>NC_071405.1:14601795-14906476 GCF_017976375.1 Cuculus canorus
AGTGTCCTTCTGGTGCTCCTCACATCTACCTATCAGGGCCTGGATGGAAAATAAACGGAGCAATAAGTAGCTTCTGCATGACCTAAGTATAGTTGCAAACATATCAGTTTATCTCTAGGCCCAACATCACTATGGCCTCTTTGGTCACCGAGTTTCAGACACCAGCCACAACATCCTTATCCCACCTGCATTAGGCAGGTAGGAAGTGCTCAGGACACAAGCGTCAAGCGATGTGGTCCTGAGGAGTCCTGAGTGGCTCAGGCTGAAATTAGTGTTGGTTTGCTCCCCGCCAGGTCTCTACTGTGGTCATCCAGGAGGTCTGCGGTGGAGGAGAATGTGGTACCCGGCTCTGGGACTTACTCAAGCTAGGAGGAAAGTGACCTCCCCTTGATACTGTGCAGATATAGACCCTTCCCACAGGTCTCTCTTGCTAGATCTGGAACTCGCGGGAGGAAATTTTCTGCTGAGAAAAAGCACAAATGACCTTTCTTCATATTTCTTGGGTTTTTCTGTTTTGTGTTTTTAAGTCCTACTTTTTAAATCCTTCTGGCCAGTATTTCAAACAAGGAGGAATTAATCTCTTTTCAATGCTATGTCCCTCTGTCTTCCTTTGGGAAACCTATGCTTTTTGTCTGGTCACTTTAATGTTGACATTTTGAGGTAGAGCTTGCAGTATTTTTCCTGAGGAGCAGCTGGGCCTAGCAGTACAGCTGTCATTTGAGATGACACCACCGTGAGTTCCCTTTGGCATAATGTTTCAACATCCCCCCCTGAGGTGCTTGGTATCTGGGTATCAAACCCTCTTTGGTGGTTTCTCCTGCAGACGAAGCAGACTTGGCAGCCCCTGCTGCCTTGCTCCTGGCTGCCCTCTCCCCTTTGGCTCCTGATCTCCTCCAAGCGGAGGGGTCTGGCACCAGGGTCTTGTTCTGTCACTGGGCACCTCATGTAGCAGATCTGGCCTCAGTTCTTCTGGTGCATTTCTTTTCTGAAGCCTTGAACATTTTTTTCTCCATAGTAATTTCATTAATTAGGTTATTAATCAAGTGATTAAGACAATGTTCTAGACATCTTATATCTAAGGGCATCTAAGAAAGTATTGGGTAGATCAAGACAATTTGGCTTTCCTATTTCAACCCAATTTGACAAGTGGGTAAAGCTGTTGGAGCTGCTAGATCTGAAGGCATGTTTTTCAACTGTAACATAAAGAGGGAAGTTGAATAATTTATCAGTATGTTACCTAGGGCCACAAAGATCATCAGAAGAGCACCTCCCCTATGAGGACAGGCTGAGAAAGTTGGGCTTATTCAGCCTGGGGAAGAGAAGGCTCTGGGGAGACCTTAGAGCAGCCTTCCAGTACACAAAGGGGGCTACGGGAAAGCTGAGGGCTCTTGATTAGGAAATGCAGGGATAAGAAAAGGAGGAATGGTTTTAAGCTGAAAGAGGGAGATTTAGATGAGATATGAGGGAGAAATGTTTTCCTGTGAGAGTGGTGAGGCACTGGAAGAAGGTACTCAGAGAAGTTGTGGATGCTCCACCCGTGAAAGTGTTCAAGGCCAGGTTGGATGAAATTTTAAGCAACTTCATCCAGTGGACGATGTCTCTGTTGATGGCAGAGGGGTTGGAACTGGATGATCTTTAAGGTCCTTTCCAACCCAGATCGTTCTATAATCTTAGTGCACTTTCCAGTCTGAGACAATCTTCTACTACTTCTGTCCTTGAAAAAATGTCATAGAGTGGATGACCCAAATTAGCACCATGTTAACCAAAAGAAACAAGAGAACTTCCTGAAGAATCTTGGAAGGAAGATGTAGAAGTAATTTTTGACTGATGACTACACAGAAATGGACTGAGGACTGCCTGTGAGACAGGTAGTGTCACAAATAGGGGAGAACTCTCACCCACTCACTCCTTACTAATTCCTAGGTAATCCACTTAATAATCTATCTCAAAAAAGAAAAGTAAAAATTTCCAGAGCTGCTTCTGTATCTTCTGTCACAAACTGTGCACAGAAGATTGAGTCTGAATCAGTTCCTTCAGCTGTTTCTGATTTGGCTTTTGGCTGAGAGACCATCAAGACTCTAACTTGACCACAGCAGCAACCTGCAAAGTGAGGAAATCTGGCCTCTAGTTTGGATGCACTTGTCTCAACCCACAAGGGTGAATTCTAATATGAATAAGGGAGATCCAGGACATCGTGACCTGTTTGCCTCAGAAGCATCTCATTTATTCATATTATGAAGGGTGTTATCTGGAGTTGTGCTCCAGCTACATCAAAGCACAACGTTCTGTCCTGAAGAACAGTCTCTGCATAAGACCTCCACAGGGGAATCCCGGAATACTTTTCAAAGGCACTTCAGGATATTGCTAAAAGGACAGTTTCCCCTCTACTTCTCCACACTCCCCACCATGGCATATGCACTCCACTGGATAAAAAAATCCTACCCTGTGCTTGCAAAATCTTGCACTTGATCACAAAAATTCCCATTTTTCCTTTGACTGTGACTATTTGGCTTTTTCGCCAGTCTGTACTAGAAGTAATCTCAGTGTGGAGCAGGAAATGTTTAGAACCTTATTCACTAGTGGTGCCATATTTCCTCCCAGCAGAGAAATCCTCCATTCCATTTTCAGCCTACTAATCTAACTCAGTTTAGCCACTAAACATCCAAAATACACAATACACTCATTTCTGGGTAAGAGAAAAAATAAGGGAAGTACACAGAAGTAATAGAGAGCCTTTTCTGCTGCCTATGTGCCCTTGTCTTCTGCCACTCAGGAGGATGAAAGTGATGCCCAGCAAAGCTTGCACCTATTCTTGTTCTGTAATACCACCTCAGACTCAATTATTTTGCTATTTTGAGAACAGCAGGGTTGGTCAGCCCACACCTTCCCTCCCTCACTTCTCTGCTGCCTATTGGTAGGGTGTGTATCACAGCAAGCATCTTCCTATGCATCCAGCCATGTGGGGACCTCCTCCTCGGATAGAGAAGATTGCCATTTCCCAAATGAGCCCAACGCAAGCTGTGTCACTAACGTCCTCCATCCGTTAAGGAACAAGACCATCTGTTTATAACCTAAACCAAGACATTCCTTGCTCAATGGGGCTTGGGAGATGATAGATGCTGGGAGTGGTCTACAGTGGATGGCTATTCAGAGAGCTCCCCTGAAATAAATCAGTGAAGTAACTGTCAGAAAAACACAGAATCATAGAATGGTTTGGGTCAGAAGGGACTCAACTTCCCCACCATGGGCAGGGACATCTTCTACTGGATCAGGTTGCTCAAAGCCCCATCCAGCCTGGCCTTGAACACCTCTGGGGATGGGGCGTTCATGACTTCTCTGGGCAACCTGTTCCAGTGCCTCACCACTCTCACAGGAAAATATTTCTTTTTAATAGCTAATCTAAATGCTCCCTCTTTCAGCTTAAAGCCATTCCCCTTTATCCTGTACCTGCACTCCCTGATGAAAACCCCCGTCCCAGCTTTCCTATAGGCCCCAAACATCTGGCTCAAAAGAGAACACCTAATTCCTAATCACCTGAATTTTGTGGAAGCAGAATGCAAACAGTTACAGAGAACTTGCTTTTGTCCCAAATTTTCAGTTTTCAAGTACATACTTTTTTTTCAGTGTCCCTCATTAAAATCTAATCCTTACTTAGAAAGAAGGACACCCACCTCTGGGCAGACACACACACACAGAGACACACAGGCACACCTGCATCCCCGAACCAAATCTAATGCCTGAACTTGCAAACTCTTTGTCATGAAAGTAATCTTTATTCACGTGAGCAACCCCACAGGACTATTCATGCAATGGAGAATTACTCACACGAGTAAAACTTTGCAGGATCAGGTCCTGGATCTAACAACAGCATTTTAATTACTGACAATCCCCAAGCAATGTGTACAAAAGAGTTTTTTTCCTGGACAATAACAAAGGTTATTAGCCTGTTCTTTTTTTTTTCCCCTTCTTGCTCTTTGGTTTAAAAGGAGGCACCAATAATCCAAACCAAATAAAACTGACCTTTGAACCTTTTTTGCTGTACTTTTTCTCATGCCATGATTTCTTTAGTGTGTTAGTGATCTGAAGGCTTGTTCTGGGCTACAGCCACTTTCCCAGACAGGACTGCCTTTCGTCCCCTGACAAATCACTGCTGAGCCCCTTTTGTCCTGCACCACTTTGATCTCACCTGCCTGTCAGGCAAAAAAAGAACTCCCGTACAGTCAGAATGCATTGCAAACAAATTGGCAACCATTTCATTCCCATACACCATTTCAGCAAAGATCAAGATAGAGATAGAGAATTTTTAACCCTTTCTTTGACCTGTAGAACCAAGAAGGAATGCTTGGTTATGGTGGAGTGATAAGATAATTTCTTAAGGAATTAGAGGATTAAAAAAACCCACCCAAAACAGCAGCTCTCTGTAGATCATAATTGCGTGGCATATTAGCTCTCAAACACAAAGGAGTTATTGCACTGTGGGCGGTGCTACGTTCAGATACAAGCTTTGTAGAAGATAGATTCCTTTTAATTGGACAGCTGCTTAAGCATAAACTAAAGAAACATAATAGGTATTCTCCAATGTGAATGAAATTAATCCTATTGTAAATAGCCATCGGAGTATTGAATGGGCTATCTGAATCCTTTCCAATATACAAACTCAGCCATAGGTAAGTTTCTTTCCCAGTTTAATCTCAATAATATTTTTTTGTATTTTATTTTTACGTGTTACTGTTCCTCATCATGTGAAGTTTAGAAAAGGCATTATGTAGAAATTATAAAGTGATGTCCTGTTTGGCAATGACTTACCACGATCCATGTATTCCACTCTATGATGTATCAAGCCCTTTGCGAGGTCAGTTATGACGAGCCTACTAGGCTGATCCTCCTTACACTGAGTAATGTTTTGCCCATTATTTTAAAGGCAGAACTCCCCATCAGCTTTGATAAACTCAGATTAGCAGGAACATAGGGACATTTCAGCTGTTTATCATTTATCTGCTCCCAGCTATTACGACATGCCAGGCTCCTGCCCTCTTTCCACACTCACAGCCTTATTTACCCAATAATCTTCTTCCTTTCAAAAGATCTCATCACCTTCATTTTAGTCTAAAATGCACTGGCAAAACATTTAATACTCAGAGAAGGGAAATTTAACACATCCTTTTCTTCTATTTAAAAATGATTGAAAGAATAAGTATAGAGTTTTGGAGAAAACAAAGCTATGCCAATGATGAATAGAAGAAAGTGTGTTCAAACCTGCAGTCAAATATACATATTAATGAAACAGTGGTGTGCTTCACAAAAGAAATAAATTACAGTTTATAGCTAAATGTCGAAAGCTTCTATTTTCTTGCCACACTTACCTGATACAAAGAATAGTGATTGTTTTATTAATTTCAAGATACTCCTGTAAATTTATTTAATTTGGAGTGTATAAGTTTTTCTTTCAAGAGTTACTCTGCTAATTCCTTCACAATGAAAGAGTACTTTATTTAACACTATTTATTGTTTGAAATTAAAAGAAAAGAATGTTTTTAGAGCTTGTTATAAATGTTAAAAGGTAACACCCAATCTCAGCTTTTGTTCAATGTGCTGAAGTCCTAATAATGTTCAAATATACCAATAAGTGAAGTAAAAATCCTTTCTTTTACTCCATGACAGTGAAACATTAGATGTTTTTTTGAAAATTGAGCTAAGTAAAACTTCATGTTCAGAAACCCCAGTCCCAAAAAGCATGACAGCAGAATCTCAGTATTAGCTATTCTTACTGGATAGGAAGAAGTTGTTGGCCTGTGTTCTTCATGTATGACACATTCCCGTCAGAATTTCCTTCAACTCAGTATGTGAAAAGGGCCGAGTCACAGAGGAGGATTTGAACAACCTCCTGTGACTGTAGTGCATGGCTTCTTTCATTGGAAAATGTCTTCCTTGACTTGAAACCAGGCAGGCTTTTTGTACTTTCATCTCTCTTTGTTTCTTAACTTCGAATTTCAAGTATCTTTCTCTTGTTACACCTTCTGACATGGAGATATTCAGGAGGAGCCATCAGAAAGTGTACTCTACTCATGGTTTCAGTGCTAAAGCTACTGGAAAAAACGGGGGGATAGGAGGCTCCATCCTTCCCAGACAGGGTCAGGTGCTCCTTCAAAAGGATCTCTTCCCATTTGGTCCTACAAGTCTACTTTCAAGGGCATTTCATGATCATCCTATTTTTGGAGATGCTCAGTAACTCAGTCTTCAAGAAAACCTTTGAGACTCCTTCCCTATTTGTGTAAAGAATAATTTTGTCCCAACATCTGTCTAGCAATTAATCCTAAATCACATAGTTTTTACCAGGAAAGTGTAATGAAAATCAGAGTGTTTGGGTAGGGTCATTTTACAGGGTTCCTTGTCTTGATGTATGGCTGGACCAGATCATCTAAACTAGCTCTGAGAAGGATTAGATCTAGGAAAAATGCAGATGGTCATATGTGATAACGCTGCTGCTGACCCAAAGTAGAATTCTGTAATGTCATGTATACAAAAACTGTGAATAAAATTGCACTCATCACGAGGAAACATTGGCAAAAGACGCCAGTGAGAAGTTACTTTACCCTTGGTCTCCAGATATGTTTATGGCTATGTTGGCAATTTCCCCCACCCCAGCCACTACACATTAATGTCTTTCTTAGTTTTGTTTTCTTTTTTTCTCATAAAGGGATACTACAGCTTGTATTTGCCCCAGCGTGTGCTAAAGTCAGCTCACAGTTACCTTTCATATCAATTGTTTGGATTTGCATCCTCCTCCATGTAACTCTACACCTTACTTTCAAGCTAGCTTTAAAAATTTTGCTTTTTTTTCCTTTTTACCTGTTCCCATCAGCTATTTAGGGTGCACTCCTTTTTCTTTTTTTTTTTTTTTTGACCCTGATTATTTATAATTAGCATTTTCTGCTCGCATGCAATTGTGCTCTAAACTCTTTCACATTGGGTTAATTCACTGACTTTAAAATCTATTAATTGACATCCACAGGGAAAAAAGTAAACAGGTCTTTAGAGATGGCATGAATGGTTGAATCAAGATTAGGTCTCTACTCTTTTAGTCCTTGATTTTAAGGGAAAGCTGCAGTCTTCAAAAATCAATTGTCTTCAAAGCTCCAAAAAAGAAATGGAATGAGCAGGGGTCAGACTCAAGAGCATCCCTTGTGTGCTGGAGTTAACATTACCTAAGTACTTTAAATGATCACTAATTAGTGCTTTCAATGGGCACTCTGAAGACCACAGGATTGAAACATCTTATTTGGGAATAAACAATTGTGTAAGGCAGACTAGATCAACTCTCTAACAAGGGCAGCAAAATAAATCTTCTGTTACAACCTGTAACCAGAGAGAGGTCCTCGAGGACCCCCTAAACCCTTCACAATTGCCCTCTTCCACCATTCCCAGGTTAAGATGGCCACAGGACTCTTGCCTGTACACACAAGTGTGCTTCCTTGTTAAATCCAGTTTAAATACAACTCTGTTTGCCTTGAATCAGGCATATGAGTGTGCCCCATGGCATTTAGGAGACTAGACAGTGAGAAAAAGTGTCCTTGCTGACCGTTTCAGGTGCAAATTAGAAAAATTCTTAAAATGTTCTCAAAAAACATAGTAAAAATGATCTATACTTATTTCGCAGTTGAGTTGAATTCAGTAGGGTTTGAGTTTGCTGTCCACAACTGCATTCGAACAAAACAGGAGTATGTAATAGAGCAGTAAATCATAATTAAATATTGCTTGATTCTTGAGTTTCAAATCAACAGCAACAAACATTTTTTATGTGTAATAATTATAAGAAAGAAAAAGTGTTAATAAGGACAAGGAAACATTCCAACTGGCATGCGCATCCAGTCAATATTTAAGAGTACAATTACTAATACTGAGTATTCTTGATAGAGGTTTTATATACAACTTGCAAGTGAAATGCAGTTTTCATAAAGGATGGGAACAATGGGGAACAAGAACAGAGATTTGCCATAGAAAACTTGAAAATTGGGATAGGAACTCCATTTGTAAAAGGAATACTTAATAAACCCTTGTTTGCTTTTTAAAATAAGATTTACTTATCGCTATAATGTAGAATGAGGATATGTAATAGGAAGTCATCAGAGATTCCAAAACAGAAGGGCAGAGCTTTGACTTGGACCTTTATCCACAGCTCACTACATCGCACATTACATTTTCCTTCCTGGCAGCTATCCCTTACATAAACTGACCCACTTACAATACTTTACCTTCCTAAAGTGCAATACAAAACATATGTGATCATTTAAAAAATAATCAGAAAAATGAAAGTTGAGCTGCAAGTATTATAAGGAATGGTAAAATCCTCTTCATTGATTAAAAGACAGGTTTTCTGGTTTTAAAAAGGAAAATTGCACGGAGGACCAAATGTTTCTGATTTCGTAAAGGCTAATGCTTTCTTTGGGGAAGAAATAATTTTTGGGTTATTTCTATTTTTTGAATTTATAAAAAATGTATCATGGCAAAATGGTTTGATATTTTCACTGAAGATTCAAAGTCTGGCTTTCATTTATCAACAAAGAAAAACCCCAAACATCCTAGAAACATTCTGACTAGCGACACTGAAAAGCCAAATACCATAAAAAATCTTGTGAAGTTCTACTATGGCTTCTAAGTCTTTGCTAGACCCAGCACCAGAAATTAACTTCTTGTGGTTTATGGCATATTTGAGTGGAGAACTCGGTTCTTAAGCCTTGAAGATAAATAGGTAGTAAACAAGACCCAATAGAATCACAATATACTAGAGAAGATGAATCCCACAGAAATATCAACTCTAAGAATATAAAGTTTAGCAATAAAATCTGAATTTTACAGACTTGATGATGTGACCCAGCCTTGGTATTTTCAAATGAAAGAATAATTTGGAAAAAAACCCACAAATACAAAAGTTACCTTAGTCAAACACAAAAAAAGCCTCTTCCTCCTTGTGATATTACCTGGAAAATCAGCTTCTATCTCAAGCATCAGCCAATAGGCACGTGGTAAAGGAAGTTGCTTTACTTCAGGGGCTTTGTTGCGGTTAGTTTTTCAGGGCATTGTATTTTAGCATGCCATTTTCCTGGGTGAATAATGGCAGGGCTGTTCACCAGTGACCAGGTGCTTCAGGGGTGCAGCTCGCACACCACCAGGCCAGGGTTCTGCTCTCCAGTTACTGCTGGAAACCCTCTATTATGCCCCATTCTGTAGCCTGGCCACAAGAAGAGAGTCATTTCTGAAAAGTTAAAGCAGAGGTCATCTCTAATTGAAACAACTGAATGTGCGGGTCAAATCTGAAAGATCTTTAATGTGAGAGATCATGAAATAAAGAGATTTAAGCAATTATTGAAACATATAATTTCAAAAGCCAGTCACACAAAGAGAGATACCAGTTGGCCCAGTGGGGAAAGCAGTTCGAGCATGATCAATAGCTGATCCATGTTGCCCTTATTCTTTGTCAAAATGAATCTTGTGTTTTTTCTCCTTTGGTTACTACAACTTAAAGCTCAGTTCTACAAAACTCTCCCATTCAATGGCAGCTAAGGGAATCAGACGTAAAACTGCATCCCGGATCAAGCTCTTTCCTTCTGTATTCTTTTATCAATGTTCAAAAACTAAGTTTGTGCAGACTGAATGTAAGAGAATTCCATCATGCAAATAAGTTTCTTGCTTTTTATACATCGGAAGGGGAAATGCCACCTGTCTGCCATTTCTAGGATCTAGATTCTGCAAGTCTAATCTATGCAGAAATATTTGATTCAAATTGTTGAATCAAAACCCACTCATTTTGGAAATGTAATGTGTAAATTGCTGTATGGTACAATCCAACCAGCATTATTGTATTGTTGAACAGGGAACCAGAAAGTCAAAATAATTAATCAGATATTGAGAATAATTGAACTATTTCTATCTCCCATTCAAGACACTAGAGATGGAGTAATATAAAGTCTTCATTCTTTTAGATGTGCAAACATCAGAAGAGTTTGGATTGAAAGGTTTAAGGCTTGATCCTGTAAGAAAGTGGATCAAAATATTTGGAAACTCGGTGTCTCTGTGCATTGTGGTTATTACTGGTAGAGTCCGAATATGTCACAAGAATAAAATAATTCACGGTATTTCACTTTTTCACTGCATCTCCTAGATAATGAACTGATTTAGGGTCAACCTGAAACTGATTATTTCTGTTTTATTTTTCCTGGAGAAATCCACCACTGAAAAGATTCGTATAAGTAGGGGCAAGCAGGGAGTGAGGCGATCCTACACCTCTGTTCCTCTCTTGTGAGACTTCATCTGGAGTATTGTGTCCAGTTCTGGAATCCTCAACATAAGAAGGATATAGAGCTGTTGGAACAGGTCCACAGGAGTCTACAAAGATGATCGGAGGACTGGAGCACCTCCCACATGAGGACAGGATGAGAGAGTTGGGGTTGTTCAGCCTGGAGAAGAGAAGGTTGTGGGGAGACCATATAGTGACCTTCCAGTAACTGAAGGGGCTACAAGAAAGCTGAGGAAGGGCTGCTCACAAAGCCTGTGACAAGCACCATTAGGTCTGACTTCACTCTAGAGAGAACACTGGTATGAGTCAACTATTGGACTGCATATACGTTCCCTAGTCCTCTGGGCACCGAGATCCCCATTTAGATGACCTCTTCTTGTTCACAAAGGCTTGTAGTGATAGGATGAGGGGGGGGATGGGTGTAAACTGGAAAGAGGCAGAGCTAGACTAGACATTAGGAAGAAATTCTTCGCTATGAGAGTGATGATGCACTGGCACAGGTTGTCCAGGGAAGATGTGGCTGCCCCATTCCTGGAGGTGTTCAAGGCCAGGTTAGATAGCCCTTGGGAGCCTAATCTGGTGGGACGTCTCCCTGCCTATGGCAGGGGGGTTGCAACTAGGTGATCTTTAAGGTCCCTTCCAACCCAAAGTGTTCTATGAAGTATTATTTCCAGCAATGCTCTTTAGAGGAATTTCAGTGGCTGCTCATTGCTGGCAGTGCTAATTCACTTTCTTCTGTAGCATAGCAGCCACTCAACTAGTTCTGACTTTTGGGTTTGGCTGGCATCATCCCCACTGTACCAAAGCCAAGAGCAATGTGAACTTAAGCTACTGCAGTAGGTCACTTGTTGCTACGTACTGTCCATGTAAACATTTAGATCAGTAAAACACTTTTTGACTGAACTTCTCATTTCAAAAGCAGACAAAGAGAAATGACAGGCAAGAAAGTTTTGTGAAAAATGAAAGAGGGATCCATACTCCAATATAATGTAAGCAGTCTTTTGAATTATAAATCTATCAGAAAAATAGCCCTGTGTATGTGGAATGACAGCGTAAGCTCAGAAGGGCTTTGATTTAACATCATAATCTTTGGAGTATTCATTTGAAAAGTCCGATACTGGCTTTAGAAGGCTCATTGAAGAAAAACTTTGACTCTGTTACCTGACAGAAGAAATGAATAGTGAGGTCCTAGGAGGAGATTCAAGAACTTTTTTCTTGCTCTGTACAAGACCACTGTGTGCTATGGCTCTAGGAAGCCGCTTACAGGACTAAATCAACAGCTGATGCTTCCCTAGATATGTTGTGAGATGTTTTCTTTTCTGTGGCTTGCTTTGGAGGCTGATCAGTGTGATATGAAAACAGTTTGCCTGAAGTCCAATGATTTGTATTAGTGCCGTGGTACCAAAAGAATTGGTATTTAAGGAAGCCTGTGTGACCAGGTGATATAGTTAGGTGCCACAGCCACGAAGTATTGAGTGTGAAAACAAAAGTCACTGTACAAAATAAAGTCATGTTAAAACCAGCTGCACATTTTTGCAGCATAAATCAACAGCCCACTTGGCCATGGTTTCCCAGTGACACTCTGTGACAAGGCTTCTTGCAGAGCATCAGTACTAAACGTGAGCTTTCCCCACAGCTCACTCCAGCTATCTTTGCTGCAAGAAGGAGGTGAAAACACAGGAATGTCTGTCTTATTTCCCACATATGAGCTGAATGACCACCTATCTTTTTGGAGCATTCTGCCTATGGTCCTTTCCATCTACCAGCACGTAACCATAGATCCCACAACATCCCTCTGTGTTGCCATTCTCAGGAGCTCCCCAAAGTCCCTTGTGCTGGTAGGATATATCACCTTTATGTTTATAGCACCACGTCTCCACAGTGAGCCAGATATGGGAGCAACACTGATTGTGTCACAGAGCTGGAAAAAGTCTCATGTTCCCCTCTTACTATAAAAGACTGACTTTGAAAAGCTACTGCTAACTAACGGTGATAATTGACCAGATGGGCTAAGTGGTGAAACAGATTTCAGTCAAGATTGTAGATCTTAAGTTTACATTACATTAAAGATCATAATAAAAGCAAAGAAGAAAACACTCACTAAAGTAGAGGTAAATTTTCTGTTTCAGATAGCAGCAGCTAAATCCACTATGCAAGTAATAGAGCTGTTTGCCCGGTTTGCTGGAAGGGAAAGAGGAGCTTCATCATTTTGTGGGAAAGAATGAATAAAACATAGCAGAAATGCAAGGCTCTCAATACAACACAGCACTTGGAGAGTAATAATGAGCCTTAGCTTCCCTTTCAAAGCCAATGAGATATGGTTGCTGGCGCAAAGCTTGCTGCTGACCCAGACAAGCCAAAGTCTACCTAGGAGCCAAGGTGTTGCAGTGCAGCACAGCTATCTGGCTAAAGTGATCCCTTCCTCGCTCAGCCAGGAAAGAGTCTCATGCTGGATGACTTTGTGAGATAAGAAGCTCTCCCGGTGCAGACCAGTGCAAAGGTGCAGAGCTTGCATTCTTGCTACTGCCAGCCTCACCTCTAGTGAAAGTGTAAGTAGGAGAAGGCTTCTTGCATCTCTAAAGCTTAGTAACTCCTTGCTGTTTTCAAGTGAATCCAGGATGTTATCTGCTGGGTTATGGATAGATGCTCATTGTCTTCTCTATATTGTACAAAGGCATATATATGAGAAGATAGACCAGACTCGAGGTCTCCTGCAGCACCAAATGATGATGTAAAAGCCAACTCACTCTTCCTGCTTTTTAAGACTCCCGTATGTTGCACTGTAAATTCTTGGAAATAGATGTTTAATTTGTTTCATACTGTCACAATAATTTGAAGTGTTGGAGCAGGGTTGTTGCTTACAACTGGTAAGAGGAATTATTTAATAAAACATTCTTATCATTTGTTTGATCTTGCTTTGCCCTTCTGGGAAAAACTTGGGTTTGTATTCCAATTTTCAACATTTCTGAAGTATATTAGCAGCAAAGCAACGGAAGAAACAGACTCTCCACAAATCTCTCTACTATAGACTTTTTAACAAATGGATTTTTAAAATAAAAGTGAATGTCACTGTGGACGTAGCATAGGCTAAGATAGCAGTTGCATTGCTTAAATGTGCTCTTTAGAGTTTGTATTCACCAGGAAAACTGTCTCAGAGAAATTAAATAGTACTCATGGGAAAGGATCCTTCTTTCAGCAAGTTTTCTTGGGACTTTCAGGGCCATTAACAGGCCTAATACACTGCATTACCTTTCCAGTCACTTCTTTCCCCTTTGTTGTGATACCTACTTAAAATATCAAAGCTGTGAGAAGGTCAATGAGATATTGAAAACTGAGTAACACAGGTTTTATATGACAATCCCAAATCCCTCCCTCTGCCTTTTTTTTTTTTTAAGAGTTCTTTGCCAGTATCACTAGATGAAAAAGAAATAAAAAGTCCATGGGTGGGACATGAAGGACTGACAAGGTAAAGCCAGATCAAAAAGAAGCCTCCGTTAATAAATCAAAGAGGCTAAACAAAGGGTAGAACAGAAAAAAATATTTTGAATGCTGTAACCTAGATGTAAACTCTCTAAATTCAGCTTTATTTAGCACTCACAAAATTAATTCTTAGTCATTCTAATCTGAAGAAGAGGGAATGAGAGAAGTAATATTCCTTTGATAGTAACAGGAAAAAGAGCAGGGTTAGGAATCAGTGGACAAAATCAACATATCTGCATGTTGTTTAACCTGAAGTCAGTTTTACAGTCTTAGAATTAGCTTTCCACCAGGTCTTTTCCTTTATAACAGTTTTGATCACCACCGTGATTAGGTGTGAGATGCTGCCGATAAAGCTGCAGAAGCAGCAATTAAAACAAAGTCAGGATGAATGTTTGGAAGAACACTTTATACTCTGCGGTCCCCTCCAGCACATATTCCATGCTATGCATGGGTTTGTGATCCAGCCAGTCAATTCTCTTCTGTAGTCCTGGTCCAAAAGTTCTTTGTCAAGGTTTGCAATTCAGAGCAAATCCCCACATGCCACTGATGGATGTCATGTGTTGAATCAGACTTTATCCTGAGGTATTCAGCATCCAACCCAAGTCTTATGGGCCAAGGACACAAGATCCAGAAATCCAATCCAATTTGCAGTGTGATTTACCTAAAGCCCAAGAGTCAAAATAGATTCACATAAGCATAAACATACAGAAATCTTGCATGACTTATGATGTATAAATATGAATTACTGACCTCTTAAGAGCATATCAAACACAAAATGACTATATTTCCACCTTCAATACGTTTGGTACAATTGTAGAAATATATTTGCTCATGACTATATTTTAAAGAAATAAAATAGCAAGTATTCTCTTTCATTGATACATTCTGACCTGTAAATTTTCTTAGTGAACACGTGAGACTTCTGTAATGCATTGCTGTTTGTGTTCAGCTGCTTAACCCTGGGAATTCTCCTCAAAATCAAGCTGAGATTCAGTCTGTATAATCCCCTTGAATGGAAACACAGAAGTGACGACCTGGTGATCCAAATCCAAGTATCCCAGGTCTAACTTTTAGAAGGCAGCATTAAAGTGCCTGCTCGGTGTAAAGAGAGGTCTGCACCTGCTGGATTTATTTCCAAAGGTACAGGTATAAGCCTTTTCAAATACCTTTTGCTTTATTTAGGCATTCTGTAATTTGATGGGTCTCAATTTGAAATTGAAGGCAAACCTTTTATTTTTCATCAATAATCTGCTACATCTTTGCAAATAAATATTCTTTTGAACGTGCTTATCAAATCAGACATCCTCTATGGATCTTTAACAACAAAACCATTTTTTAAAGCTGACATTTTAAGGTGGACTTGATAACCCCTAATCCTCAACTGCTCCATAATCTTTTCTTGTTTTGTAAATTGCCTTTAAGAAAGTAACCTAGACATGTCTTTGATGTGGGCTTGTCCTTTATTTACTATACCTTCTGAAAACCTTTGATAAATTAATCTCACCAATAGAATAGCAATGTGTAATTCATACTTTGATGTCTGCTATTGAAGGAACTGCTATTCACCACTGCTCCTCAGTGGGTTAGAGGCTCAAGAGAAAATACACCGAAGGCATCCTCCTTTAAATGGTTTCATATATCCAGATGAGGAAGACTTTTTTTGTGTTTGAGATGCAAACCGTTTAGCTTCCATATACTTACACAATAATATTTCCTGTAGTTCTGTATAGGTACATGTGTGATCCACTATGACTCAGCTTTCAGAAACAGTGGGTTGTCAGAGATTTCTTTTTATATAATTATGTATAGATGCACGTAAAAATAGGCATTTAAATAAATAAATATAACTGTGTGTATGTGTCTGTGTGCAAACGCCAGTACTGTTGAGTGAGACTGTTGCTGCACATTTTCTTGCATTATTTCACAATGACCTGTTGTACAACTATTTATGCTCTGCAAGTGATATATTTCAGACTGGTATTTAGCTTTGCAAATTTTATTTAAATTTATATTTAATCTGGTATTTAGCTTTGCAAAAGGGAAATCTAATTCACATGACATATGGCACACAGGTAAATTTTAATGTGTGGAACTAGATGTACTTGCCTAATTTAGAAGTCATTGAATCTCCAGTACCCTACAGGCTGTGTTTGTTTGAATTATATCAGCACTGCCATGGTAAACTCTCACTATGAAAAGATAGTGGATATATGCACTCAGTAAGTGCACCCTGCCAAATCATCTCTACTTTTATTAGCCCTGCAGCCCAGATTAGTGCAGCTCAAGCACAACATTGATGACTGCGCAACATACCTTTGCTTGCAGTGTACTTGAGTCTGAAAAGAACGTAAGAATCAAGATTTTTAGCATCTTGTACATTTAAATCCTTAGGCACACTAGAAACTGAAAGCGAGTATTAGTTGGGAACAAACTTGCTGATACACTGTTGTTGCCAGATTACATAAAGAAATATGCCAAAAAGCCTCTTAGCAATTAACCCAACATTTGAATTTGTTTTTAATTTTAATATAACAGCTTAAAATTATGATTTAAGTGCATAGAACTCTCTTTGCGGAATGTGCAACATTCCAAAAATATTTGACACTGAAAATGGACATAAACAACATTTTAATTAGGCAAAGTCTGTTTTGGAAATGTCGACAAGAATGTCAAGAGTCTGTTGGGCCAGTGCCCAATGTCATCATTTGGCATAATGACTCTATTCATCCCCTTTAAATCCAGGATCACAACATTTTTCTGAACTGTAGGACAAAAGACAGAAGATTCTTTCTTATTCACTCCTCCCCACACTTTGTAATGATCTTTCCTTTTAAGATACATTTTACGTGCACCTTTACTTTTCTTGTGCTCTTGTCTATCTATTCATACTAATGAAAAGTTGCAAATGTTCCCTAAATTGCAGATGCACATGTAAGTGTGAAAGGTCAGGCCTAAAGACACTGTGATATCTTAGAAAAGAAAAATGCAGAGAAGGAAAAAGAGGAACAAAAAGACAAGATGCTCATCTTGCTTAATTAGTAAAAATGTTGGTCATGTCAAACCCTGAATTTCAATTGATTTATGTCTGCATTTGCATTGTAAGGAAAAGTAGCTAAAGAAATGTATTTTTCTTCAGTCTTCCCTCCTGTGATGGATGACTGTGAGTATTGTCATGTAGCATTTGTATTCAACATCTCAGATCATCAGACCATTTAATCTAGAGTCTCTTGTTTCTAGAGAATTTTTTTACTGTGAGGGTGGTCAAATATTGGTCCAGGTCTGCCTGTGGATATATCCTAAACTTTAGCAGAAGTGAGCAACTTGCTCTAGCTGGATTTCATTCAAGCCAGGGATTGGACTGGGTGACCTTTGAAGGGGCCTTCCAACACAAATTATTCTGTGATTCTGTCCTGCTGATGTACAAGAAGATGAATAAAAGGATACAATACTTCTCCCTCACACAGATGTGAAACGTGGGAAAACATGATGTCTTCCTCTTCTCTATAAATCTTTGGAAATCCCAGTGAAGATACCAGTGCTAAACACATTTTTGTGAAGCTGAAGGAGGTGGTCATTTAAACTTTGAAAGTAGGTTGCAGATCTCTCAGTTTGGTTTGTGGATATATGGATACCTGCCTATTGGCTCAGATGTTAGAAGATAATGCCTCCTCCAAGTGATTCTGCTTCTTCTTCCTCTTTACCTTAGTCCCTTTCAATGTTTTTACTGACTAATTAGTAATTCATGTTCAGCAATTATCTTTTTATCATTTGAATGAATTTATTTGCATGTGGATTGAATAGTTTAGTTTCTAGTATGCATCTTTATTTTTAAGACTTTTTCATATAAAATAAGGAAACAATAAAGATTTTCAATAAGGAGAAATGACAATTCTGTATCTGTTAATTAACATGCTAAAATAAAAGAGTCCAAGAAAATGATAACACATGTATGTATATAGATTAGATTATATATATATAATCTATATATAATCTATAATAGATATATACATGTATGTGTATAGATGTAAGCAAGAGGAATGCCAGCCCATGAATACCTGTTTTCCTGAAGTCTTTGTCAAAAAAAGGATTCAGAAATCCAAGTGTATACTGTAGACATCTGAAGCAAGGTGAATTGAATCTCAACTTCTGCCCACGAATCAACACTTTTCCACAGAGCAGCTCTGGAAACAGAGAAAAGTCCTTCATGCCTCCTAGATACTCCAGCCCGGTCTGTAATTCTGGGTCTGAGTTCCCGTGCTTGGCTGCAAACCACAGCTGCATCTTTGCTCCTGGGCAGGGTGAGACTTGGGTGTAAGCTGGCCTATTCTTCCCAATCCTACCCCACTTCCATGGAAAGAAAGCCTAAAGAAGCAGGACACATGAAATACAGCCAAGACCCTGTGACAAGCACCATTAGGTCCAACTTCACTCTAGAGAGAACACTGGTATGAGTCAACTGTTGGACTGCAAATACATACCCTAGTCCTCTTGGCACCAGAATCCCCATCTAGATGACCTCTTCTTGTTCACAAAGGCTTATAGTGATAGGATGAGGGGGGGATGGGTGTAAACTGGAAAGGGGCAGAGTTAGACTAGACATGAGGAAGAATTTCTATGCTATGAGGGTGATGACGCACTGGCACAGGTTATCCAGGGAGGTTGTGTCTCCCTCATCCCTGGAGGTGTTCAAGGCCAGGTTGGATAGGTCTTGGGCAGCCTGATCCAGTGGGAGGGGTCCCTGCCCATGGCAGGGGGGGTGGAACTAGACAATCTTTAAGATTCCTTCCAACCCAAACTATTCTATGATTCTATGATTCTTTACCCACCTCAAGAGTCAGATAAATCTGCTAGTTTCAGATGATCCTTTCTGGTATATCAGCAGAATCAATATCTCTACTGACACAGATGTTCAACCAAAGAAAGCTGAAGGGAATTTGGCCCTGGGCTATTCCACTCCAGGGCTGTCAGAGGGATTGCTATTTGAAGCAACAGCACGAGTTGTGCATTTCCTCATCTGCAGACACAGACAAATGAGATGGGACAACGTTCTCTGACCAAGGAGCCCTTCGTGAAAGGGAACTGGAGAAGTGGAAAGTCTGTGCTCAATTACATTAACGAGATAAATCATTTATGTACCTTGAATCGAATTTGCTGCATGATTTAAGGGCATCATCACTATATGCAGTGTTGTCATTCCTTGTTAGTTGTTATTTCCTTGTTATTAATTCTAATTCTGATTGCTTCTCAACTGTCCACACTCAGCAAGATAAGTGCTTGGGTTTTCTGTATTCTGTTGCTATGTAACGTGATATAAAACAAGTTTGGAGTGTTTCCCTGAATGCATGCAACCAAAACTAGGCCAGAAATCCCTTCCGCTGCAGCTGCTAATCATTAAATCATGGGCTTATTCAAGAAGCCCTATATACTTATGTCAAACTGCATGAGAACCTATGGGAAAGTATTCATATGGTAACTAAGAAATCCCCTGGAATATGGTATATGTGCATCCTTTTTGTAGTTTTGGATGCAAAAGTCTGTCGGTTTTAATAAAATCACTACAAATTATGAAGAGGATTTACATGCATATATACTTGAATGTACATAGAGACAAAGGGGGAGAGCTGCTATTATTTTAGTGGAGCTGGTCAGAAAAATTTAGTAGAAATAAAAATTCTAGAACAATTGGAAGGAGAAAAAAATTATAATTTCACGAAGTTTTGCTATTTTTCATCTAAGATTTCTGAAAATGAAGCAGGTTATTTTCTCAAAAATTGATTTTATGCTGTATTTTTAGAACAAATGGGGAAAAGATAATTGTGGACATCATGTTTTCAATTTCAGACAGTGTAATTTTAGGCATACTATTTATACGATTGTAACTTGTACTTTAGTCAGTGTGTTTCTCCTGAGATATTAAAAACCTTTTGATTTAAAAGCAAAAAAAAAAAAAAAGATGCAAATCAGCCTCTGTGTTAACAACCATTTGTAAGATTCAAAAATATTTGCTAAGGTTCAAAGATATTTTCACCAGGCTTTGTTTCCTTAGTACAGAATTCCAGTCTTGAAGGTTGGAGTGCTTGTTCAAACACACTTCTCTTTTACCGAAGTAAATTTGAAATCAAAAAAGGTTCATATTTTTTCTTAATGCATAAAAATCATAAATATTCAGTATGTTTTTTAAGGAATGTTTTAACAATGTGCATGCCCTAGAAAACTCACTGTGCTAAAACATCCTTAAACTTCAAAAGGAAGGGAGGAAGGGAGGAAAGAAGGGAGGGAGGAAGGAAGGAAGGAAGGAAGGAAGGAAGGAAGGAAGGAAGGAAGGAAGGAAGGAAGGAAGGAAGGAAGGAAGGAAGGAAGGAAGGAAGGAAGGAAGGAAGGAAGGAAGGAAGGAATTATTATGATCACCAGTATTTCTTGAAATGTTGAAAGTATGGAACCTGTAAGAGAGGAGAATAAGTACTGTGTCAGTGAAAACACAAATTGCAGTTGACAAACTGTTAAATAAATGTATATATATCTAACATATCATCTTTTTATTCAGAGGCATGCTGTGTCCCAGTGCTGGAGCCCGAGGCAGGAGACCTGGCTGGGCTATAACGCTGGCCACTGGGACTGCAGCTTCCACCGAGTGCGGGGCTTTGGCAAGGTGCTGTCTGCACAGGGATCCTCTGCTGCAACGAAGAAGGAGACAACGCTGGTGGCTGCAGCAAGGCAACTCCAGCAGCAGGGCTCTGCCATGCAAGAAGGAGGTCCACCTGCAAAGAGCAGGTTTGGTGCCTCTGTGGAGCTCTCTGTTATGATGACAACACTCATCTTCTTTTCGAGCTTGGAAGAGCCATGACTTTTGGCAGGTGTGTACCTCTAACGTCAGTCTATGTCACAAGGTGGTTTGCTAGACTCTGATGATTAGTTTATGTCATATTTGGAGATAATTAGGAAGTGCTCTATAACTGAATTTCATTCTGTTATTGTCTGTAGGACTTTTGCCACTAGTTTCAATGCGGAGAGGATTTTGTTGTACAAAGAAAACCAAAGAACAAGTTTTTAAGAGGTTCGAGGAGTATAGTAAAAGCAGGACAACTTTGAGTGCTTTCTAAACTGTAACAATATTGATCTGCTATTGCTGACCTCCTACTGCTGCAAGTAGAATGACTAAGTAAAGGCTGTTTATTTTCCTATAGATCAAAGAGAGGCAACAAAAGAGATCTCTGCAAAAGGTGGTTCACTGCAGAAGTCAGTGCTCTTGTTTCCCTATCTGATCAGCAGATTCCTTCAGCTTGCATTGATAAACCCGGCTGCTGCTCAGTCAGACTCAGCTCTGTCATCAGTCTTGTCCGACAAGATGCCTGACTCTTCCCAGGCTGCATGGGAGAATAACAGTGTTGCTCTGGCATAGCTAAAATACAATAGATGGGAACTGGAATATAAAGTGGGGAATTCCTCACATACCTTCCCATTTTCATGGACTATTGGCAGTGAAGAAGGAAGGGGGGTGGAAAAAAGCGCACTTTGGCTTTCAGCCAGATATTTCATTCGTTTTCCTTTTAATTGCCCGAAGTCATTCCACATTGTGCTAGGGTCCCCCTTCCCCGACCTCTCTTTTCTCTCCATCCTTTCCCTCCCTCCCCCTTGCAGCCTCAGCCCCGGTGGCACTGCAGGAAGGCTGGGTCCCGTCTCCTGTGCAGCCTCCAAGGAGAGGAGCACCTGGGTGCCCAAGATACTGGGATGCTGTTCTCTGGTCTGATGAAGAAGAAGCAAAAATCCCCCTCTAAGTTAGCAAGTACTTGCCTTACCAACATCGTCAGCCTTAATATGTAGTACAGGACCACATCTTAAGCTTGGGCAAACTGTTATATTTCAATAGAAAATAATGAAGTTGCAACAATTTGTACCAGCTGATGGTCTTTCCCTGGGTCTTTACTTATATTCATTATCTGAGGTGTCTTCTTTAAGGCTTTAACTAAATCTCCATTGCTTGAATTCCCACTACAATGTCCAGTACCTAAACAAGTCTCCAGCATCGCACTGCTCTGTAGTGCTATTGGGTGTGTTACACATAGTTGTTTCGTTCAGCTTCAGAGCACTTTTCATTTCAGTGAATATAGCGGATCTTGCAATGTCTCTTTCCCCCTTGATCTTTACTTAATATCTGAAAAACGCAGAGGCAGAACGCATGACAAGCAGTACTTTTTTCTATAGTCACAGAGCACTAACCAGAAAATTTCTTATTTTTTAATTACACTGAAGAGCACAGCTTTCAAAGCTTTGCTCTTCAAATTTTCAAATTTTAAAAGGCTGCTTTTCTATAATAATTTAATGAAAATGCTTTTTAAAGCATTTCAAGACAATCTTTACCCCCAAATCTTTAGATAAACAGTTGGATATGTTTGTATAACAGCCATTTCAGGACAGTGGATTAGAGTACATGGTTATTGGTAATATGTAATAATATGTAAACCATAAGTAATATGGTTTTATTTTGATTATTTACAAATCAGTTTCTGGGATATTCTGTAGAATTTAGGAAGAAGTTAGTATACCAGATTTTGCATTTTAAGGTGATGCTGTGAGTCCTGGAGTAACTGTAGTTTCAAGTCTAACATCTGCATTCAATTTTTATTTATCCTAGTTGTCAGTTGCTGGTTTTGTGTCAGTGAATGATATGGTGATATTTTCTACTGGAAAAGTTGTAACAGAATGAAAGAGAAGACAAGAAAATAAGGGTAATCTGTCAAAGAATGGAGGGAACGGTAAGAGTGTTGTCAAGACATAAAAAATGTAGAGAACAAAAAAAAAAGCACTGCTCACAGAATTTATACTCTACAAAACTTCAAGAAAAATGCTTACAAATCCAGATTGGTAAAAATATTTTTTTTTTCTTAGATTAACACTCGGGTGCTTGTTGTATCTGAAGTCTCAGTCCAGTCTTAGATGAACTGGAGGAGCTTGCCTGAACACCAGCTCATGGGAGCACTCTTGATTCTAGCCTGGAGCCAAACCATCTGCTACACCTGCATTACCTCCCACAACCTGGGTGGGGAGCAGAGCAAAGCCCAGGCCCTATCGCATGCTCTTTGCCTTCATGCTAGCAGAAAAGGAGTACAAGGAATTGCTATCCTGGCGCCCCCAAATCACAGCACTGGAGCAGAGTGACAATGTCTGCCCAACAGTGAGATTGCTGTGCTTGCAATCTCTGTTTGGCTTTCACCACGAAATCCAACCCCTTCTTGAGTCCAGAGATGGCCTGTTGATTTATATAATGATTCATATAACATTAGCATTAAAACACTGTCTTAAATAAAGTCTACCTAGAGGTCTGCCATGGTTGCATGGCACATGGGGACAGCACCGCATTGGGCAGTAACACGTGTCCAGCCACATTTCCACTAAGCTGCTACTCACGGCAGCTGAGGAGATAGTAATAGAGGACCTTATACTGTGTGTTTCTGTTAGGCTAAGAAGCGGAAACTTGCTTGCCTTCCCACCACGCTGCAGCCTCATCTCCCCATAACAGGACAGGCACCACAAGCAAAGTGGGGATAGCTATGGGAAGGATGAGAGGAACAATCAAACATCTGGGACTTTCAGCTGTTATACAAACAAGAGCTGTAAAAGTGTGAAAGAAAGAGGATGGAAGTGCGACAAGTAGCTAGAGAGGGAAAAATTATGCACACTTTCAAAAGCATTGCCGCACCGAAGTGTTTAGTGGTCTCTTAGTAAGGGTTAGTGTTTGTGCACCAATTATGTCTCTGATTTACAAAGCACTGTTCATTCAGAGATCTGCAAAAGTCTTAGACACACTAGTGCCGAAGTTACTGCATTTGCCAGTAGAGCAAGTCAGCTCTGGAATGCTATTAAAAGCAAATGCTGTCTAATGTTCTACTTTTTAAATACAAATATCAAAGAGAGGGGAAAAAAGAGAGTTGAAGGGGAAGGGAGGAGGGAGGAAAGAGTCAATTGCTTTTGCAGAAACTGCAGTTTCTTTCAAAAAACCTGTCATTGACATCTTTCCCCAGAAAACATTTTGTCATGCACATCAGTGTATGTCTTTAAGGAGATCAATCTAGAGAAGGAGTCAAACCAACAATCATCATGTGACGGATTTTCAGATGGTGTTCTCATCAATCACGCTGATAATGAGGTGGCAAATTGCTGTCTTATAGCAAAACTAGAAAGACAACTACCCCAGTAGGTGTCAATGAATATGTCAAAGGATTGTCCCTAGGGGAGTCTGAGAAGGTTCTCAGAAACCTTTTCTGTGAAGCCTGAATGCAGAATACTTTATTGATCACTAAAGAACTTGCACTGACATGCTATTTCCCCATGACATTTGAACCACCAATTTCCTAGCTCATGGTGAGTACCTATTTGGTAAACACTTTGGGAGCTTTCTTTCACCTTTAGATATACTGAAAAAAATCTTGGTTTAATATT
The DNA here is from genome assembly GCF_017976375.1 of Cuculus canorus. Classification (NCBI taxonomy): domain Eukaryota; kingdom Metazoa; phylum Chordata; class Aves; order Cuculiformes; family Cuculidae; genus Cuculus; species Cuculus canorus. Next base: position 14,626,007 of record NC_071405.1, read on the forward strand.
ATCTTAGTCTTTCATCTCCTAAAGAACCTGAAAAGCAAAATTTTACAAGTTGTGAGCAAGCAAAATGCCTGAAAACGTTAAATGACCAATAATCACTGTGACTCAGTAATCATCATTCAGAACTAATTTGTTAAGACCACATTCTGAGTTATTTTCTTCGGTTGACTAATATCTTACATTCTGTCTTCTAAGTGAAGCAAATAGTCTTGTTTATGGAACAACCTGCTATTAATCTGGAGAGCTGAATTTTCAGTACAGTGACTTCTGAAGATAAAACGGTCCTTTTGTTCTCCATTTCCTAAGTCTCTTAGCATCTGAATTAGAGCCCAGTATACTCCTGCAGCTCGAGACCATGCAGTGGTGAGTTGCCATCACTCCAGGTTGTACTCCTGAGAGTTTTGGTGGCAGATAGGCTGCTGGTTACCAGGCCTGAATTTCTGCATATCTTGGTTGTCCAATTTTCAAGCAATCAAGACAATTCTTATTTCCTCAAATCTTTGTTACAGTGAAAACAGTATGGACTGTCCTTTTCAGTTCTGAGGCAAATAATATCACAACAATAGGGAAAATCTGACACACTGCTTTGATTGTTTTTGGCTCATTTGTGAGCCAAATTTCACAAGGTTTTCCCTCAATATTTACATGGAAAAATATGTCCAATCTCCTTCTGAGATAATTGGTATGGTCTTTAAGTTTAATACTGCTCTGTTTTAGTAAGAAAATGTAACATGACCAGATGGTGTTGGTATAAATCTTTCTTGAAAAACATTTTGATAAAAATCTTCATTTAAAATCAGCTGCAAAAAGAAAATATTGATCAAATTAATAATATTACACAATAAGATTTTATGCTGAGAAAATGCCATATTTCAATAATAAATATTTTAATGTAAACAATTTCATTCAATTTGGTGTTTATATGGTGTCTATCATAACTGTTTCTAGTCTTAAGATTAGTAATGCAGGATCATACCTGGAATATGTTTCCTAATGTCTACTTGAGATTGTGTGGATGTCAAATGTTTTGGGAACACTGCCTCACTTCTATATAAAATTGTGAGTACAGGGTTGATAACTTATAGACCGTGTGATAATTAAATGGTATTATCTGGTATACCTTCCCATTGCCATTATGTGCAAACTCTTGGCATAAAACCATACAAATTTTACACACATATCTGCGTGGGGTTATGCATGCCTGGAGTTTTCCCATCTTTAGGAATATTTAGGTACTCAAAACTACTGAAACATATTTGAGCTTACATTCAGCTTTAGTCATATCAAATTAAACATGTGCAAAGCACATGCAACAATAATGGACACGGTTGCAAGCAAGAATAGTGCAAAGACAAAGAAGACCCAAGCCCAACATAGTCTCTGTGTACCATTCATGCTCGCTTGCTGGCAAGTTTTGTCTTAAATCAAATGAGGCACGAGTCTAATCTCACATACACATTCTGCCAGAAGATGGTTGTGAAAGTCTGACAAAAGCAGTCCAAAAGATTGCTTTGCAGAATGTCAAATGTTAGAATCTGGAACAATGTCTGGGATTGTTCCTGCTTCCAACTTTTGACATTCCATGAAACAACATACTGAAGCACAGCTCTACTTCAACATTATGAGTAATGTATTTCAGAGGGTTTATAAACCTTATCTAGCTCCAGTTAAAGCTAATGGAAAAATTCCCACTGAACAACAGCAGTAGTAAGTGTAGTCTTGTTGGATCGCCAAGGGGCCAGCTGTTAAAGGACCATTATTGTGCTAGATGCTCAGCAGAGCAGTAGCAAGCTCAAGTCCCAAAGATTTTATGATCTAAAGAGACAAGACAACCCCATGGGGTGGGAATAAAATAGCCCGGGAACTGAATGGTTTCCTATTATATTATGCGTAATTGAGTCATACCAGTATTTTGTATCTTGGATCTTAACCTCCCGATTAATACAACTGGCAGTAGAGACTTGAACTAGAGGAATCTCAATTGCATCTTAATTGGGAATGTGGTTTGAATTTCCATCATGTTTAGGGCTTTGTTAATATTCCTTTAGTTTCTCAGCCAGACAGTTAAAACATTAACACTGTGGGACGCCAGATGAGGTAGCAGGTGTAAATCTTGAAGGTGAAGGACCATCAAAGCCTGAGTAAGGACTTCAGGAATGTCAGTGGCGTGTACCTTGGCATATGGAGGAGCTCTCCATTTACTAAAACTCAAAGAAATCTGCTGTGATAAGTGCTGCTGAGACAAGCCTGTCATGGGACTTAGGATTTTTACCCTTCCACACATGTCCAAACAAAGCAGCAAGGCAGGCGGCGTGAAGATCAGTGACACTACTGCCATCCTTAGCTGAGTTGGCTGTTCTCCTCTCATGCTTCCCTGTATGCAGCTGTCTTGGACGGTGGTGAGTCTTAGCCGTATGATCTTGTTGATCATTTAGACTCAGGACGGCTGACTGTTACTCTTCTTCTTTTTGCAAATTCATAAATAATTTCAGTATTGGGCCTTTCCTTGGCTAAATGTGTGTAACATACGTGCTATGGCTTCTGCACTGATCAATATCAGCACACAGGAAAAGACCTGGTCCCTTATCAAGTACTCTTTAAAAGAAACTCTTGCAGTATGGTCAAAGGGGACAATCTGTTTTTATTACCACAAAAATAGCAATGTACACTGCAGTTAGGTGAAGTACGAGACATCTTCAACCATCCCTTTCCTTAGAGGCTCAGGGTAGGGGGCAGGAGAGCAAGGAGATGTTAAGGAAGTTGCTATCCTGAGCCTGCATTAAAGCCTTTTCAGATTCTCAGTCATTGTTGTCCCATTCTGAACATTTGTAAGAAATCTAATGCATTTTAAGCAGTGAAAACCTATGGCTGCTATTCACATCCTGAAATCAGCCTCTGCCTGGAAGTCTGTCTTGAAGGATTATGCAATTCTTTTTTGCCACCCACTCATTCTGTCATTTCCTAAACTCTGATGTTTTTTACAGCATCTCTGGCAGTTAAAAGAACATATGTACATGTATATCCCTGGAACAGACTGCAAACATGTTTTTAGAAGCACACAAGAAGACATCTATTTTATAGGTCAACCAAAAGTAACTGGCTTTCATTGTTAACGGACTAAAGGGAACACATGTACCACTGTCAGTATCTCTCCACACCCACTCTATGAAATGACTACAGAATCAATTTAATCAAGAATGAAGACTGAATAATTCAAGCAGCAGGGTCAAAAGTCTTGTATCTTCAAGAAAAGTGCACTGGTTTAACTGCAGTCTGTTTTTAATCATCATTAAAGCATGGTTAATTAATTATGTAAGTAGATTAATACCACTTCTAATTTAATTTGAAGGTAAGCTAGTTTAAGACAAAATAATAGCTGCTCTTTTATGCTAAAATTAATATATTCCTATAAAAGTTTGCACTGATTTACCCAAATCAATTAAATTAATATCCTAAGTCAACCCAGTGTAACTTTCCCATGTAACTAAGGCCTTAAAAAAATGTTTTTAAAGATAGATATCTCAGTGAAATACTTAAACTGCAGTCTGAATCCCATTGAAGTCATTGAGACAGGAGATCATGCTGCCAGCAAGGCACACACTAAAGTGTGTTTCTGAATGAGCGGCTTCATTCTGCTCTCAGGAGCAAACCTGCACTTCAGTGGGAGTCTCCTTAGGATCATGGCAAGTTACTATTTTTCTTCTTCCATTTGGGCAGATGGAGATAAATCATACTTTCATATTAACTGATCTGAATCATTTGTACCAGTGCAGCGACAGCCTCACTGGATGCAAGGCTTGGGACAGATTATGAAACCAGAGATATCTTCATAAACAGTTCAGACAACTGCCATGTGCCGAGGGGTCGGGGCTGCCCTGCTCTCCTTACTTATGCTGACTGGTACAATCATAGAAATTGTTATATTTTCCAGGAGGGTAGATGCTTCTTGCATGGTAGGTATGGGCCCAGCAACCCATAGTGGCTTGCTCCAGAACCTCTCTAACTCAAAAGTTGTGTTCCAATGTATTTTACACATAATTTCATAGCTCAGCTTGTCTTTTCTTGTGGTCTCTTGCTCTCTCTGTATGACTCTGACGCTCATAGCTGTTCTCTTCCACCTTCAGTCCTATGCTTATTCTGTGTCCTTCTCTTTCTACATTCTTATATGAATTGTATTTAGGACAAGTGCAGTACTGCAGCTGTTCCCAGCAATCCCATTTGGGATTCACACCTCTTCCCCATGACAGCAGGTCACCTATTGCTAGGTGTTCAGGAATTCGTGCCAAAGGTGAGGGAGTCAGCTCTCCCACAAAGCAATGACGAAGTGTTTTCACCTACTACAGCCCTCTTACTCAGACTCCTAGTACCATTTGTATTCAAAGTGGTGGGAAATGATGGATGCTTTGACTATGGCGCATCCTTCATACAAACCATGTAGCTTGTGTGTTGTAGTTAGATCTTGGCAGTACACTGATGAAAAACTCTGATGATGAGAGTAGCTGTGGGTTTTCTGTGTTTTTTAGGGAATGGTCCCCAAACAGCATCAGGGATTGTCAAAATGCAGATGAGTATGTGGTGTCTTCACACCTGATGCTCTTTACACTGACTTGTGGAGTAAGGCCTCTGTGTTAAGAGGAGAAATATATTCCTTCACTGTATGCTTGTCCTTCTGGTATCAGCAAACTGCAGACAAAGTGCTCTGCCTGACTCCCAATTTACTGGTGAGGGAGAGCCTGCAAAGATTTAGCCCCATCACCATCCTTTGGACTCTTGTCCACTTGCTCAGCTCTGACTGTGGCTTCACAGTGAGATGAAGGCTGTGTCCAACTCTGATTTCTGCTAACACCTTCTTTTGTGCTCTGCCTGTTACGAGTCCCTTAGTCCTATCTCTCTAACATATCCCTGTAAAAAAAAATAGTTGCATAAATGGTCACCAGGAAAGGAAAGGAAAGGAAAGGAAAGGAAAGGAAAGGAAAGGAAAGGAAAGGAAAGGAAAGGAAAGGAAAGGAAAGGAAAGGAAAGGAAAGGAAAGGAAAGGAAAGGAAAGGAAAGGAAAGGAAAGGAAAGGAAAGGAAAGGAAAGGATCCTGTGACAGGAGCTGAGTGAAGATGTCTACAAAATATGGACACAAGTCAGCAGAGGTCTGGGATGCCACCACCTTGCAAGAGAAGGTACATAGAGTCAGATGAAGAGAGGGGCACTGAGCAAGGCTATGAACAGAGAAGTGGAGTAAAACCACTTGTATACACGTGTATACAAAATGCACGTTTCTCCTCTGCTCGTTATTTATCAGCCATCTCCAAACTTTCATGACTTTACTCAGCTTTATACAAGATTTACTTTCAAGTCCGGGGACATAATCCGCTATTTTTGTTATGCTATTCTTAAATCTCTTCTTTCTTCTGCATTTTCTGCGCAAAAGCGCTTGAACATCTTCACTGTTTCCTCGGGTTAATACCTGATGAGTAGTGCACAGCTCCTGATGTCTGTCAGCCACACAAGAAAAAAGCAAGCTGTTCTTTTGTGTTTGGTCACTGTGTGGTCTTCACAAGTCTTGCTGGGTCTCTTGCTGCTTACCAGGACTTGGGTTTATGTCAGCTGGATCACTTTTTACCTCACAAAAGCTGAGCACATCATGCAGCACGTTGCCATAAACGTTCATTTGAATGTTAACACAAATGTAAGTCAGCCATGTTCCAATTCCTTAAGATCAATCTGAGTGTTCATTGGCAGAAATAGAAATGAATTTTAAGCAAAATATGGAAAATAGCCTCAGATCATGATTTCTGAATTGAGAAATGTCAGCTTTTGCTCCAAAAAAAAAAGCTCATAATTAATGAAATGAAGCATCATGAGATTCAGTCAGAGATGTGGAGCTATGAAACACAATACGTAGCGCATACGTTTAGGTAACTCCTTGGGAGCTGGCAAAAGAATCTAGTTTCTATAACGAAAATTCTAACTGGAAAAGCAATTGACAGTGGGATTGGTAAGATTATTCACTTTATCTGTCTGGAAAAAACAGCATCTTGAGTCTGATTCTGGTCTCTCTTGCTCTCAGTTTATACAAGTGAGAACATAATTAGGCCCACTCGTTCTGTCTTTAAAAATTATTTCTTTAATTAGCACTAAACGCTGATAACAGCATGCTAGATGACTTAGGGATTTTTTTAAATACTGAGACGTTACTGACATTTAAAACAGCGTAGTGATCGTATGTGTTTATGATTGATCACGATTAATCACGGAGAAGCAAAAGACAATGTATCTTTGCAAAGGAATATTACAATGTAAAAGCATTATGTAACTTCATCATTTAACCTGACTCAATGATAAACAAACTTAAAAGGAAGTAGAATACCTCTAATTATATCTCAGGCTAATCAACATACATCTAGCCTGATTTCCTGCAGAGGAAACTGCATTGCGAGTGAAGGAATCATAGAATCATAGAATAGTTTGGGTTGGAAGGGACCTTAAATCCCATCCAGTTCCAACCCCTCTGCCACGGGCAGGGACACCTCCCACTGGATCAGGCTGCCCAAGGCCCATCCAACCTGGCCTTGAACACCTCCAGGGATGGGACAGCCACAGCTTCCCTGGGCAACCTGTGCCAGTGCCTCACCGCTCTCATAGTGAAGAAATTCTTCCTTAAGTCTAGTCTAAATCTGCCGCTCTGGAGTTTACGGCCATTGCCTCTCGTCCTATCACTGCAATGGAATCTCCAGTTCCATCTACAGATTCCTCTATAAACTAAGGAATAAAACAACAGGCTACCTGTTTAAATTTCTAAACACAGATTTAGATACATGGTGTGATTTTTTTGTCAAATGCTTTTGCTTGTATCTACTATTCTTTAGGTCTTCTACAAAAGGGCAAGATCTCATCTACAAATAGGCAAGACAATCAACAAAAAACATCCACTCTAACAGTGTTAAAAGTCTGATAAGTCTCACTTAAAGAATGAAAATAGTGCAGTAGATTAGGAACTGACAGGTTCTGACATCGATTTATTGCGTTGTTCTTGGAAAGCTATTTCCAAGCCCCAGTTCCCTCACCTGTTTAACTGCAGATGCCTCCTTGTAACTGAGGGAAGTCTCAGGAGCTTTTACTGATGATAAAATACACTGATCTCACAATGGAAATTAAGTGGCTGGTTTATCCTTTCTTCACGCTATGTTGGAGATTATGTATGTTGTTACTACCCCTTCATGTGATAAATACATTTACTTTTGAGGAATCATGAGAAGTCGTGATGTCTCCCACCAGTGGGAATTAAGCCAGTTACTATATTGCATATGTAGCTTTTCCAGCACAGATTATATTGATTACAGAGGAATCAAACTATTCCTATGTAGAGGTACGTTGCATAAAATTATTGATGGAGATGAAGGGAGATTTAAGCATACTAAGGAAGCATGGTACTTTATCTTTCACTATATTTGGCTCTGGTGGCAATAAAAAAGGGCTTACAGATAGTATCGACACTTTTCCCTTCCAGGTTGCTAATACTTCATACAGATCTTTAAAAGAAAAGAGAATTTAAAAAATGTTATAGGATTAAAGTGAACAGAGTGGGTTGTGAATCTAGAAAATACACAGGCAGTCTAGAGACAATATGGAGAAAATTCATCTTATAATTTTAAGGATTTTTCTCATGGGAAAAGTAACACTTTGCTTTAATAAAAGAAAATAAATAGTTACAAGCACAACCCATTTGCTGTTTGATGTAACGATGTTATCTGCTCTCTGGGCTTTTTTTGTTTCTGTTCAAGGCATAAAATAATTATTGAAGAGGGCTGTTTCATCTCCGTAGAGTACAAAAGTCCTCTTGCTAATTGCCACATCAAATGACTAGAGGACCCCAATGGAAACCTTCAAATGACTGTGAAAATATTCAGGCCATCACTAACTGCTGGGCACTTTTTTTGTGTGTGTGATTTCCCATTGCAGATTAGGTTACTTGGGTGTGGGCTTATCACACAGGAAAGGCCTGGCTGCAGATTAGTTCTGCACCATTGCAGGTCTGTTATGCCAGCTTCATCCTTGACCAAATCGATGGCTAGCACCTTTATTGTATTTTTGTGGTACGAAAGAACACTGGACTGTCCAGGCAACAAAAGAAGCAGCAGAAGGCCTACTGTGTTTCTAAAGTGTTACTTCTCTACTTTTTGTCATGCACCAGTGACATGAGTGCCGGGTCCCAGACTTTAACCTCACACAGAGCCAAAAAAAAAGCTGTCAGTCTCGGCTTGTTCAAAGACAATCCCTTTGTGAAGATCAGACTGAAGTGGCATGGTCCATATACTCACTAAAGCACGCCAAGGAGTCAGAAAGTCATAATCTGCCTTTGTACTTATGGCCATTCACATTTTCCTCTATAGCTGGTGCCCAATTACCAGTGCTGTAATTTTTTTCTATTGTTAGAAAGCCATAAGGGTTTAGCTACCACTTATCCAATCAGGGTCATGACCTGATGTATTTAGGCTTTGCAAATATAAGTAACAGTTCCCTTATCAGTGTCACCAGGACTCTTTAACACTTAGCAAGCAGAAAGATAAATATACTTGGCAGATACAATTTGATCCATTGCTAAGCCTTCCATTTTACCAATGACCCATGGCGTTCTGCCATTCAAAGCTATGTTAACTGTTATAACCTTATATCCTTCAGCAGCAGCTCAGAAACTGGCCAACTTATGCTTACAGGAAAGATCTACCTATGACAGCCTTGATTCCAACACAAGGGTTTGCACTGGGAAACCAGTGATGATTCTGACCTTGCCCATAGTAGTTCTCCTGACTTATCCAGGACAAGAATTGGGCTGTCTTAGGCCATTTCCTTTCCAGGAAGAAGCCAAAGCCAGCTGATTTCCATGTTGCTATTACTAGAAGTATCATCTTTGACTTTTTGACTTTCTTTGATTAGCTGGCTAACTTAAACATCACTTTATGCTATTTTTACAACTCAGATGCATCCTGAAAAGTTCTGATTACTGTTTGCTTCTCTTTCGGATCCCTTCTAAGACCTCCACCAGCCACAAGGTCTTGAACAAACAGGACAAGGGTTTGGCTTCAGAAGTTGGAGAGTGCAGATTCTCTCATTCATCTGCCCCTCTGGCAGGTAGTGAAACGAGTACTCTTAGCAGGGTTATGTTTAACAGGCAAGTAGTTAAGAAGGGCCAAAGATGCAGCATGAGATTTAGAGAAGCATCTCTTTTAAGCAGAATAGGGCAAGAATTCAAGTGTCAACCACTAGTGTGAAAACCCTACAATAAAACAATCAAGACAGACTGGAGCTTTCTGCTAACTTGGAAATGCATCTTAATTAACTAGAGGTCTGAAAGGTTGAAGCATTCAGTTATTGCCTCTTCAACAGTAACTTGAGAAACCTATCCCTCATTTTTCACAGAATGAAACTTCCAAACAATATTTTGCAAGCTAAATATAAAAGAACCTAAATGAGGTTCTTACCAGAGCAAGTAGGCATTGAGCCAGACTCTCTAGATTTCTTTGCTTATGTGTATCCAAGTCTTCTTTATTATCACTGTAGAATTTCTTTGATCCTCACATTCAGGTTTTATCAATGTCACTATAAATTGCATGGATGGATGTATGGGAGGAATTAATGATAAAGGTATTGTTCTATCAGTTCTCTGCCTTGTGAGACATTTGGCTTTGAGGCAGTGGGTTTGCCCATAAGTAATACACTGTGAAGACAACTCGTGTCACCGCTTGAGATCTGACTAATTCAGAGCCCACCCATAAGAATGTCTCCCAACTGAAAACAATATGCACTGGAAGACACAACAGTGAACTTTTTAGAGCAGCATGAGACGAAAAGAGCTTTGCAAGTGAGAGGGAGCAGAACGTGATTTTCATATGCTCTCTACCAAATTTTTCTTGCATTGCTGTAGAACACTGACTCCTAATATGAAGAAATTCAAGAGTGCCATTGTCAACCACATTTGATTAGATGTAAAGCAACATTGACCAACACCACAGTCAGCCCTTGCACTACCCGTGGAGACTTTACATCTTAAGATGCTCTTTTTAAAATCACAAAGACTTCACAAGCTCTTTTTATTGATTTTGATCAGGCAGGTTTTACAAATATTGCAAATATCTTTTATCAGAATATCGTCGTTCATTAGGTTATAATATGCTTCAATTCCTTAAAGTGCTTAAATGCTAGTTAGCTAACAGAAGAAGGAAGATAACTTGTTTAGGAAAAGAAACAACCCAGTATTTACAGTGGAATCTAAACCAATCTAAAAGGATAGTTAAGAATAACAGCACTGGCTCAGTCAAGTAAGCGATTGCGTCATGACTGGGTCAGCATTTTAGAATCATTGAATGCCCTGAGTTGAAAGAGACCCACAAGGATCATCGAGCCCAACTCCTGTCCCTGCAAAGAGCAACTCCAAAATTCACACTTTGTGTCTAAGGGCATTGTCCAAATGCTTTTTTTAGTTGCGATAATTGAAGCAGAGTCTAACTTTCTACTTAAACACATATCTGTGCTCATAAAGGATTATTTGGCCTTCAGGCCAACATCCGGAATGCAGAGGTGAATTTATACTCTTTTACAAGGCAAGCTCCCCTGTCTCATCTCTGAGAAAAACTTTACCTTAATAAGAATTGTCAGGTCATTTTTACACTATGAATAACAAGGAAATGGTGTGCTATGATCAGTGCTTTCAGGACTACAAATCTAACACTTTCCCAATAATAATGCGGAGTCAGCACTATTAATGCTTAAGGCAAAGGCCATAAGGTGGCTTAAGGGTTTTTTTGGGCATTGAGAATTTCCTGGACAAAACATAGAAGGCAGAGGAAAAAATATATACTTAGTGTTTGCACAGCAAACTGGTGATAGAGAAACATCACCAGTTAAGTGCTGTTTTATCTGCCCGGTTCTGCAGGGACTGGCTAAACATCCTGCATATTCTTGGACAAAACCACTCAGGTAACTAAGTTCTCTTTTCCTTGGGAAAAACTGTCCATAACATTGTATGGTTAGCACACAGCACCTCTAGTTAAAATCAGCAGAAAAGCATGCCTATTTATCACATGGATTCTCTAAGTTCATGTAGCTTCTCCTTCTGGCTGCTCCTGTCCTGTTTTTTTTTTTTCTTTTAGCACAGTCCATTCTTCAAAATATCTAAGTGCTAATTAAACACAGTTTTTAATACTTCTTAACTCAAGAGACACTGGTGTAGAGCTCGACCTAACCCTTGCAGTATGCAGCAGGAGTTTAGAAGGATGAGCAGAATCCAGTCCTCATCCAGAGGATACCAAAGTCCATGCTTTGACGATCGGGTACACACTTTGCAAGCATTTCTTTATTCCTTGCCAGCTGAACTTCTAGATTCAGGATCTGTTAGTCTAGCCCAAACTGCAGTATTATTATTATTATTGTTCAACTAAATCTCTAGTTTAATTTCCTTAGAGTTCATATCCTTTGAAGGTGCTTTATGGAAGTTTTCTTTTTAAGTGGCAGCTATATGGGACTTAAAACAGATGATATATTTCAGGCTATTTCTCTTATCTGGAGCTGAGGTACTCAGGAGAATAGGGAATTCTTTTTTTCTTTTTTAATGATGTTTTAGGGCATGGAGTTTCCTGAACGTTTAGCAAAGGGATGTCAGGGTGAAACAGCTGCACATATTAAACCAGCAGTGAAATCCAACTCCTTTTCATCCTTTCAGTTATACAGCTCTTTGTGAAATTATTCCACAGGGCAATGTGTGAATAACTGCTAACTAATGTATGATCAATTCCATTTTAAGGTGGTACAAATGGGACTGCCTGCATAGTGCTGACATAGGTGATGGAGCCAGCATGGAGAGTACACGGTGCCATAAATTGATTCAGGTTAAATGGCCTGATTCTTAGTTAATTATTTTATAGTTCATTGACACTCAGCAAATGTGAGAACTGCAAACCTTGTAGCCACAAGGTGCTATGAGATAGCTGTAAACAGAAGGTCTTTGATGCGACAAATGGTAAGTAGGGGCAGTTTCATACAGGCATCCTAACACAAAGGCTCACTTACAGAGCTACTGCCAAAAAAAAAATAAATCAAGTCATAATAGCTATTTTGATCCTGCCTGGAAAACTTCTGTGAAAGAGTCTGAGGCACTGACCTTACCTTTTCCTCAGCAGTTCCTCGTCTCTACTCCAGTTACAGTTTAGAAGATAGTTGCAGGAAATGTGAAGAGAAATCAACTCATAATTTATATCAGTATGAAAGTAAAGTGCTTCTGGAAACAGATATTGTAATCAAACATCACTTTGTAATTTGAAAGAAATATCAGAACTCTTCCAAAGTCTTGCAGAAACAAGAATATAGCTAAAATAACACAACACGTTTACAAACACCCTTTATTCTCCTTTAGAAGCAGGCCTAGTTGATGTCCTAGTTGATGATGTGCTCAAATAGGGTGGAAAGGAGGACTGATAAAAATAGTTAATTTAAATCAGGTTTTAAATTAACAAACAAGATGTGTTGATTTACACGACTGGGTCTGATCTTGTTTGGTGTTTGCTCTTCATCATTTTGCCATTAAAAAAGGGTGGGTCCTTCAATAAGTGATAAAACTTCCTTCTCCTTTTTATTTATCGGGAGGTTTCCTTCTGTGTCTTCATGTTTATTTCAGAGTTTGCATTGCCCAGCATGTGTTACTTGTGCATTACTCAGATCAAGCCACGTTCAGATAAGAATTTTAAACTTAACCACAAGATTTAAACCAATATTTTGCCTAACTAATGCTACCCTAAATACACATAAGTACAAGATGTGATTTTGCCAAGATAGGGTGTTGACAGCTTTCTTAGATAAAGAAATACATTATCTGTATGTATTAAACTTAATCATTGGCTTTTAATCTCTACTGATCAGAACTTGTACTATCTCTCACAGTCTGACTTATTCATGGACTCAAAGAAGACAAACTTTCTTGCTTTCCCAGACCCCAAGGAGTTTCTGAAGTTAGAATCAACTAGTCGTTGTACCAGACTAACCAGACAGGCATAAATTAAAACATTCAGCAGCATGATAAACTCTACTTAAACAAGCTTACCCAGCAACCAGTTCAATGTTTTGGCTCTTATTTAAAACATCAGTAGAGTTATTTCACTGATTTGTCAGAGAAGCTGACACTTCATCACACTGATGATCACCAATTGGAGGGCCTGATTACGGAGATCCCAAAAGACTGGGAACCATTTATCTTATTTTTCACGCTCATGGCCCAGAAGGCCAACCGTACCCTGGGCTGCATCAAAAGAAGAGTGGTGAGGAGGTCGGGGGAGATGATTCTGTCTCTCTGTTCCTCTCTTGTGAGACGTCATCTGGAATACAGCATCCAGTTCTGGAATCCTCAACGTAAGAAGGATATGGAGGTGTTGTAATGGGTCCAGAGGAGGCTGCAAAGATGATCCGAGGGCTGGAGCACCTCCCATACAAAGACAGGCTGAGGGAGCTGGGCTTGTTCAGCCTGGAAAAGAGAAGGCTCCGAGGAGACCTTACAGTGACCTTCCTGTACAGTGACCTGAACGATGTACAAGAAAGCTGGGGAGGGACTGTTCACAAAGGCTTGTAGTGATAGGACTATGGGTAATCAATATAAACTGGAGATGGGCAAATTTAGACTAAGGAGGAATTTCTTCACCATGAGAGTGGTGAGGCCCCAGCACAGCTTGCCCAGGGAAGCTGTGGCTGCCCCATCCCTGGAGATGTTCAAGGCCAGGTTGGATGAGCCTTGGGCAGCCTGATCTAGTGGGAGGTGTCCCTGCTCATGGCAAGAGGGTTGGAACTAGAAAGAAAGGAAAGGATGTAGAATACTTGAGGTTGTCCTAGACTTTGAGAAAAATCATAGAATCATGGACTCATAGAATGGTTACGGTAGGAAGGGACCTTAAAGACTATCCAGTCCCAACTCCTCTGCCATGGGCAGGAACACCTCCCACTGGATCAAGTTGTTCAAAGCCTCATCCAGCCTGGCCTTGAACAGTTCCAGGGATAGGGCATCCGCAGCTTCTCTGGGCAACCTGGGCCAGTGCCTCACCACTCACCATTCAGGTGTAGTATCAGGATAAAGTTGATGCAGTTTGCCACAGTGATTAGGACAGGAAGGGACATTCATATGAAATGGGATTTGCATTTCTTGTACAATTTCCCATGCCAAAACCCACTAGGACCTGCAAATAAATTTTTCCCAAATTAGAAGTAGAGGAAGAGAAGTAGAGAAGTAGAAAATTTGCTTACAAATCTTAAAAGAAGATAAAGCACATGCTGAAACAACATTCCAGGCTAAACACACTTCTTAACTTAGTTTTCATTTTCAAACTGATATAATTGATAGTACTTTTTATTAATTCTTTTTAAATTGCTTTTAAGATGCTATTTCTCTTTTTTTTTTGTTTCCTTTTCCTTCCCTCTTTCCTTGGTGGAAAATCATAGAACCATTAAGGGAGGAAAAGACCTCTAAAAAGGAACACTCTACATTTGTTCAGTTTGGTATCACCAAGTGTGTGACAGCATCATTTCTGTCTATGGGAATGTCACACTATTTAAGCTATTCACCTTTCCTGTGCTGGTATGGAACATTTTTTTTCTCTTTCGTGTCTGCCTGAGTAAATCCTACTCTACTTATAAGGACTGTTCATCAGAGATACATGCAGAGATGACTTCCAGTCAACATATTTTTGTGATTAATCACGATATCTTGGGAAAAAAAAAGAAGAACCACCACCCCTGGAATAAGAATTTCTTCTTTCTTATTAAAAAATCACCCTCTCACCCTTTTCTTTCTTTCTTTTAAAGACATAGTCTCCTTGATTAACAATAAACAGATGTCTGGTAATTGATGCTAAATGTTACTTGCTGTTCCCATGTCTATGTTGGCTGAAAAAAACCTAAGGATAGAGCTTGAAGCAGAAAAAGCAAGCTGTAAAAATGAGTAAATTAATGCTTAATACAGACTTAGCAACCTACTTGCAAAGTGAATATTCATTCACAAAGGTCAAGAGCCAGTAGAAAATGGATTTCAAACTATTATTTTGCAGTGGGATCTAAGTGGAGTTTAAGAACACACAATGAAGACTGGGAATTCAATCTTCATCTTAAATGGTGTCTGAGTCCCACTGAATTTGTATCAGCAAGAATTTAGCATAGGATTCTAGCCTCTATTGCTGTGATTTCTTTAGTTTAAATATAAATAACATAGGTGAAGGTTTAGGGTTGTTTATAAAGAATCCTCAAAACCTTTTTTTAATTTGTTACTGACAGATGGAAATACCACAACGTGTTTTCAGGTCAGACTGAGTGCTTATTGCTTGATTCAGCTTGGAGTATAAAGTGGCAGCTAGGTGGTTAAAATACAGGAAAACAGCACTTTTCATTAAATTCTTGAGTGGTAATACAGGAAGAAGCATGGTAAGGCATCTGAAGTGCCATTCTTGAACATCAGAGCACTGAGCAGGTCTCACTTGGCAGATGCTTCATGTAACTCTGCAAAATACACAATGTTTCTGTGCCTCAGCTTTTAAATTATTTCTAAAATTAAATATCTTTCCCTTTTGTCCACTTTATTATATTTGTTTTCAGGGATCTTCTTCAGAGCAAGAGGCTCTGTTACGTGTACGCGTGCAGTGGGTTCACCCTGGCCAGCATCCCGTCACCTATCCAGCTGCTCTCCCACTTCCCTTCCTCAGGGACTGAAGTAGAGAGAGAAAATTGGATGAAAAACTTGTCTTACCCTTTCCCAGACTGAGCTCGTCTCCTTCCTTCTTGATGCCTCTGTCAGAGAATGGGGACTTTGATCCATCTATAACAGCTCCTTCCTCCACACACTTTTCCCTGGCTCCACTGTGGTCTCTCCGAGGGCTGCAGGGCAATCCCTGCTCTGGCATCTGGAGCACATCTTCCTCTTACTCCTTCTTCTTCTCTGACTTGGGTGCTCACAGGGCTATTTCTTGCTTTTTTTCTCACCCTTCTCTGCCTGTCACCCATTAAACAGGAGCTGTATGACTCAATGAAGAGATAAGGATGGCTTCATTAGCCCAGTAATTCATTTCACTGTGAGAGAGGTGATTTTTATTAGTCTGTCACTGTTCCCAGTTGCTTCTTGGATAGCTTTAAGGGGTGCATAGTGGGGTATGGAGTCAGGGCTGGAGCTGGTCCAGTGCAGTGACAGCTCAGAGGTGCGTGGTGTTCACGCTGGAGATCACAGCAAGGCAAAAAGCTCCTGGGTCCGGGACATGTTTGGTGGCAAAGCCGTTGGTTCCAGAGACTGGGATGTGCCACAGGCCTGGGAAGAATTAACCTCACAGGGCAACAGAGGGGCCTGGACAAAGAACCTTCCTTGAACATCCCTGGAGGTGTTCAAGGCAAGGTTGGATGGGCCTTGGAGCAACCTGATCTAGTGGAAAGTGTCCCTGCCTATGGCAGGGTTGGAATTGAATGATCTTTAAGGTCTCTTCCAATCCAAACTATTCTATGATTCTGTGATTCTATGTGTGACTACACCACTGCAACTTGATTTTAGAAAACCCATTTCTATCTTTCCATAGTGTGTTTCAGCAAAACATTGCACTATGCTAAAAGATGGCTGAAAATAAAAATCCAAGTCCTACACAATGTTAATTTTCCTTGACACGGTTTGCAAAAGCAGGGTATTTCATAATCCTACGAACATAGATGAGTACTTTGTCCTTGCTGTCGATACATAGCTTTTTCTTATGAAAGGCAGTAGGTTGATAGATAATGCCAGTATTTCCAGCCTCAGATATTCAGCTGATACAAATTTGTCCTCAAAATACTGCTTTTCAATGGCAAATCTAGAGACTTTTATGCCCGCCTTTTGACTTCTGAGCCTTCCTGAACCTTTTTCCAAGCTCTTCTCTCCAAACGCATGGTCAAGAAACTCACTTTTCAAAAGCCAGAAGAGTTGAGTTTCTTATGAGAGTCTCATCCATGCCAGAATAGAAACCTCAATTTATGAAAAATAGTATTACAACTGTCATTCTGGCTGATGTCTTCTACTTTCACAACAGAACAATAGAAAATCAATTACAGTGGCATCCCCCTGCCTGGCAGGGTGGGACTGTGTAAGCTTTCTCAACAGACACAGCAGATGTTTCTTAAAGACTGATTTCTGAAGCCTCGTTCTTTAGGGAAATTAGGCCTCCTTTCACAGATAGTATATCTTCATTTCCTCAGTTACAAACTACAAATCGTTCTACATTTTCATGAATGGTAGGATTTGTCACTGAGATACCTGCCAAATGCTGGACTAAAATCACTAAAGCTTGGTGTATGGGACACCAAGCAGCATGCAGACTGTGACGCCAATAACATCACCAGATCAGCACTATATAGAGTTAAAAATGTTTGTCCATTCCTTTCCCCACCGCACCATCTTTTTCCGTCCTTTATTTCTGTATTTAGAGAAAAAGAAAGTATTAGGTATTAGGACTCACTTTGGTAAACAGTTTTAGCAGCCCTCATTTTTAGAGATGTAGTCTCCCAGGTCAGGGAAGGACTTATTTTCTGCATGCCTAATACATATTTAGAGGCTGATAATAGCATGGGATAGCTCCAAGAATGTTATATAACTTATAGGGTGTCTATTAAAAAAGGAGAGACTTTGCCACTTAAAAAAAATAGAAGCCTGTGAGATTCCCACCATCTGGATGGAGTCTTTTTTCTTCCCAGATGAATTAGTTGTCAGGGGAGGAATTATTTTAGGCATCAAGTAACCTCTGATTGTGAGTGACAGACTAACACAAGAGCAGATGCAAGGTTACTGCTGCCTATCCATTATGTGGAAAGGGGACCCATGCATGTCCTACTTACTGTGCATACTGACTTGGGTTATTAAAAGAGTAACTAGAGGTGGGTCAGACCCAGAAGATAGCTCATACCACTCACAACAGATGTTCTTTCACAAAAGAGAAAGCAAACACTGGATACTTTCTGGGGATACTATAGAAGGAGGGGTCTTCACTGCTTAGAGCAACTCACCATTTCAGATTTTCAACAGAAGCACAAAACCAACTTTTTCACTCAAACAATGATGACTTTGGTAAGCTTTCTTAGCATTCAAATTCTGCAGAAATCACGTTCTGGTGTAACACCCTTATTTGCAAGTACCCAGTGCATAACAACATCTTGATGAATACAGATAAATGGAGCAACTGGAAACATTTTGAATATATCTTAACATCAAAATCAGGTTTTACCATCCCCTATTTGGTAATGGAAAAGTCTTTATTTAGATAAATATGGATATCTGTAGATCTCCTTGTCCTTGCAGGCAGCACATATCTGTTATGGTCACCTTTAGCAGTATGTACTCAACACTCTTATATTTACAGGCTTATGCAATATAAGCTATAGCCCGGTAAACAATAAACAATAAGACAAAAGTTATATAGTAGAAGTGTGTGAAGTGCTGTCTAGGAATTTTTGTGTCACCTGATTTCTCTATGAATTCAAAACTCAAACCCTGTCCATCCAAACATTTATCATCAAGTTTCCTGAATCTAGGAGATTATCTGGATTAGTCTCACATCTGAACAATTTTTTTTTTACTTAGTGGACCTAAAGTAAACTTGATCTGGGCTAAGTCTGAACAATTCTTTTTTTTTTTTATTTAGTGGACCTAAAGTAATGCTGATCTGGACTGAGTCTGAACACACAAAAGATAAGTGGTGGGCATTTTACAGTCTGAAAAGTAAACTATGTCTATAATCAATAACACCTCGAGTCACAACCTGACTTTTTTCAAATCTAGTATAAATAGAGTGGATGGTCAAAATAGACAGTTACACAAAATAAATGCGGGCTAAAATCTGTTAAGATCTGATAATTTTCTCTTTAGAGAACATGATGAAACACAAGAGGACTCTGGACAGTACAAGCTGAAAATAAAGCAATAAAAAACAGTGCCATCTTGTGGTAAGTAAAATGCTTTGATAGAAAATCCATTTTTTTGTACCTACTAAAAAATATAGATGTCAGAATAAAGCTATTTAGAACCTGAGGTGATGACTTTCCCCCTCCTCTGGGTTGGTTTCTGTGATGAGCTCACAAATGCTGTTGTGAGAAAAACAAAGAGCTATAAAACCCATTTGTTTCTACAAACAAGAAACAAACAGGAGCTGCATTAAGTTAAGTTTGGATGAATATATTCATGTCTAACTCCTCCTTGTGCTGCCTTATTTCACATAAGTCACTAATCTCCATATTGAATTAGTGAGACAGGAAGCGATTAATATTTATTCCCAATATCTCACTGCTGAAATGACATAAATGTGAAAATGCTTCTCAGGAAAGACAGTGTCACCTCTGTGGAAGATCATGCTGAAGAAACCAGGTGTATTTTCTGAGAAGAAACTCTCTGAAGTTACACGGTCCGCTCAGGCAAGCGTTTGCTGTTGGGAATGCAGCTGAGAGTAACAGAGCAAAAACCCACAAGTGCTTTGCCCTACTGACTGGTACCACAGGATGACTTAAAATAAACCTGAAGCTTTATCAGCCAGAGTGACTTTGGCAAAATATTTCTCAGGCCTGACTAAAAACTCCTGAAATCAGCAGGATATTTTGTCTTTGACCTAAATGGAACAAGACTTCAACCTGGGGCAGTACACGTACTTCTAACATTATCCAGCTTTTTCTCTGTTACTCTATGGCTTTTTTCTTAAAGCATGTGATCTGTTTACCAGTGCAAGTAGTAGTAATAAGATAATAAAGGCTTGATAATTATTTTAGGAGCCATGGACCAGCTGGTACAGTATCTCTCAGTGAGTAATAAATACTCTCAAATGACTCCATTAATTTGTTTCTCTCAATTGCTTTTGAGATTAGAAAAGAATTGTACAAGGTTTTTATTAATAATGCCTTTCAAATACTTATTAAAAAAACCTTTCAGATTTCTTGAGATTTATCGACTCTGTTTATTGACAATAAAAGAATGAGGAAAAGAAGGATGTATTTTGTGGAATTTTACAAAATTCTAATGAAGATTTAATGGAAAATGTCAAAATTAACCTTCAGGTTAAGGTAATTGATTCCCAGTCCTAATCTGAATGCATTAGAGCTAATAGAATCACATGTCTATCTGAAGAATGTCATTCATCCTAAGTGATAAATATAACTCTTTGCCATAAATATTAGGCTTAAAATACTCTGAATGTTGCCAAGAGGAAAGAGGAAAATCTTTTACATCAGGAAAAAATATGGGTAACTTGTGGTCAAACCATGAGTAACCTTATTCCCATTACAATTGAAGTCTTGAATATACAAACATTAGTTTTATAATATAATTGAGACAAATATATTTTCATTTTTACAACAATGCATATTTTAAGATAGCAGTCTATCGTTCTTATTTGACTAATTCTTTACTTCTGAATAGCCTGGCAGCACATACATTCAACATCTACCAAAGTCACATCCATAATTTCCTAAATTAGGGCACCTGAAAATTGAAGATTCCAAAATTATGATTTGTTTCTGAAAATGAAGGTCAAAATATTTGTTGTCATTCATTGTTATTCTACATACAAAACAAAAGGGTAAAATTCTGATTTTTTTAATTGGGAAAAAAGCAGTTCAATGTGCCTTAGAATCATAAAATGGTAGAACACATTGGGTTGGAAGGGACTTTTCCAGGTCATGTAGTCCAACCCCTCTTTACATCTTCTACTGGATCAGGTTGCTCAGAGCCCATCCAACTTGACCTTGAATGTTTCCAGGGATAGGGCCTCCACTGCCTCCCAGGGCAATTGGTTCCACTGTTCCACCACCATCACTGTGAAAAATTTCTTCCTTATGTCCAGAAATACGACGCTCACATACTTTCCTGTAGCAGGTTTTTGCGAAGTGTAATGCATTGATAGTGATCAAATAGCAAATGAAAAGTAACAGGTTGATTACAAACCTCTACAAGTCATTGAACACTGATGCTTTGACACCTGGTCTGTGAAAGAACCATTGAGCCTCACAAGAGAAGCAGGTGCAGATCTCTTCTCACTGATGACCAGCGATAGGACCTGAGGGAATGGAAGGAAGATGTGCCAGGAGGGGTTTAGGTTGGCTATTAGGAAAAAGTTCTTCACTCAGAAGCTGGTGGAGCACTGGAACAGCTCCCCAGGGAAGCAGTCAACAACACCTGGACTGACAACATCCGAGAAGCCCTCAGACAGTTGGTGTGAATTTTGGGGTTATCCTATGCAGGGACTGAAGTTGGCCTCAATGATCCTTGTGAATCTGTTCCAAAAAAAATTCTTCCAAATATCTAATCTAAACCTACCCTCTTAAAAGTAGGCCCAACTTCTTCGGTGGTGCAATGTTGGCATATAGTATTGCTGTCAAAAATAGTTCACACCTTAAGCTGTTCCTCCTCATGACTCTCTTTCCTGTTTTGAATGTGTCTTACACCAGTCATCCATATAGAAATATTAAAATGTGCTGTTAGAGTAACTGAATTCAATTAGTCCATTGTAACACAGTTGCCTTTGTTTTGTTAGAAAGAGGATGATATTTCCCAAATGGCTAAAATAAGCTGTATTTTTCTCCTAGTACTTCCTGAGTCACTGAAATAAGTAGATGTCTTGCTTCTTGCTCTTTGCTGCTGGGAATAACGTCACATGCTAAGAAACAGAGATTAGCTGAAAAAGCATCAAGCTGCTGCTCTTTTAAAATATCAGGAATGAATCATTATTTGATTATTTCTAATCTTTCCACTGAAAATATTCCCCAGGCCTAAAACACAACAGAGGAATTTCTTTTAGAGCTTGACAGGTATTTATTCACTGACACTAAGAAATACTTGATCATAATGTCACTGGGTGGAACTGATGTTCGATTGTGACCACAGCAGGTAGTTGTATGAGAAAATTACCAGCGTACACAGGCCAATGCACAGATAAAGAACATTTTAGTCATATTTAGGTCATAACTGTCCAGAAGGTGGTGTTATGAGTCACAGGAACTGGAAGTTTCTTGGAAAACTGAAGTGACCTGAATGTAACAAGTAATTTTGGGTTTTGGGGAACAAGGAGAACTATTTGGTTGAACATTAAAATGTGGAACTGTTAGATTAACAATTAGAATTCATTTATATGACACAATGTGCCCAGTTAATTATGCAGGTGGAGTGGGCCAGATACAACCTCATAGTCGAATGTGTTTTGTTTGTTTCAAGACTGAGATTCTACCTCAAATCTCTTTACAAGGCATGAAATAGACCTTTTGCACCTCTGAACTACCTAGTCTTATTTTTAGTTCTAAAAATGGAAACCAAACCTGCACAGAATGTTTAAAGTTAGGATTGTACAAGTCTAGGAACGTATTTTGATAAAGTCCTTTGTAAGAAACACCAGGATCTGCAAATATAATGCAAACCCACCAGGAACAACTTGTGGTTTCCCTTCTTAATACATCAAGATCTAGGAAGAGGTAAGAGATACATGGAAAGAAAGACAACAAATGAGCTCTCATTGCAAGGGAAAACAGACTTATGGCTCCTCTGACCTGCTTCGGAAGCTAATGCTCCATAGGGCACTGTCCTGCAGGCTACAGTTGCCAGATCACATCACACTTTGGCCCCAATCCCATTTTATAGCTCTAACAAGCATTGATCAGGTGGCCAGTGGCCTCACAGAAGATTTACCTTTCACTGCTTTATTATACATGTGCAAAGAGCCTGAGGATCAGTGACAAACACAAATTCACATGGTAGCAGTGGGGGTTTTGTCATACAGAAATGAAGTGTTAGAGCAATGGTTAAGTGAATGGAAGACCTAGATCAGAGTTTTTTCCTGTTTGAGAGGTGTCCCAACCCCTGTAGTTTGTTCTACATGCTCTCTCTTTTCCACTAACTTTATTCTGTTCTTCAGAAAAGACCTCAAGAATGGCTAAGCCAGTGAAAGGGCATTTATACGGCTGCTTTTTCTAGTAGGCAGACAGAAAAGGAGAGCCCTGAAACCTCTCTCTTCCTTTGCCTCTTTTGCATTAACAAGACACCAGGTAAAATACAATGCTCTGTTTCTTTTCAAAGAACCTGCAGCCAATTATCCCGAATTTTGTAGGATCACAGAAGAACAGAATGGTTTGGATTGGAAGGGACTTAAAGCCCATCCAGTTCCAACCCCCTGCCATGGGTAGGAACACCTGTCACTGGATCAGGTTGCTTAAAGCCCCATTCAACCTGGCCTTGAACACTTCCAGGGATGGGGCAGCCACAGCTTCTCTGGGCAACCTGTGCCAGTGCCTCACCACCCTCTCAGGAAAATATTTCTTCCTCATATCTAATCTAAACTTCCTCTACTTTAGATGAAAACCATCCCATCTTATCGCTGCACTCCCTGACAAAGAACCCCTCCCCAGCTTTCCCGTAGCTGCCCTTTACATGCTGGAAGGGCGCTATAACGTCTCCCCAGAGCCTTCTCTTCTCCAGGCTGAACAAACACAACTCTCTCAACCTGTCCTTGTGTGGGAGCTTCTTCAGCCCTCTGATCATCTTCACAGTCCTCCTCTGGACTCGCTCTAACTGATCCATATCCTTCCTGCATTGAGAACTCCAGAATTTACTTTCATTCTGTTCTAGACACAGAAAAGTCAGGTTCTCCCCGGATGAATTTGTAGCTGCTGCTGACAAGCTGAACTCAACAATACAGAGCCTTTAGATACGTGTACTGACTTCTAAACCCAAGTCATAACATAAGAGGAACACAGGCCTCATGCATGAGCCCCATGCACGGACCTTCTAGTCCATCAGTTAGCTAAATTGGAAATAAGACAGCAACCAAATCTGACTATTTTTAGAGCATAAGCCTGCAACCTGAAGAGCACAAACCACTTAAGAGTGAGCAGCAGGCACTTATGAACTGTTAAGTACTGTTGCGGCACATGTTATAGACATGCAACAGGGCATTTAAAACTAAATTCTTGTCCCTGAATGCTGCAAGACTGGTAACAAGGTAGTACATAGTCTACGAAAAGTAAGTGAAAAGATATCCTTTCATGTAGGTAAGAAATTCAGAGCTATGGAGTTGTTATTTCTTAATTGTTTTAGCTGGAGCAGGAGTTACTCAGTCATTGTGCTTTCTTAGGCATGCCTTTTCCCCTATTAAGAAGCAGTAAAGTCATACTGCTAACTTCCTGGTCATTAAATGAGAAATTCCAACCAGTAAGTCGGTAATAGAAATGAGAAATTTATAACAAAAATAATAGATGAAATAATCATTCATAAACTACTAATTATAGGGTTTATCTTTCCTTTGCCTTTCACCACCTGTTACAGATTTGACGGCTTATCATAATTCTTTTGTTTATTACTGATATTCTGGGTGAGTAATATGTGAGAGGGCGTATTTCAGGAGTGCAATACAGAGAAATTGTGTGAGCAACCATTTATTGGGATTAATGAGTGCAATAATTAATAGCTATATGGAAGTGTAGCAGCAGTGTTGGAAATAGCCACTAAGAGAAGGACACCTGAGACAATGATTTGATTAAAAATAAAAAATTGATCACTTGTAAATGTACTTCCACGTTTAGCTAAACTTAATTTGCCTTTTAACCCCTCTTTCCTCTTGGAATATATGTTTTACATGTATCAGTATCGAAGCCAATGCAGTAGAATTCCCATTTTTGAAATTTGCTTAAAATGTAGTAATTGTGGCAACTGGCCTTTATCAGTAAGAGCATGGACAGCAGCACTAGGGAAGTGTAGCCCTGTACGGGGTACTACTGAGGCTGCACCTCGAATTCTGTGTTTGGCTTTGGGCCCCTCACTACAAAAAAGACATTGAGGTGCCGCAGCTTGTCCAGAGAAGGGGAGAAAATCTGGTGAAGCTTCTGGAGCAGAAGTCTTATAAAGAGTATCTGAGCGAACTGTGGTAGTCAGTCTGGAGAAGAGGAGGCTGAGGGGAGACCCTAAAGCCCCCTACAACTAGCTGAAAGGAGATTGTAGTGAGGCATGTGTTGGTCTCTTCTCCCAAGTAACAAATAATAGGACAAGAGGAAATGGCCTTAAGTTGCTCCAAGGTAGGTTTAGATTGGATAATATAAAAAATTCCTTAACTGAAAGAGTCCTCAAGCATTGAAACAGACTGCTCAGGGAAGTGGTGGAGTCTCCGTCCCTGAAGATGTGTAGATGTGGTGCTTAGGAACTTAGCTTAGAGGAAGACTTGGCAGTGCTAGGTTTATGGTTGAACATGATGATCTTAAAGATCTTTTCCAACCTAAATGATTCAATGATTCTATGAATTAATAGCTAGCAAAAATAATCCAAATTCCATGTAGTAACAGTTTAACCAATCCAAGTAGTGAAGCTTCTGAAGAACATCATTCTTGTTTGGTTTTGTAGGTGTTTCTTAGGTAAAAAAAAGCACTTGGAGGAATATCAACTAACAAGAATGAAGCGGAAATCCATCTAGTTCCCCACACACCTACGTCACTAAACGAGGAAGTTTTAAGTTTCAACTTGGATAAAGCCTTCTAGAGAAATGCAATATTTACCTAACAAACCCAGCCCTGAGGAGGTGAAATGCAGTACTCTCATCTTCCTTTTACACATACACATTCAGCAGCTCAAAAAGAGTGTCTTCAATGTATTGTTGATTGGATCCTTAGTACCTGTGAATGTCTACACTGGTTAGATGATACGACTGTGGATATTTACTGTGGTCAGGGATGGCAGAAAAACATCTGAGAATTTCCTTTTCACTCTTGTGTACAACTTGACTAACTTGAATCTTTAAAAAGCAGATCAGGAATCCGATACAAATCACAGAATATCTTGTCTTAAATTAGCTGATGACTTTCACTCTAAAGAAACAGTGATTTCAGTAATCCAGATCGTTACTTAAAAGAAGTATGTGTGTGGCCTAATACATTATATTTTTTATGATTGAAGGTTTTTCCTTTTTTCCTCTGTAAATTATTAAATAATTCAGTGGAATTAGTCATAGGCAGCTACCTGATTACACATGTACGGTGCTTATGTGATGAGACTGTGAGTTTAAATCACATATGACATCTGATGGGAACTAAGTGCTTCCTTCCATGAAGTCTTCCTGGAAATCCTAGTTTTCATCTGTAAAAATGTGATTTCTAGTACTTTGCAAATATATCTAAATAACATATACAAGTTTCTCATATACAAATTTTCTTGTAAAAAGAAACAAAAATTATACATTAAAAAGGCCTACAGTTTGCAATATTTGCCACAGGGTGTTTCAGAATAATTTCTGAAAAGAGAAAGGAAGCTGACATTTGAGGCGTTGTATTCATTCATAGTCCAGATTGCTGTTCACTTTGGGTATACGGATGATGGAGTGAATACCTGTTTCCATTCTCTAATAGCCAGTCTTTCAGGCTGAAAAATTCTCAGGGACTTTTGAACACACTCAGGGTGGAATTACCTTAAAGTACATTTAAAGTACACAAGGAACTGACGTGTTGGTGCAACACCAAATGGGAGCCCCAATATAGCACAATTTGTGGAATAGCCTCAAAAATGTTAGCATTTTCTTACTGCAATAGTTTCATTCTCTTTTGCTTTAGGCACCTTTCTTTGCAATCTAGACAAAACTGCCAGGGATTAGCTTGAATCAACTAGCTGCTAGTATTTTAATCCTTTTGCAGCTCACTGACCATAGCTGAACTAAGCGTTGGTCAAGTGCCATGTCACTAGTTCAATGGAATTCAGACTTTGGCACTCTGAAAAAGGCAACAGATGTGCTTTAATGATTATCTAATAACTCGTATTTTTTTTCAGTTTGCTGTGCTAACGAAATCTAATCTCATTGACCCAACAGACAAAACTGTAACAGTAAGAACATTAATGGCAAGACAAAGGACCTAAACAATACCACACTTTGGCAAAAGCCCAGAAGTCAAATCACTGCAAAACGGTTGACTTGAATTCCACGAGCAGTTAAAAAAATTAGCTATAAAATTTGTGAATTAACTGCTGGAATATGAATTCAGCATGCCTTCAAATATATGTCCTGAAATACCATTGCTTTTCCTGGGGAGGGGAAAGAGCAGAGTAAAATTTCTATTAGGAATTGGTAAAAATTCCAGATGTCCACATCAAAAATGTCAAATTTAACTCTTGACTGCTTAATTAAGGTAAGTGTAGGTTTATAAAAGATTAATTCAGTTTAGGATGCCTTATTTTATACATAAAATTAAAATGCTTCAGGCAGCAGTGTGGTTTCATATCTTGAGGACTTCTGTTTTTTGCTTCACATTCAATGACTGTCAGATCATATACTGAGCAGTCTAGAAAAGAGATTAATAAAATGACATTTAAATAAAACTGAGACTACTGTTTAAGGCATAAAATTAGGGATTTCCATATCAAAATTTGTCATTCTCTCTCAAATTCAACTGGATGTTGTGGCAGTTTGTTTCACTGTTCATTACCAATCTCGCTGCAAAGACTGGTGCTCAGATGCACTGATTGGGAACAAGCTCTGAACTCTATTGATTTCCTTCACGATTTTAATGAGAGTGAAATATCTAAATGCTTCTGTGGACCTAGTGAAAACTTTTTAAATACTAGAATTTGTCTGGAAATCTTTGTGGGAGGGAGCATACACAACTGTAAACAAACACTGTTCTGGATTTGTCCTTTAGCTTGTGCTGTCTGTGCTGTACTAGTCCTTGTGCTGTAAAGCAAAAGTCCTGTTTACGAGAAGCTTAAAGAAAGCTTTAAAAGAGAGAAGACAAACAACTCTCTAAAGGGCAGCTTTCACTCATGGGCCATGTAGCAGTTATTTGTACTATATTCTTTTATTATTCTTTTTTATTAGCAATATATTGGTTTTGTCTCAAAATGTTGCCCTAAACTGCTGTGAGCTGATCTGTTCCTTCAGTGATGCCTGCCTTAGTTTAGCAGTGATATTGCAGTTGTAGAATTGTATCGCTAAACAAGATAATGAAATGTTTTCTTCAGCCTTACGTGGCTTAAGTGACTTAATCATGATGGCATTAATTGACAAAAAGGACCTAAAAATCAAATCTAAGCACATCTATCTGGGCTTAAGGATTGGGTGCCCTATCTAAATTAAAAAAGGCTTAGATTTTATTGAACCTCAGGGCTCGTGCTCTATATATGTACTTTCTATTTTCCTATATATCTATTTTCCTAGGGATCCCTCCTTCCTGACTGTATTTCTTTTGCCTTATCTAGGTTGAATTTGATCTAGCCATGTCTGTCTGGAAACTACTCTAATGTAGACATTGCGATATTCTATTTATATCACCAGTGACTTTATTGGGAAATGGGACACAGTAGTTAACATCACAAGTGTGTTGTCAGATGTTGAGGCCATGGCTTTTCTCTGTTTCTCCAGATGACAGCAAGTAAATATTTTGAGGTAAGGGACCAAGATAGAAGTCTTTGATCTTCATGTGTGCCCTGTGGAAGCTTCTAGATTCTAGTGAAGACAAGCAGACATCAGTCATGCTAATATACAGCTGTCAGAGGAAGCCATGTCACCTGTAACTGGCAGCACCCTTCTTCTCCGATTGCTGAAATTTGGCTAAGAAAATGATAATTATCATTCTGTCTTCTGCAAGCTTCAAGCCTGTGAAAGGGAAAAGGGAATTGAACTTACTGGCATCTTTGAGCATTTTTATTGACTGAGTGGTTGTCAAAGGGGACTGACCGAAAGATCAGAGATGACCTGATTGACCGCGTGTAGGTTGTTGTTTTAGTTTTAGCTTCTGTGAATCCTGTGTGCCTTTGGAATCACCAGAGATAAGAGGAGGAAAATGCACAGGAGGGAAATGACCTACCTTGTTGGACATAATAGTCACTCTAGCAGGAAGTTCTGTTGATGTGAAGTTAGAACCTTTCACCCTATTCGGCAATGTTTTGGCCCTTGGAATTTAATGGAAATTTTGTGTCGCTAACCAAAGAGGAAGGAAACCTCAGTGATAACTGCTGTAATATTTGTTCCTCTTTCTGTATTCCCAAGTGATAAATCCAGCTTCCCAGGTACCCTGTAATCTATCAGTGAGAGGTTGTTCAGGGAAAGTCTCTGATCCAGGGGCCTGTGGGTGCAGCCACACCATTAGCAATCCACAATAATTCTGCTGGCCAAGGATGAACTGAGCTATGAGATCCAGCTCCAGGTTAGGACAGGGGATGCCTGGGTCAGGTCTTGGTATCACAAGTGGCATGGAATGCATGTAAACTTGGGAAAATAATTTCACCTCTGAAAGCACCCATTCCTCAAGCTGTGAAATGGAAGTGTTTCCCTGCTTTATACAGCTCCTTGTTGAACTTTATTTAGGTAGGCATCCAAGTTGTACAGAATTTCTATCAAAATAGACATGAACAGATATCTAAGTCTTTTTTAACTAGCTCCATACTCACCGTGTGATTTAAGCTTCTTTCATCAGTGAGCAGCGGGCAGGCAGCTCCAGACATTTGAGCAGGCACAAGGATGTTTAATTTCCATAGAATCTTGCAGAGAAAATTTATCTCCTATGCCCAGACTATCACAGTCACACAACAATAAAACATCCTTAGCTCTAAATTTGATCCTTGAAGGTATCGCTAGCTCTTGGAGTGTTGGGTTTGTTTTAACAAATTCTCTTTACATTTTTCTATCGACTTCTATTTTTCCTGCCAGCCTTCAGTTTCCCATCTCTCCATCTCTGTGGCTTTGAAGCTTACGCCTGATAAAAGACAGCACTTATGTCAAAATACACTAATGTCATTTTGACACACAAGTGCACAGCCTGGAAGTCATTTCACTTGGCAGAATTATCTCCTTTGGCAGCCTCACCACAGCTGAGTTGAGCTGCTGGGCACTCATGTGTATTTGTCCCACTCTTTTTGTCAGAGGTAAACCCTTGGGACTTTCATCAGCTCCCATGAAATAAACACCAATGCAAATAACTCTGAAAAAAACATACTAGTCTGAGACTGTTTTCTGGGAAACAGTTTCTTGTTAGTTTTAGGGGTTTAATTCAGGGCACCAGCATAATCCAGGGAAATGAGAAGCAATGTCAAATACAGCATTTGTGGTTTTCCTTCCTTTTCTTCTGCTAAAGCAACATGTTTGTAGTGAATGAAGGTGATAAATAATTTGGAATTACTGCGAATCATCTCCTTGGTGTTTCTGAATAACTCTGCCATTCTGACTGCAGCTCACCTCCTTACTAATTACTCTAGATAGGAGACCTGTATCGATACCATTTTTTTTCCTTCAAGAGAAGAATGGTCTTATGTCTTTGATACTGGACGTTGGGTCTAGATCCTCTGACAAGAGGAGCCAAAAATTCTTATACTGTCAGCTACATAAACTATAGGTCATGGGCCCAGCAGCTCAATTTAAGTCTTCAAATTATTTCAAAAGAAATCAGACTGTTTTAACCAAGAGCCCTTGCATGTTTTATCTTCTTACTCAGTCTTTATGGAATACAGCTGCCAAGAAACAGCTAAGCATTTGTATATACCTACCTGCTTTTCAAAAGAAGCACATGCTTATACCCTACCCTCAGGCCATTTTGATCTTTGCCTTTTGTACCTATATTTCACACAGATTTTCCGAGTGCTAAGTAGAAAGTGACACATTGTATGTGTGTTTGAAAAATTTCCCATATTTGCCTATGATTTTTGTTTTAATCCCTGGCAAAATGGAAATAATGATTGCCTTATTCTACCACTGTCTGTGTTGTCTGTTTAGGCAACTCTTTGGGATACTTAGTAGCTCTTTGGGACGCGATGACCCTCAGGGGAGCAGGATGTTCCTTACCTGGCACTGTCTCCCAAGGGCGGGCTGCCTAGTTAGTTTTATCTGATCTTTCTCATGTAGTGCTTAAACTTGGATTTCTCATTATCTGGTGCCTGACTTGAGATACTGAGTTCTGTGGAAAAACACCCCACTCACAAGACATAACTTAAGATAATCAGCATTCCATTACATTTCATGTCTGTGTTATACTATACTTATAATGTAAAAAATCAAATTTTAACGGTCCTAAACTGAGTACCTATCATCAGGATATATTATTTATATTGACCTCTCTGTCTCATTTGTAAGCTGTAAACTGTCAGTACAATATTACTTTGTCACATCACAATGACATTGTTAAGTTGCACATATTCTTGTTTGTGTTGCACTTACCTGTCGTAGTAATAAGCATCATAAAAATGCATTTGCATTTGCATCAGACTTTGAGCAGTGATGCAGTGAAGTAAGGCCTCAGTGAACACTAATGGAAAAATGTTATACTATTAAAAGTGCTAGTTTTAAAGTGCATAATGTTTTTATTTGCGTATTGAATGAATTAAATGTAGGGGAAATTGGTTTGTGTGTCAAAATAAAAAAAAGGAGGAAGAATTGTTTTGTTTAAACTTTTCAGATTTACATGAGTCAAAAAATGTGGAGTTCCCAGACACTCCAAAAGCAAATATTTACTGCAAATGCAAGAGGCAGTGTTCTAACCCACTTAATAGCACAGTAACGAATTGTTCATAAAAAAGTTATTGTTTTCCATTAGGATTAGAACTAGGATTAAAGTCTTATTCCTTTTTTTTTAATTCAATATGAACTGCAGACCTTATAAAGCACCTTGTTGAGTCTGCATCGAGATACAAGGATTGCATTAAAGGATAAAGCAACTAGAAACAAATCCTGACTCTATTAGAGAAGTTTCTGTTAACTTCTCTAGAGTTAGAAATCGTTCCCTAGTGTGTGTTATGAATACAGGATATGCATTGTGACTCACGGCTGCATGTTTTAACATGCATGCTAAACAAGGACAACCAAGACATCATATTTTACAAGAAGGCAGTGGGGTTAAGAAAAGCATGAAAATGAAATCAAGGCTTTAAAATTACCAGTGACTGGCTTTCCATTGAAAGATAAAAGGACTTCCATAATTAGGACAAAACTAGTAATAACTAGTAACGTGACAAAGTGTCATATTACTCAGAATGTATTAACTCAGAGCCATCAAGAGAACAAATCTCTCAGTGCTGCACACAATTGTGATGGAGTTTTTCATAAAAAGACTCTTCTGTTTGGATTTAGATTAGTACTTTGTTCATTGAATGAATATCATTCTTGATATTCCATGCATCATAATATCTCTAGACAGAAGGAAGATCCCTGTCTCTCTGAGAGCAGAAAGCAAGTGACTGAAATAAGGAAAGTGCTGCAATATCTCAATACAGCATTGTTATTATGGCAATTTATTCTAAAACATGATTGAGAAAACAACAAAGGCCTCATCAAGTTCTCAAACTGTGCCTCATGCCCGGCTGTCTTCCTTGCCTTAATCTGCATCGTTATTTGTGTGAATCAACACATCTACAGAACAGAAACAAAATCTTTCCCCCTTACTCTGAGAAGGTTTTGCACAATGGAAATCAGTTAAGAAGTCTTTTTCTAGTTTTGAATGCTAACGCAAATTTGGAAAATGGGACTGGGTGCTGGGTATTTGATGTGTATTTATACCTACCACTGGCAAATTAAATAGAAACAGAGATCATAACTTCATAGGCATATTGGCAGATAACAAACTCCATAAGGTTTTCCTCCTCTTGAACACTTTATAATGCAATCCAATGAATGATGTGTGCTAATTTCTACTGTGAAGACAATTGTTCAGAGTGTCAGAGCATTCTGAACATGGCTACTGCAATGCTTCCCTGGGTCACAGAGTTTTGACTCACGAAGTTAGTTTCAGTAATTCAGAAAACAGTATGAGTTCAGGGAAGGATCGTAAAACTGGAAGTGTTGTGAGTTTAATTTAGTCTTGTGCCTAGATAAGATTACAGCCAATGACACCAGATGAAGACACAAAGGTTGTATCAGACATTTGGCTGATGTAACCATATAATGCTTTTGATACTCAAAAGACACCAATATTAAAATTATAATTAGAAAACACTCTTTCTTAGATTAATAATCATCTCACAGGTTTGAATACTCAAAATTAGGTGCTTTAAAACAAGGGAGGGAATGAAGGGTTTTACATTTTCTTCAGGGTATCTCTGGTAAAAATGGTTGTGAAGAGGAGGAACAGGGAAAAGAGTTTTATCCTTAATTCTGGGGTCAGGAGCACATTTGTTTACAAATATTTAGACTCTGCTTATTTTCCCCAAAGGGTCAAAGAGAAAAAATATTTCCAATTACTCCCAACAAAGACAAAACGTACTGCTTGCTTTCCTAAAATGAACTCAGGATGCACATTGATAGTGAATCTTTATTATATACTAAGTAGGCTGTGAAAACAATCCCCCCCATTGACATTTCCCTCCACTGCTTTCTTAAAATAAAGAGTGTAAACTTGAGCAGTCAGTCTGGAGAGGAACAGAGGAAAGCTACCTGCTGTTTCCCTGCAAATATCTGGTTTAGTTCAGACTCAGCAGACTGAAAGACAGGGAACAACTAAGAGAAAGATGTTTCTGCCGATATGAAGGGCAACAGAAGTGAGAGGATATAGCCATATGCTTGAGCAGGATCATAAAGCCTCACCGTTGAGCAGCTTCTTGCGGGGGAACTTGCATAAAATGCCCAAAGCTCGTTAAACCAGAGCGCAGGGAGGTCTGTTTCTTATGTCGCACTGGTTGTTACAACAGCTGGCTAAATTCAACTGCAATTGTAGTGGACAGCAGCAGTTGGGGGCCGTGCTTGTTGTTTGGACATGAGGGACCATTACTATAACCTGTCATCACTCATCTAATGAGCTTGAAACAAGAGCAAAGTCTCCTTGGCTGTAGTTCGCTATCTTTAGAAGGGGTGGCATGAACCCACAACTGCTGTGTGTGGCAGCCCCAGTTGGAGCTGAGCTCTGGGTACCGATGACAGAGTGTCAGGATCAATCTGCACGCTTAATCCCAGGCTCAAGTGGGCAGGCTCTGTTGACTCCCTGTGCTTGAGCACACATGTGCTTCTTCTAGTTTAAGCTTTAAAAGTACTCGTAAGTCTCCGAAGCCTTGGTATTTAAACCAGAGTGAAACATCCAGTATCTTTATTTTGGAAGCCTGCACTTTGTGTGGCCAAGTTTTGTGGGTTTTTTTGCTATTTATTAATTGCTCACGTTTATGGTGAGATAAAACCCAAGACTAAATAAGGCATGTTTATAAATGCCATGTGCTGACCTCAGTTGTGTATGGATCAACCAAGAATAAACATGTAGTATCAACAACGGCATAATGATTTAAGACTAAAAAATCCTGAGCAATAAAAAAGACTGAACAACATCCGTATCTTTATCTCCAGTCATAGGCTCCTAATATATCAGCTACATTTTTGTTGGTAGATTTTTTCCTCACAGTTGTGATCACCGTGACTCGCTGTTTGTTTCTCTGCCTGGCTGATAAGCCAGGTTTCAGCGTTACCTGAGGATTTCATAAACAGATTCCAGAATACAGCCAGGGTGTTAGCTTGTCACAGAAACGTGACCAAAGGATTTCAAGGACTTTTTTGAGGAGGAAGAAGACAATAATTTTAAATAAGATGAATTAGGACATCCTTAATTTTTCTGCATTCAGACATTTTCTTAATTGATAAGCAATTAATCTGGTGAACAGTCTGAGGTCTGTACATTCCTGGGGTTTGGATGTGACAAAACGAGGAAAAACCTTACAAACCTTTTTACTTCCCTACGCTTTCAGCATCAAAAGTTCTGCCTCCTTTTCAGTTGTCTTATGTGCTGGGCTGGCTTCCATGCTGACTAATGAGTTCTCTTCATTAATTCTGGACAGCTAGCTGCAAACTCCAATTAGGACCTCGTCCACACAACTGGGTGTGCATGTATGTGACTTTAAACACACTAATGTGTTTGTCACACGCTTACAGTTAGCGGTGACTGTACATGCCTGGAGGATTGGTTTTCCTTCTGGATGTAGGAACACCTTTAGGTGCTGTGCAGACTCCAACGAGGACTGTCTCCGTCATGGTCAGAAGACAGTGTGATATGACCTCAGGCTTGCAGAGATGGGCAGCATGTAGCCACGGAAAGCAACTTCCTTCATGGAAGACAATATTATTGGCTTCACAAGCTCTGTGTTCACTTCCCTATTTCAAACTAGCCAAGGGATATGGCAGTAAAAACAGCAGGGGAAAATAACAACGTATTATTCATATCTAAGTGTATTTAGCATCAGGCTCTCATTGAACCTCAGTATGAGTTATTACCTGCTGAATCAAGCCTTAGGCTAGTTTAATTATAGGAACATCTTTTTAAAAGGGAAGGAAATGAGGAAGAAAATTAAGACAATATTCCCGGAGTACCATCTGCATGAGTATCTGGAGGTCATTACAGGCTTCACATCTTACAATTAGCTATCCCAAAAGTATCACCCCTAAATATCTAGGAATAATCTTTAGCTCAGAAGATGTTCATTCAGATATATTCTCCAGAACTAGGACCAAAGATCTGCAAGGGTTGATTTGGTATCTTTAAAGTAAAACTGAATCGCATCTGAAATTATTTTGTGCGTAAATTTCAGGACCAGAAAAAATGTGTTTGGCTACATAGAGGTCTTCAGGATAAGAAGCTTTAAACCAGAGATGCTGCAGACACACGCTAGTTCTTCATGAACTGAAGGCATTTTAACAAAGGTGTCTGATTAGCAAGGGCTTTACAAGTATTTCTCACCACATCTTGTGCAATGCGGCATTTGCTGTGAGTTTCTGGTTTCTGACCCAAAGGTATTGTGGGTTTGCGGTCAGGGAAATCTCCTTCTGTAAATATCTGATAACAGTAAATGAGAGCTTGCTCAAGCACCAAATTCAGAACATGGTTTATTGTGCCGGAAAACCCCAGAGTTTAAGTATATTCCTGACAAGGGAAGAGATTTGGCCCAGTGTTACAAAACTGGCTCCCAAACTTGGATTTAAATTCTTGCTTCTTCTAGAAAGTTCTTAGGTATGTGAGTCTCTGATCTCATTTCAGACTATATCTCTTTCTCTTTTTGGAAGTAACATGACCGCGGTGGCACTGCTGCTGCACTTAATGTTTCTTCACCTTTGTTTATAAAGGAGGGATAAGAGCTCCAAAAGTTTAAGCCATGGATTAAACTACTGAATTTTTAAGCAAATAATTTTTTAGATTTTTTTAACTGATTAAAAGATATAATGGATAATGGATAAATTAATGTATATTCAGCTCTTTTGAAAAGTAATTAAGTAAATGCTTGAGATTATTTTATTTTGAATATCTTGGTATTTTCATATAAGACTGGAGAAAACTTAGTCAAGAGAAGACAGCTATGAATGCACACTTGCAACCCCTGTATAGTAGCATTTATAAAACTATTTATATTATTTTATTATTTATAGTCTATTTATTTATAGTAGTAGTATTAATAGTAGCAGTATTATTCAGTATAGTAGTACTCACTGGAAGAAGGGTGAAGTTATGCCCATTTTTAAAAAGGGTAGAAAAGATGACCCTGGGAACTACTGACATGTCAGCCTCACCTCTGTGCCTGGGAAGATCGTGGAACAGATCCTCCTAGAAGCTATGCTAAAGCACGTGGAGGACAGGGAGGTGATTAATAGCAGCCAGCATGGCTTCACCAGGGGCAAGTCCTGTCTGAGCAGCTTAGTGGGTTTCTATGATGGGGTAACCACAGCGGTGGACACGGGTAAACCAATGGATGTGATCTATCTAGACTTCTGTAAACCCTTTGACACGGTCCTCCACAACATCCTTCTCTCTAAATTGGAGAGATATGGATTTGATGGGTGGACGGTACAGTGGATAAGAAACTGGTTGGATGGTCATATTCAAAGAGTAGTGGTCAATGGCCCAAAGTCCAGAGGGAGATCCGTGACGAGCGGTGTCCCTCAGGGGTCTGTACTGGGACTGGTCCTGTTCAACATCTTTATCAATGATATTAAGAGCAAGATTGAGTGCACCCTCAGTAAGTTTGCAGATGACACCAAGCTGAGTGGTAGGGGTAATCCCTGTTTTCAGTACACAGTGGGGGATGATGTGCTTGAGAGCAGCCTGGCAGAGAAGGACTTAGGGGTGCTGGACGATGAGAAGCTCGAGCTAGCAATGTGCACTTGCATCTCAGGCGCCCAACCGTATCCTGGGCTGCATCAAAAGAAGCATGGCCAGCAGGGCGAGGGAAGTGATTCTGCCCCTCTATTCCTCTCTTGTGAGACCTCATCTGGAATACTGTATCTAGTTCTGGAATCCTCAACATAAGAAGGACATGGAGCTGTTGGAACAGGTCCAGAGGAGGGCTACAGAGATGATCAGAGGGCTGGAGCACCTTCCCTGCGAGGACAGGCTGAGAGAGTTGGGGTTGTTCAGCCTGGAGACCAGAAGGCTCAGAGGAGATCTTCTAGCGACCTTCCAGTACCTGAAGGGGCTACAGGAAAGCTGGAGAGGGGTTATTTGTAAAGGCTTATGGGGATAGGACTGGGGGAAAGGGTATAAACTGAAGAGAGGCAGATTTAGACTAGACATTAGGAAGAACTTCACAATGAGAGTGGTGAGACGCTGGCACAGGTTGCCCAGGGAAGTTGTGGCTGCCCCATCCCTGGAGGTGTTCAAGGCCAGGTTGGATGGGGCCTTGGGCAGCCGGATCTAGTGGGATGTCCCTGACTATGGCAGGGGGGGTTGGAACCAAATGATCTTTAAGGTCTCTTTCAACCCAAACTATTCTATGATTATATGAATGAATGAAACCTACATTTCACTAAACTATGTGGAGGCTGCCATCTGGTGACAGCAGGAAGAACCTGGGTTCCAAGAATAACGCTGTTGCTAATGATGAATTCATACTGACCAAGCGTTACACAGACAGTAAATTGCGTGCAGGCTGTGCTGATTGTACTATATCCATCTTCTGATGGAAAGCAAGTGACAGAGAAGCATTTTGACAGTCATACTCAAGATTAAACAGAAAGGTATTGCAGTGACTGGAAAGACTGTCACCACAATAACTTATTTTTAACACGTTTTCAAGTGACTCTATTTCTTTATCACCTCTTTTTCCTATATTTTTATGAATATCTCCCAGCAAAAGATAATTTTATCTCATAAAAATGCCAAAATTTCAAAAACCGATTTAATCTTTATCTAGAACTGAAACCTGAAAGTTTTCTCATCTGACATGTAGAAACAATTACTTCAATATTTTCACCTGTTGTTTCAAACTAACATTTCAGCATAAATTTTCATTTCCTAAACTGACCAAAAAGAAAAAGTAGAAAATGACACAAAAGCCGTCTTTCAGTTTGAAATATTAGTTTGGAATAAAAATATTTGTTTCTCTTTAGAAAATTAGCATTTACCAGCTAGTCATACTTTATTTGGAAAATAATGGCAATTAATTAAAGATTTTTAAAAAACCCAAACTTCTGAATAAGAAATGTATATTTATTACAATTAATGGAGTTTGTTGAAGGTGTGAAAAATACATGGGGATTTTCAGGGAAGTGAAGCAGGAAGGGATCAGAGAATTTAAACATGAACTGCAGTATGAGTGACTTTCTGTTTGTGTTGTCTTTGTCTTAGATTTTAAATCCTGCATGCATCTGCATACAAAGACACTGATATATACACCCCATTAGTGTTATAGATTAGCAAGCTAATTTTCTATGAGTACACAAAGGGAATTTTGTATCCGTGTTGGAAATAACGAAACATTTCTGCAGTTTTCCTAGTACATACACACGTGTTAATTCACCTTCTAATTGCAGGGGGATGTGAAACAGCATTGCTGTGCAGAGAACAGAAAATCAATGGGATACAATTTCAGATTGCCTTGCTGGTAATGATGACTGTTACAGCGCACAATAGGGCTTCAGGAAACACTTGGCCAAGGTTTGACCAACTACAAAATGTTTGTGTTTGGGGCTTGGAATCAGTTCAGAATAATGTAAAAATGTGCTGATGCTTGCAGTTGAATGTGCATGAAAACAATCCTATTTTTAATTCTTCTGAATGATTTTGCCTTTTCATGGTGAGGTTTGGGTTTGATGTGGAATGAAACCAGTTTCCAAGGAATTATTTTTAAGGCAGTAACAAAGAAATAAACCCAGAACAACATGAACAGCATCCGATGCACTTGCTTCTCCAAATGAGGTCAAGTGGGGAAATGAAAGTAGATGCTGCCAATACAAACCTACCACCAGTATTGTAATCAGATAGGCTCCTCTCTTTTAATCAGAAATTTCATCCTAGTCCTGAGAAATTTATGCTAGGGAAAGCTTCTGCTGAAATTAAAATTTCTTCTTCAGTCAGTGGTATTTTCTGAAGACTACACTTACAAGTTTTCTATTGTTTTTTGCTTTTTTCAGAATTATTAATTTCTCCATACAGCATCATTCATAACCTGACTGCTCTTTGGGTAAAAGTATTTTATGTAACTATAGGCATGATAGACAAGAATGAGAAACCTGTCATACGAAGTGTGATAAAAGCACAGATTAAATAGGTGGCACAGTGATCATAGCATTCAGCCTATGCCTGTCCATGGCAAGGAGGAGGAAGACAGTCCAAGAAAGTGAAAACAATGAAATAACACTGTTCAGCCTAGGAGGCAGTGTGGTCAAAGTATGAACGGCCCAACCAGAATTCAGGGTTTTTTAAGCCTTCCTTTTTTCAAGGGACAGATTAGAAAGAGGAGAATGAAGCAGGACAGACTAAACTTTGAAAATGCAATCATTTTGCAGTTGGAGACTGATATTATGGGTTGATTAAAAGTCAGGAGTGATTAGAGCTGATGCTTTGGAACTGTTTCAGGCAAATGCATTTCAATCAAAGTATGTTTTCTTAACTGGAGTCGAACATTTCATATCAGATTAAAAATAAAATCTAGTGAAATTTCCCAAAGAAAGTTTGGCCAGGAAGTGTGAAAAAGATGAAGAAGGAGAAGGCAAAGACATCTTCTACTTCATTCCATTGCAGAAGAAAACAAGTTTTTTAGTGTCAAAATATCCATGAGATTGTCTTTGTGTATTTTTATGTCAGAAGGGAACAGGGATCAGCAAGGTTGATCTGAAAGGGTTTCAAGGTGAAGACAAGTCTTTTTCGTTTGATATAGCAGAGATGTGGAATTGTTCAAAGGGAAGAAGGCCCTGGTCAAAGCAATGGGATGAAGAGAGCTTTGTAGCAATCCTCAGGAAGGGAAATATCTCAGAGCAAAAGAGAAAATGGTTGAGGCGATTGCAGAGCAAAAGTTATGCACATTAAAATATACCCAATAGAACACAGTGTAGATTCAAAATATGCATCACCAACTAGTATAGCAAAACATATAAAATATACATGAAATCCTCTCTGTAGTAAACTCTGTTACACATTACTGTATTAGCTGTTAAAATCCTTGTTTTTCATTGGAAAGAAGGACAACAGGAACAGACAGCTGGCAGATTAAGCAGAATAAAGTATTTTGACTATTCTTGCACTTTTCTCTCATCACACTGTATTTATTTTGATGAGCTGTCAGGGTTCATCAAAACATTCTTGAAGCCTATATTCAGGCTGGATATCCACTTGTGTGGATGGGAGCTGTGAAGACAAAGTACTATGGTTCTGAACTATCCGTCTGTGCTTTGAGAGGCAAGAGAATGGTGAGTTTTCCCCAGATATATGTCACCTTCCACTTCAGAAATAACGAGAAGTTGCCCCTAGTCTGCTGGGGGCAGAGAGTTTGATTCCTTATTAGATGACTTTCGGATTCTCCAAATATTTCTGCCTTTATCTCATCCAGATTGCTCTGAAGAAAAATGTCTGCGTGTGACAAGTCACAAGGCAAAATAAAGAGCATAAAGTTGTTTTGATACTAGAGCTCTGTTGCTTCTCATATTTGACTTATGAGCTCTCTTCTTCTGAAATTATCGGTGCCTTAGGCTGCTACAGGAAATACTAAAGGAGAATTTTGCTCTCAGCAGTAAAGGCAAATTATGTAATTGGAAATAACAACATTTTCCAGTGAACACTCTGAGAAAAATGACTGGAATACTCTCTTGATATTATGAAACCACCAAAATATGCCTCTTTTATTTAACTTATTTCACATTCTGACTATTTAAGGATCTAAGTATTAAACTGAAGAGTCCCAGTTGGTTAGTCCGATTTTCTGGAATAAGATTATCATCATATCTACAGCTGAATAAATGCTTACAAATCTTCCAGGAGTTAGAGGCTGCAACAGGTAAATCCTTTATACATCAGATATTTCCATGATATTAATGGAGGTGGATAAGATAATGTTCAACAGTGGAAGAAGAAAAAAGTAAAGGGAGGGAGTGTAAAATTGATATATAAACCTATATCATATCAAGTATCATTTTTACTAAGATTTAGCAGTTTTATAAGATTTAAGGCTATGATACAATTGATTACTTTTCTATATTTGCATCTAATGCCATTTTTTCAAAGTACTTAAACCTGCAATCTGCTCTCTAGATATTGTCTAACATTTTACAATTTTTATTTGTTAAGCTGTTATATGCCATTCTTTTCAGAAGAGGATTTTGATTTCATTTATCTAAAACAGAAACCTGAAGTGTAAATCAAGGATCTGAGGCAGGAAAACTGCGTAGCTTGAGACAGATATTTTATGTTAAGTCTTTGTATTTCCTACCTGAATTGCTGGAAAAGTTTTCCTCTTTCATTGCCTCTAACAACAACAGATTACTCTGTTAGTTAAATGTAGATATCTAGAATTTGGGTTCTGTAGCAAGCCGTTTCATGTATTTACTTCTTCCATTCATTGTGCTTTTTCAAAACCTGGAGCCAGGACATAAGGCAACTCAGTTAAAATTAAGTTTTACTTATCAACCTGCTCACAAAGGAAGAGTCTTATTCCAGGCAGGAGTCCCTTCTTGCAGTGGTCCCTGAGCACTGACTTCAAGGCTACTTTCTATAGGTTGAATCACCACTTAGGATGGAGTTCTTCATAGAAACAAGGCTACTAGTACTAAATTCTTATATTCCAGATGGAGTATAGGGCAAAATAAGAGAGAAGACGACAACAAGCAGATTGGGGAATATAGCTGTCAAATAGTGATGACAAAGTAATGCAAAAAGCCTAATTACAATTCAAGTTTTGTCTCAAATGTTTTATGGCCTAGGATGGTCCTGGAGGAGGGGATATCTGTGGAAATCTCCTCCAAATAGTAAGAAAATGGACAAAAATGGAAGGGAAAGAAAGGAATGAGACAATTCTATTTAAGATAGTCAAGGACATCTCTGTAAAATACAGTTCCACAATTAGTCCGAGAAAAGGTGATATGGTCAGTAAAAAGCTCTGGAGTCACTTCAAACGCAGAGATTTTGAGCTAGTCTGAATGAGGAGAAAGAGTAAGGATATCAAGGGAGTGACATGAGCAAGTCCAGGTTTAAGACTTTGCCAAGAATTTTGGAACAGATAAAAGGTGACAAGAGAGCATCTTCCAAGAGG
Organism: Cuculus canorus; assembly: GCF_017976375.1. Classification (NCBI taxonomy): domain Eukaryota; kingdom Metazoa; phylum Chordata; class Aves; order Cuculiformes; family Cuculidae; genus Cuculus; species Cuculus canorus. Next base: position 14,668,431 of record NC_071405.1, read on the forward strand.
AGAGCTGGCCAAATTAGATTTAATTACTGAACTTTTGTTGAAATGAGTGTCTAAACCAAAAGAGAAATAGAAAATAGCAAAAAATATCTGATTGTGTTTGCACCCTATTTTCAGCTATTTATTATTTCGCATTGACAGTGTTATAAAACTACGAATTAAATTTGACTTTATAGGTAACCTTCAGCACTGAAAAGAGCTGACAATTATTTTGACCATAGTTTGCTAATATTTTATTATTTAAAAAAAAAGTAAGAGTAAAGTCCACTACAAATCTGAATATTACAGAAAAATATCAACATTTGGAATGACTGTGGGATTTAAAAGTATACATAGATGATTCATCCCTGTTCAGAAGGGGTCAAAACAAAGAACCTGCTCTGGAAAATTCAGGCACCAATGACCTGACTTGGCCTCTGGATGTAACTTTCTGGATAGGTTAGACCAGGAATTTAAGGTGAATGGATTCCAGATATAACTCTCAGTTAAAGGCTTCTGGTTTCTGAGCTGCATCCATACAGGGCTTTTAGACATTGTGAAAGGCTTTAAGTAAATATAATGCTCAAAGTGTTGTCGTCAGTGACAGAAATTACATTTTTGTTGTTCTTAAGACTGAGGAAATCAATTAGGGAAGCTATTGGGGATGACCCCACGCTTTGGAATGGGATTCCCCAGAGAATAAAGCTGTTCGAAAAATGGTGGATATATTACTTATACCGTCACCAGCATTTTTCAGGTGCAATAACTCGGACACTTTTCTGATATCTACACACTGATATACGTAAATATAGAGTGGGGAAAGATGGGTCAAGAGCTGATCTTTGTGATATTCCCCTTGACTTTTGCATCAGGATGGAGAAAACAATTAACAAAGAGAGGGACTAGCCAGGAGAGGGCAGAATCATAAAAGCTATGGGACAATATTGGAGGGTGAAGATGATGGTCAACAGTGCAAGCCACAGAAGAAGGGGGAAAGGATTTGGATTTCCAGCTTCACGCAGGATGAGATTTGAAAAGCGCTCTAACAGAAAGGGAACAAGGCAGCATCTAGGACAGATGAGCAGGGAGGAAGTCACAGTCACAACAGGAGCTTGCTCATCCACTTAGCTGACACATGATACAGATAAATGGGACTTTGTCGACCTACTTTCTTAATCTTAGTAAATGTAAGACTTCGCTACAGTGGCTTTTTTGGAAACAGGATGCAATTTAAAACAAGAATGTTCCCTCAAATGTAAATAAACAAGAAACGGATGGGATGTTATGTTCTATTAACACTAATCACAGCCTTTTCTGATTGTTGAATTTTCTGAACACCAGATTCCTGGCAGGCCTATTCCTGCTCTCTCCCTCTTTTTCTTTTACAGCCTAATGAGATTGAAAATCCATGCTATTTATTGTATGTTATTCAGGAAAAATTAATATCTTGAAGGTAATTTGGGTTTGCATGACGCTTACTACATAAGCTCTACTGTTTTTTAGTTAACAAGTTTTATTTTATCATTAATACATCCAATTGATATCTAGTCAGTATGACTTTAGCCTGACGTACGCTTATCTTTAATTTATCGAAAGTCCCACATGACATAAAACCCACAGACACAAGCAGCTTTTGCCTTTCTTTAAAAGGTTCATTGTACCTATTTCCAGTCCCTGAGATTTTATATTTTACAGGCAGAGTGTATAGACAACTGACATGTTTAAGACAACAAATTCTGCTGGAAACCAAATTCCCTTTATCTGCTTGGTCAGAGGATGAAACTCTCTCTATTTGAACATTTCCTCAGCCACTGCTATTGTGCTCTTCTCCCTCACATCATGGCAATTGAAGGGAGATTTCCTCTCCCTGTTTAACCATTTAGGTAAGCATTTGCAGGAGAATTTTGATTCTCCCTTGATGCTTCTGAAGAGTGTTTTCAATAACCAAATTAAATATTAACTAGGCAGATCAAAGCATTGTGGAAATTTGCCTTCATGATGTGAGTATTATAAAAAACAGAGCACAAGATTCTTTTATGGTTTAGTTATACGGAAATTGTTATTTATGAAAAACCTAATATCTCATGCTGTAGTTATGGAAGTCTTGTTTCCTATGCTCATAGAACTGAGTAAATGACATAATAACTTGAAAATAAATCTAATATTTAAATAAGATGGATTAACATACAGCATAATAGAACCGGACTGAAATTCTAGAAAGACAATGAATGTACTTCTTATTTTAGATAGATAGACCCAAAACTCAGCCTGCTGAGTTACAAGTTCGTCTTGGTAGCCAGCAGATGGAGCTTGACACCTCTTGGCAAGATCCATTCATTTTATTATAACATGTAAATTCTTACCCGAAACAGAAAAGTAATTTTTACTTCTTTTCTTTTTGGCTTAATTAGTTGTTGTGGGTAAGATTTGTCATGAAAAAAAAGGTCAAAACATTTCTTATCTGTTGATAGGCAGATTAAGATACTACATGTAGAAAGATGGGAAGCTTACTAAGCTTTTAAGTATTTTGCATCTGAATTTTTCTGGACTGTGTATTTTGGCAACACTTTCCACAGAGACTGAAAATTCTTATACCTATGGAAAAATGAGGGCAATAGGACTTCGCATTAGGCTGAAGAAGGAAAAGCTTTGGTGTTTAAGGGTAGAGGGTTTAAAGGTAGAGTTTTAATAGTTGGACTCGATGATCCTTGAAGTCTTTTCCAACATAGTGATTCTATGATTCTCTGCTTTACTGAATCTTGGCCTTAGTTCACTTAATTTTTTACTAGCAAACAGTAAATGATATATAAATGTTTCTGCCCTGTGAGCATAGAAAATGCAGTTCTTAGTCCCTAGATTTTAAATAAACCCTAATCAGAAGGGTTGTCTGGGAGTTGCCTGCCTCATTTTCCTGCCCTCAGGGAGAATTTACAAAATTTGTGTCACTACAACTAATAACACACTCACTCACCTTCTAGAATTAGTAAGAAATTATATGGGCTCTTCCACCTTGGTGTTACAAGTATGGAAATCTTGAGTTTTTTTCAGTATTACAGGTATTTTTTCCCTATTGGGCGGCCAATTCTTGCTGTTCTTTAGGTACATAATACTCTTCTTCAGGAAGAAAGAGGAGTTTGTAAGCAACCTTGGGCAAAGCATCAGTTCTCCCCACATAGGCCATGGCATAACTAACTTGTATGTTCTTTGATACAGAAATAACCAGTTTATGGCAAATAAATCTTTATCAAATGGCTCTGTAAGGTACGCTGCAGGAAAAAAAGTGACTAATGAAAAATGGTCAAACACCTAAGAAATACTCACAACACTAAACAATTAAAAATTGAGAATTGTTAAGTAGCCTCTTTTCCGGACCTGAGTTTGAACATTCTCAGATGAAAACAACGGTACGACTGGTTATCCCATGTCCACTTATCAAGCCACAGATCTTGAGTAACGCAGGGAGGGGGCTAATATCAGACCTAAGAATCCTCGATGAAACATGCATAAGAAATTATAATTACTAAAGGCTACTGTGGGAAGCTGTATTTCATCTTTAACTACAGCAAATGCCATTGCAATTACAGTAATAGGAACAGAAACAGAGCTGAACCAGAATGATGACAGATGATCGGCAGTAGGAGAGGGTGTCCGCATTCGGGATGAGTCACAGTGGGTTTGCTGATAAAATGCAGTGAAATAGTTTGGCCGGGACAGTGTGAACAGACACTCAGAGAGATAAAGTCAAGTGATTCTTTGAAGGTGGTCTGATCTTTAAATATGCTGCAGATTAGAGAGGTTCTGAGAGGACTGAGGCCTTGCTGAGTAGGGTCTGGATCATTATTCCCAACCTTTTCTCAGCATGAGGAAATGAAGGAGTCGTGTTCCTACAAATAGTGCAGCAGTGCTGCCCTGGCCCTTCTGCCAAGGCTATGTAGTCTTGCCCAGTGTCAATCATCTACAGAGATAGCACAGTGTTGCACAGGAACAATTCTGACCTCAAACACTCGGACTGCAGGAGTACATAGTTTCTTGAACTGAAAATATTTTTTTTTAATTCTTTTCAACTAAATTTCTGTGAATAAGAAGAAAACCATATGAAGAAATCCCAGCTCTATTAAAGCTCATTCCAGCGACTTTGCATAAGGTACTCAGCAAGTTGCACCAGTGAGTGTCCTTGATACAGTTCTCTGCTTCATTTGTAAGCAACTCCACTCTTCCTCATGCCTTGTCCTTCCAATTTGGAAAACTACTTTTGGACTAAGAAATCTCCTTTACTGCTTTCCAAACTCTTCAGAGAGTTATTTCCTGCCTCAGTAAGCACATGAAAAGCAATGTTAATGATACAGGCAAATATTCAGAAATGCATCTTCTCTGAATAAACCAATAAGAGATGAATTGTTTGCTCACAAAGCTTCAGTGACATTGGATCATGGTGTTCCTCAGAAAACAGATGATCCCATTGTTGGTTTTGATGTCTTTTTATGTTTAACCATTGTCTTTATTTTCTGTACCTCACCTACTCTGTGTTATTATGTATATTTTTATCTGGTGATGGCAGATTATACATTCTCTGGCAATGGGTTTATTACTTTTCTGAAGCAGTTAGGACGTCTTCAGGCTCTGGAGCAAAAGTAAATGCTGACTACTTTTTTAGATATAGAGGAATGTTACAACATAGTCCGTTACCAGTTGATTAGAGGAGCAGAAATAAACCTTGAGCATGCAGCTGTAGTTCCCTGCTCAAATGACACTAAACCTATTTATAGATACAGAGTGGGCAGAAAGTAGATGAGGAACCAAAACATTAAGGAAATAATTTTCTCCGTCACTACCAGGCAATGACAGAATTATCTTACTAGTATTTAGCTTTTGATATTAGAGAGCAGAAAGTGTGTAAAGGGCTCTGGGACAGCTGCATCACAGTCTCTGCACTCCCGAGTAGGAACACCACGTTGCTTGGTGGCAAGGGGAAGCAACTATGGAAAGGCTGAATGGTCTGAGGTGGACAAACGTCTGAACAGAATGTGCAGTGTCCATGTTTCCAGTAAAGTGACTGAAATTAAAGACATCCTTCATGATATATTTAGACATTCTCTAAACCCTTACTCTTCAGGACTGAATGATGAGTATAGTAGAAACAATTGTGGTGGGAGAGTGCCAAAAATCAAAGCTGTCAGATGCTAAAATTGGAAGCATTGACACATTGATGAATAGTGCAAGATTTTAAAGGATTTGAAATTTTTTGATATATTCAAAGTCTGACACATTGAAGTGGTAGCAAAAGATTTTATTTACTGGCTCCATTCAAAAAACACAATTGCATAAAATGTTATCCTTGAAGCAGACAAAGGGCCCACTTCTACTATAGTCAGGCACTTGCAGAATAAAATTAATATAAAAATTGATGGATTTCTACCAAAGATTAATTTGGACAGAGAATGTTTTGCACAAAAGAAATTGCATTTAGGCCTCAGAGTGACTGGAATTTGTAATAAATTGCCATCAACTGCTTTATCGGGAGAGGTCATGAGACATCTAAAAGGTTGTGGTACCACACAACTCTGAGCCAGTCCCCCGGGAACATTAAAGAAGGATTAAACAGCAGGAAAAGCTGACATTTGAATACAGATACACGTAAGGTCATGTGACAAATTTTTGTTTTCCATAAAGTAAAGCATATCTGCATTATTACTTATTGTCACTGCCTTGGCAGAGGCTGCCAGGACATCCCACAGGCAGTAAATGCTGTATATAATTACAAGATATTTAATGATGAGATAAAACTGTCTGGCTGTGCTCTAGCTCTGCAAGCTACACGCTGTTTCACAGCCCGAATGTTGATCATTGAAAAGGAGGGGAAGAATTCAACCATTCCCCATTGTCTTACTCTCTGACCAAGAGAAGCTGTCCAGTTTAAATGAAAGTCTTTCTTTGGAGAGTCTCACTCCAAGGCTTCAACACTATGCTGTCCTGCATTGATTTGTTGAACTCTTCACTTCTGCCAGGCTTAGGTAAGTGAAGAGGAGAAAACTGAAGCAACCACCTGCAGCTGAGCAGTCATTTCTCAGCTGATGGCTGTGGCTCGTGGTTCTCTCCTTGCTGCTGATAAACATACAGCTCCTTTTTACAATGCTGTTTTTCCTTTGATTTCAGTGGCATTATTCAGGGTTTATGTAGACATGATTGGAGGGCTGGAGCACCTTCCCTATGAGGACAGGCTGAGAGAGTTGGGCTTCTTCAGTCTGGAGAAGAGAAGGCTCAGAGGAGATCTTATAGCGACCTTCCAGTAACTGAAGGGGCTACAGGGAGGCTGGGGAGGGACTATTCATAAAGGCTTATGGGGATAGGATGAGGGGGAATGGTTATAAACTGAAGAGAGGCAGATTTAGACTGGGCATCAGGAAGAATTTCTTCCCTATGAGAGTGGTGAGGCACTGGCACAGGTTGTCCAGGGAAGCTGTGGCTGCCCCATCCCTGGAGGTGTTCAGGGCCAGGTTGGATGGGGCCTTGGGCAGCCTGATCCAGGGGAAGGTGTCCCTGCCCATGGAAGGGGGGTTGGAACTGGACGATCTCTAAGGTCCTCTCCAACCCTAACTATTCTATGATTCTGTGATTCTATGATTCTATGAATATGCAGCCTTGTGAACTGTCTAGTTCGCACAGCTAAATAGCAGTTAGCCTTTCTCACGAATCCTTGCATGCTACAAAACAGCAAAAACTGTCTGAAATATAAGCCAAGGTTTACTGAGGGAAAGTGAAGAGAAAAGGGGGGAGGGATCAGATGATTTATTTGAAGACAATTAATTTTAAAAAGGAGTTATAGTTCCAGAAGTACTGAAAATGTGTAAAGGACAGCCATAAAACTGAACAGGAAACTAAAGTGAGAAAGACACAAGCAGAATGAAGATGAAAAATTAAGGCAAGACTGGGAATTCAAACTAGTAGTAAAAATAGGAGTAATTTGCCAAGTAAAGTCACTAAAGCAAAAAGAATTTGATGACTGTGGGAAACGCAAAAGTTTTTTAATTGAGAAGAGGGATTTAAGGATTTAGTGGCACTGCAGGAACATGGGGAAGAGATAAATGTAAAAGGCTTCTTGGACTCAGAGCACTTTTCCTGTTCAGCAATGCATGTGCCTGTTTAACTCCTGCCTCTGATTTGTGGTTCTAAACAAAGACAAGTAAAGGCCAGAGGAGGACGGCTCAGTCAGGTGGGAGAACTGCAGCCAAATGAGCTCTCTGTGCAAACCATTGAAACTTAGAGGAAAGAACAAGTTACATCAGAGGCGAATTTTAACTCATATGTCACTTTGCTGGATTTAGATCACACTCTTTCCAGACTAAGGAAGAAGCATATGAAAACATCAGTAATTAAAACCTGTCACAGCCTGGTGAGCTTCTTTCTAAGATTAGGGGAAGGGGAAAGAGGTCTTTTATTGAGAAATTCAAATGAGTTACGAACAGAGAGATATCAGTCAGATAGTTACGTTCTTCATAAACCCGTTATTTGGAAGTTTGGGGGAGGTGGAAGGCAGATAACAGCAACGGCCATGTTCCATGACAGAGAGGAGAGGAAAAGGGCAGTGGGTATTTAGTGGAATGTATCAGAATAAACCCTGTAAACCCATTGTGCAGAAACTTAATGAGCAGTGATTTAGCACCAAGAATAAAGCATCAAAGACTGTCCCAGCACCTGTTTGTGCTCCAAGGGAAGGCAAAGAGTGCAAGATGTGTAGACATATGGAGGAACTTCTTCACCATGAGGGTGGTAAGGCACTGGCACAGGGTGCCCAGGGAAGCTGTGGCTGCCCCATCCCTGGAGGTGTTCAGGGTCAGGTTGGATGGGCCTTGGGCAGCCTGATCCAGTGGGAGGTGTCCCCGCCCATGGCAGAGGATTTGGAACTGGATGATCTTTAAGGTCCCTTCCAACCCAAACCATTCTATGATTCTATGAAATCCTGTGGGGCAGCCAAGAGCAGCAAGAAAAATGGAGGGGGAGCTGCTGAACCAGTCAATCAGATTTTAAAAGTATCACAAGCTTTGAACTCTGCATATTCCTAAAGGTGGCAAACTCAAAGGGTTCATGCAGTGGTGATCATGATGAACCATGACACACTATGGAAAAAGAGACTTAAGCATAGGAGGAAAGAGAGAAAGAGTCTAGACTTTACCTGCACTATCTGAAAAGGTAATCAATATTGTCCCAAAACTACAAATTCACCCTGTTTCAGTTATTATCAGTCACTTCACAGGAATATTTTATATCTGCTGCACCAGAGAACACTAATCTCTAAGCAAACCATGAAGAATAAGCCAATACCACACAGCCCAGTGGCCAAAAGCTGATGTTTGACAATAACGTTTGCTCAAAGTTTTTTTGTTTCACAGAATTTCTTCCTTCTCCCAGAGGAAACAATCCTTGTGGTCTTGCTACAACTTTTATTTCTTTTAATTTCTTGCCTGGACCCCAGACCGGTGTCAATTTTTCAGTTTTCATTTTTCCTGTTTCATCCTTTTTGGAAAGAAGCTACAACTTTCAGTACCGATCACCTTGAGCCATGTCTGCGTGTTTCCCTATGACCTGTTTGGTGCTCACCCTGTTATCCATTCTACAGCCATCCAGTTGTTTTGCACTGATGAAGCTGTGAAAAGTGCAAATATTCTGTGAGATAACTAATTTCACACTTGTGTCTTACTTTTACCCTCTTGGGTTGGAAACTCAGGACAGCAGGCATGGGGTTGTGTTAGGTTGCTCTCACTGTCAAGACTTAGCAAATAAAATTTAAAACTCATTCCTCTCCCCTCTAACTTATGGGTGAAAACTGACATGTGGAGCTGTCTTTTTCCAGATCTCCTTCCTACTTACTTTCTCATCCATCCCTAATACTGTGGTAAAAGTCATTATAATATCTTGAGGTTCTGAATTCAGATCTAATTCTCCATTTTATGCTTCTCATTAAATCTGTTCCCATTCTGTTCTCCATTTTGTTGATAAGTCTTTCTTCCGGGTTTTCCTCTTTATTCCCTGCTCATTTTCAAAGAAAAAAATCCTCCTTAAAACACACTTCTTCCAGTAGTGATTTCAATGATCATCCCACCCAAATGCTTGTTCCCACTAGAGTTATTTCAAGATTGGACTGCAGCTAGTTATTGAATCTGTAGGAACTCCAGTCTGTGTAGCACTATAATGTGTTCTTATTTGCTTGTTCTCTTTTGAAAAACATTATTAGCACTGTGAAAGATGTACTATACAGGGCTTTTGCTGAATTCACAGCCTGCTTCTTGGGAGCAGCCTCATCATGAGAGTAGCTACAGATACTGCACCTGTGGAGGCATGGGCCCTCAACAGCAATTAGTTCACTTAAGGCTGATGAACTTCTTGATCTACAGCATAGACCTGTTGTCAAGGAGCCTGAAAAGAAAAAGGACTGATGCGAAATTGTTTTAGGAATTCACAGTTAACTGCACCCTCTTCCACTTCAAATCATTCATAAATAAATCTGTTTGCAAAGAAGCTGTGAGTAAGTGGAGCATTGCACTCTTCATACTATGTTCCTTGCTGTCTTCAAGGCTTATGCATGATCTTTGGAGGCTGCAATATCTTAAAGTTAAGAAGTGTATTATCATAGCAATGATAAGGCCTTAATCACAGCCTCATGAGGACTGTGGGAAGACTTTAAAGGACTTTGTATCACGCACTAAACGTGATAGTCCCTGTGGCTGCCTTACATTATAGTCTGGAGGACAGGCTTCAAGAAGATTTAGTGAATCCAACTTAGTTTGCTTACTGGAAACTAAATTTTTGCTATGTTTAAAGTACACCAGGTATTTTATTCAATGTAGCTGAATGTATTTGTAAATTTAATCTGAGAAGGAATAAATCTTGGATAATCTTCAAACCCAGAGATTGTCTAAATAAGGGAAGGATTGAAAAGAAAGGAAAACACCAGGAAAGTAATGAATTGAGAGCTTCCTGGAGACAAGAAGCAGGTATAGCCAAGTGCTGGAGTTGAGTATTATTTAAAATTCCTTTGACCAGTGTACTTCTTTGTGAAATGGATCAAATACTGTTTCTATTAGATGACAGGGGTTCATTTCCTTTCCTTAGATAAACACTTTAAGGTGCCAGACTCCTCTGTGAGATGATAAATGACTTCCTAGACGTCATTATAAAGGAAGTTGTTCCTTATAACTGTTCTAAATCTCTTACATATCAAATTTCCTGTGCATGGCTGCCACTCTGCAATGCTTTCCAAACTCTGTTTCACAAATCCTCAGTGTGTCTTGTAACATCAAGACACTCACTTTCCCGCTCCATCTTTGGCACTCTTCTCAAAACACAGGAGGTCATGGATTGGGTTTGTGAGTTAATATAACACATCCTGCCTACCTTGAATTAGAAAAAAATACACAATTTGGATGAGTGATTTATGAATTTATAATTAAAGACGGGACTGTTCTATTTCAGTGCAGCCTGGTGAAGCTGAGAACAGCTGAAATCTGCTTATTTCAGTGATAGGAAATTCAAGAAGACAGTTATTGCCCCCTTTGTTTTGGAAAATTTGGATTATGGTTTATATGTCATACTGGAAATAACAATAGAATTTGAGATTCTGCTTGTACTCATGTACTCTCAGATTGTTTGATAGGCCATTAAATATCAGGCCTTTTGGGTCTTCACCCATTTCCTTTCCAAATACATTGTTAAAATAAGGCACTCTCTCCTTTTATAGCACTTGACATTTGAGAAACGTTCATTGTCAGGGCATTTGTTGCAGCCTAATAAGTCAGTGTGTTATCAAATTCATTTCTTTATTGTCATAAAAGAAAATTGCAGAGTCATAGAAAAGTAGAGAATTTTTTTTGCAAGATCACAGACGTCTTCCTTGTGTGGCAATCGCAGAAACAGAAGGCAAAATACCTGATGTTTATCTCTGGGTTTTTTTTCATCACCAGATATGCTTTATGTTGAGATTTGAGCCACATGTTTCCGAGAACAGCTATTTATAATTCAATATTAATTATGAATGCCTAGTCTTCAGATACATGATAGACACTTGCTTCCTTTGAGCCCCGGACTTGTTTTCTCTGTCACTGAAACTGTGTGCCTGAAAATATTCTTTAGAGTTCCACGGGCTGAGTTTCAGGTGGGCTTCAGGAGTTTAAATGTGCTTCACCAACAAGTCTTTTAAGAAGAACACATTTGTCAAGTTGCATTTCCGTATGACTTTTCCTTTCCTATAGTGAATTATTCCAGTTTTCATACAGTTCTGCTCTTGCTCTGATTCTGTAATACCATAATTAAACAACACACATTTTTAGAACAGCTCTCTGGATTGACGTATTTACATGCAATTAATCCAAACGATGAAGAGATAAGCAGGTAGTAACCTGAGGCACGGGACCAATCCCATCAAAGGCAGAAACTGTAATTATTCAATTTGCGTAAATGTTGGTAGAATGTTACTGAGGAGCATGACTGGAACGGAAAGAAATATATGTGGGATGGATAAAGAAATGGTGAAAACACACAAGTCCTTGACATATGTATTTGTATTATTACATTTGTTTCATCTTTAAAGTTGTTTGGGACTTGGTGACTCTACTGTTTTTCCTCTCAGTGACAAATCTGAAGGTCTTAGAAAATAAAAGTTTAAGTTCTTCCAGGCTACTGTGTGTTAAGCAACCTTTAAACACTAAATATATTAAAGCCCAAGCTGTTTTGGGCGGGAAAAATGGAGCAAAGTAAGATGTGAGTTAGCACCAGAGAAAATCTAGCAGTAATGTGATCTCTCTCAGGCTATTACAAAGTTATTAAACAGGAGGGCTTAAACCCACCACCCTCTAAATTAAAATACTACAATTTTGCACTGTAGAGATCGTATTATTTTAATGTAAGGCATTTAGTTTGGATATATGCTGGTACTCAAGATTAGATACTAAATTTTGCAGTGTTTTAAAGTGTACTTGGAAGCTGCTCCCCAAATTCTAGAATGATTGGACTCATTTCCAAAGGCCATGAATAGAAAATTAATAAGGAAAGCTGTATATAAGCCTCTGATATTGTTGTGCCTGGCAGCACTGAAAGTCGTATCTTCCTTTTCTTTCACTTCCTTTCATTCCAAAATTATATTCCAAAATTTCAAGTGCTATTGAGTATATGGCCTTATTAAAGAAAAAAAAAACCAAAGGAATGCAGTGTTTTGCCATTTTTCTGATATTGGGCATAGTGTTGGGCGTTTTGATAGTTGATGGCTTGATCTGAGCAGGGGTCGTGTGGCTACAGCTACTTCTTGTGAGATACACGCAGAAGTACTCTTCCCAACAATGCCATTGTGAAGGCAACAGCCCCTACTTCATCTCCAGCCAATACAGATGAAAAGAGCTCCAGTATTTTCATGTATTTTCCATTGCAAAGATGCATTGCTTTTCTGCACATATTATTACACTAAAAGCAATACTACAGAGGAAAAGATGATTGTACGATTCATTTTTCTGAGGAGCGTTATCAACTTTTTCATCTACTAGTGAGCTTGTTTTGAGAAGTAAATTGCCAGAAGACCCTGTAGAATTGCTAATTTGTCTATCAGCGGAACAGATTCTTTTGTTGTTTCAGTGACTTCAGTTTCCTTAGCAGAAAGAAAGAAAATTGTTGCCACAGTCGTGCCCAGTTCACATGGAAAATTGTTATAACAGCTTCAAGAAAGATTTCTTTAGTGGGAGTTCAATTCCCTGGAAAAATTCATAGGCTCAGTTTGTGTTGATTGTTATGATACTAACTTGTTCTTCCTGACACAGACATGCTCAGCTGTTGTCCCCGTTTTTCACATCACTTAAAAGGCGAAAAAAATGTCAGGGTGTCTGAGAGTAGGGATAGGACCCCATAACTGATACTGACTCTCTATTTCTCCATTTTCACACTGAATAGTCAATATTTTAGTAGTGTCTTTTATATTCGGACTACAAGCTTTCTAGACTGTGTGGCACAAAACGATGTGGTAGAAGAGTGACTTTACCACTGCAGCTGCCAATATGAGAAAGTATTAGGTAAGTATATGGTCTTACACCATAATATGCCCAGGGTTACAAATAATTTACTTCCATTTGCATGCTTATATTATAACACCTAGTAGCCCCCATCAAAGATTCCTCTAATGATGAATTGCAGCCCAGGGTTCCGAGTACAGAAAATCCAAAAAAACTCCTTTCCTTGACAATCTGTCAAAGAAAACTATCCCCAATTTAACCTCGCTTGTGAGACTGGATGAATTTCAGCACAGGGGAGATCTTTGAATCTAAAATGTATATAAACAGAAGTACACAAATCTAGTAGCAATACAGATCTTAAACCTCAGAACATACTGTCTTTACGAGAGTAGTTCAAGAGCAGGACAGTTTATCACGGCTGCCCTGCCTAGTATGGGAAGCAGGAGCACTTGGGAGGAGGCAAGACGACTTGCTGGAGCCTTGGTTTATGTGATAGAGCATCTCATACTCTGACATCCATGGGGCTCACTGAGAGACTGCCCCTTCATACATCTGATTTGATGGAGCTTGTTTGCAAATACATTTAATTTTCAGTGTGGGAGATATGGTCTCTTCTTTATGATAGTGAAATTCCTGTGGAATTAAGAAGCAAACCCAATGCGTCTGTCCTGAATGGCATGGAGGTATCTCTCAATGTCTTGAGGGTGATTAAATATAAACGTCTGCTGACAAGTCTGCTGTCATGAGAAATCCAACTGGGCTTGTACCTTGAGTTATGTGCCACAAAAGAAAATATAGCACAGCCTTAAGCAATATATTTATGCAGTACCAAAGAAGATGTAAAAAAATAACACTTAGAAATAAGAATAACTTCTACATGTTAAGCTGACTTTATTAATTAACAGATCTCCTGTACTGTAAAATGTATCAAAGACTTCCCATTTGAAAAATGATGTAGATAATGGTTGAAGGCCAGCACTAATTGTACCTCATTATGTTTGGGAAAACTCAAGAAACGACTGAAAGGACAGCCAAGAAAAGCTGAGAAATCGCTACCACAATTGATTTAATGATGTGATAAGGCATGTGTAAAACTCTGTTTGCAACTGGAATATACATCTCATGGTTTTGATTTGATGCCAAAAGGAGTGAAAGATGCAACAACTAAGGAAATACAAAAGTAATGAAGAACGTAACTTATCTTCTTCATGATCATTTCCTGCAGATACAGAAGTACCAGGTTCAAAGCAAAAAGAAACTTGTATATTAATTTGAATATTACTGCACAGAGAAAAAGCAATGGGAAATGATTTTTCCATGCATTTTATGGCTATAAATTACATAATTTAGAATTATTTTATTAAAATCATATAATGAAAAATAAAATAGTTACAAAATTGGAACACCCAAGAACATTAACAGAAATCGATTTATTTATTTCCCCATGGGAAAGATGAATAATCCCTGAAATTCTGGGTGTACTTTTTGCCTGTTCAGCTTCACCGGTTTCAGTGTTTACAATTAGCTTTATAAAATAAACTCCAAAATGCAAACTTTTTGCTTATCGACGTGGGACTGTTGTACCCTAGTTTTGTGGGGTACCCTTTTGATAGAACATTCTCTTTATTCTGTATGATCTTTAACTTATTTCCTGCAAAGAGACAAGAAATCGTAGCACTCCTGGAAACAGTTTTGTGATATTAATTTTCTGCCACATGAACGTATAGTATGTTTTTAGGCATCTTCTTTTACTTCTTTTCACACCAGGTACTGGAATATCACAGTAGGCCCTATCACTATGCCAGGAAAAGCAGTTATGACACTTATAGTTCATTTTCTAGCTTGCTGCCACTGCAGTTTTTTCCTTTTTTATGACTCTGTTTTATGCATTGTTGGAATATGATTTTGTGTGTAACTTTTTGTATGTATGTGCGAACACAGCTGCTGTCCTTTGCACAAACGCAGGTAGAAATCTGGACTTTTGGTTGCTGGTCACCTTGGCTTGATTGCTACAGTTGCCTGAAGTCTACATCTGTTACTGGAATCTAAATAAAATATAAATATAAATATAAATATAAATATAAATATAAATATAAATATAAATATAAATATAAATATAAATATAAATATAAATATAAATCAGGCAGTCATCCTTAACCAGCTGTCATCAAGGCTTCCTTGACTCTGCTCCTGGAGATATTTTCCAGATCTTTTTTCTACAACAACAGAATTTAGAAGCATGGATATTGGTAAATGAAATGATCCTTTGCTGCAAAATGGGTTCAAAATGTTTTTTGAAGCCTCTGAGATGAGCCCAGAGTACAGGCTGCAAGAAGACAAGAGTGTATCAGGTGTGTTTCTCACATCTACAAAGGAACAGAAGTGTGCCAAGGCTGAGATTTAGTGCTGATCAAAAGCAGCTGGGCTATCAGGTTTTAGTGTGCTGTAAGTGTGAGAGACATTTGCCAGGAAGTTGAGCCTGGACTGTGACATTTCCAGGCCAAGAAGATTTTAAAAGCTCAGAGTCCATACACAGAAGCTTCGGGCATGCTCATGCGAGGGAGCTTTAAAGGGCTATTTATGTGTCATATGTGGAATAAACACTCTGTGTATGCTTCTGGGTACTTTAAAAGAAAATTGATGGTATGTTTTTCAGAAACATTTCTTATGTGATTCATTCAAATCCTTATTATAAAATTTCTGTCCTAGATGCATTTCTAGCAATTGTATCAAATATTGAAATGTCTGAAAGGATATTGAATATTAATATTGGGAAAAGGAAAACTTTTCTCTCTTCTTCCTCTTCTAAAGTCCTCCTTTGATTTACTGCTTTCTGTAGTTCCAAATGTAAATAGTGTCACAGCAAATAAGTGTTTAGTATCTGTGAAGTTTATTCTATTGGTCTATTTAGGTTCTTAAGTCTGAGTTATAATGCAGATAAATTAGTGGCCAGTGAGTGTTGTTTAATTATCTAGAAGCCTTGTCATTGACAAAGTGACCTGTGCTGGCTTTCTTGCCAGGAAGAATTGAAGCTGTTATGCTAAACTCTGGACAATTTTTTGTAAATATTTACGCACCCAATAAAGAGGTGCTAAAAGTAATTCAGCCTCAGGATGTTAACTCATGGAGATCACACAAGTCCCCATAGGAAGCCAACTTCATGTTACACAGGGAAACTTCAGACCTCACTGTAGTAAATGCACAGTTGCTCTAGCAAGGCAGTGAAAAAGAGAAGTTTGGACTTGATCATAAGCATGCCTGAGAAAAATTGTATATAAACAGAGAGGGATCCACCTCTCTGTCTGTGCTCCCATATGGTGCCCATCACTGTGTGCTGTCTGACAGGGTGTTTTTTTCAGTCCTGAGAATGGAGGTCAACGCAAGGACATAGATCTCGATGCCTACAGTCATCTAGTGCCATCTGAAATGTTCTAAAGTATCCTGCCTGGCTTCCACCTGGAGCTCCAGGAATGCCCTGTAAGTCTTCCAGCGCATGAACATCTTAGCTAGGCTGGCGTGGGTCAAATGGGATGAGACACGGGCTTGTAAGCAACTGAATCAAGACCTTCTTAGAAAGTCAGAGTACGAAATGTCTGCCCGAAGTCTGCAGTTTTGGTCACAGTTTCTGTCAAAATCAAGGTAGCAAATAGCAGGTGTTTTTTGCTTTAGCAGTTTGTTTCCCTATTCCTCTTCTGAGGGACAAACTGAAACAGTATTTGATTAGCTGAGTGAGTTGTAGTATCCTCTTTTTCTTCTGAGAGAAGGGTGGGGTTTGCTGCTTGGAACAGTACCAGATTCTACAGAGAACACAAACCACTCTCCTCTGGATGTCCATCACTTGTGATCACTGGCATAACCAAGTTTTCTCTCAGAATGAGCTATCCAGTTCTTGAGCAGCAATCTTTTGCCTAGGAAAGGACTTCATGGCCTGCAGACACTAGGACATCTATTTCTGGGCTCCCCGCGCATTCCCTTCTGACCTAGGACTGATCGAGCTTTGCCCTTTGAAGCTGCCTGAAACCAGTTCCTGGGCTTTGCAGCGTGGCACACAGCACTTGAGCACCTTCAGGCCCATGGGGCTGCTGCTGGATAAGGTTCTTTGAACTTACACACCATACACTTGACTCCTAGGCCCACCATCTGCATCCTCCTGGGAAGCTCTGCTCCCTTCAAGGCAGAAAGCCTGCAAAATCGAGGTCATCAATGTCCCTCAGGGGAGGGGACAGCTGCTGCATTTATTTTCCATTTGCTACTTGGTCCCTCTGGTCAGTGAACTCCTCAGAGATGTGGCCATTAAGCACGACCTTTCAAAAAAAGATCTCCCACAAACACAGCATAAAGGATTGCTTCTTGCTCCACTGCTGCCTCTAAGCACAGGCTGCACACTGCTGGCTCACACTTCTGAGCATCACATGAAGAACAAGAGGACCACAGCCCTTGCCAGGACCGAAGTTTCTGAAGAGACATGATGGGAATAGCAGTAGATTTCATGTGACATTGCCTTCTAGAGCGTTTTGGAAAGCCTTATGGCACTGCAGGGTGTGGAGGTGACCTCAGAAAGACTGCAGAGCCCCACATGGTCAGGACCGACTGGCTTACTCCTCAGGAACCCTCAGGACATCCAATGGGCAGGACAGAATAGAGTCAAAGACTTTCATTTCCATAGCTGCCACTGGGAAAAGCATAAGAGGACAGCGGAGAGGTAACCCTTACTGTCATTAGCCAGTGAGCAGGGACTGCTGGTGATGCCAACCATCTTCTAGAAGACAAAAAGAGAGCAATGACTGTATCAGCAGGTCTGGGTAGGCAGGTGTGCTGTTGTCTCTGCTGCCTTCACTGCTCCCACATGGGATCACGGGGCCACAGAATAATTCATGCTGGATGGGACTCCCGGAAATCTCCTGTCCCAGCTCCTGCTCAAAACAGGGTCAAGCTATGAGGTCAGACCTGGTTGCTCAGGGCTTTATCTGGTTGAGTCTTGAAAACTCCTCTGGGAAACATGTTCATCTTCACTTCCACCCATTATCATTCATGTTAGACAGATTAAAGCCAGTGTGGATACATCTGTCTATGCTGAATTCACACCTTCCTTTGGAAGCACAGGCTTGCCCCAAAACCTCTCATTTTTCCCAATAAAGGAACTGGGGAACAAAGTAATTTGTTTTGCCTCAAATAAATTCTGAATTTATCTGTATATTTGCTGCCTGCTGCAAATCAAACACCAATATTGTCAAGATTATAAGGGACAGCATATTTTCTCTTCACTTTTGGGAAAAAAATATAGACATAATTAAGGCAAATCCACTGAAATTAAGTTGTTTCCAACTTCTTTCAAGAGAGGAATATCCCAGTTTGCTATTTCATCTTCCTGAAACAGTGATATTTGCAGAGAATTATAGCAAGCCCTTTTCTAGGATTTTTGTCAGAAGCCAGTAGTAATCTAAAATGAAACGATCTGACAATGAATCTGTATACACATACTTGGAATGCCAGAAACTGCCTTGCATACATTTAGAAAGAGACAAAAAGGTTGCTGACTCTGTATGCCCTAGACCTGGCACTTGCTGATTATACAAAGCAGAAGTGTCTGAAGATTGGATAAATACATCAACAAATAGCAGCAAAGGAGCAGAGAGAGGTTATTAGCCTATGTTAATAAAATATACTAATAGCATTGATTTGGTTTTTTCTTGTCCTAAAGTGGAATATGAAGAATGATCTCAATAGAAATTCACTTTCAGTAGTTAGGTTTGCTCCTTCACTCTTCTCAACATGAAATACACTTCTACAAGACATCAAAACCATAAATTGACATAACCAGAGACAAGCTCATTTATATCTCCGGAGAATCTAGCTCCACATCTCTTGGATTAGAGCTTCCATTCTGTGACTTTCTCTCTCCTTTTCCCCTTGCTGTTATCTCCCTTGCTGTCTCATGTTGGCTGCAGAAGGGAAACCAATGGCTCTGACCACCCACAATGCATGCTTAGCAGCTGTAAAACATAGATGCCAAGAACCAAAATGCTTTTTCTCCAGCAGTGGCATCTCTTGTGGCTGGTCCTTTGGTTGGCATCAAGCACCAGGGCTGATGGCAGCCAGGAAATGTCTTTTAAAATGCAGAAAGATAACATCCTTGCAATGTTTCCCTTAACTTGTTTTCTCTGGGGAATTTGCTACTCTGTTGTATGTACAAAAAGAGGATCTTATCAGGGGGTGTAGGGGGTGGATATGTTCTCTGTTCAAGGCCCTAATGACTCAGATTGAGCGTTCTCAGCACTTTATGGGAAAACAGCCATGGCCCACCTTGGCTTTTATGGAAGAGGAGGAATGTGACTCAAAAATTAAATTCACATAACTTTGTGGGTGGCCTTCTCTGCTATGTGGAATATCTTTGTGTATGCTTGTGTCTGCCATGACTTTGAGAAAAGAGCCCTTTACTTGCACAGCAACAAACTCAAAAGTCAGAGTGTTTACGTTCCGAAGTACTATATCATATTTCCCAACTGAGTTAATGAAACAAATTAAGCTAAACTCCACACAGATTCCCTTATTCACAGAAAACTTTGCAAACTTCTTACAGATCCTGGTTAGAGTGGTAGCTAAGCAAGCTGAGCTTTATTTTGCATTTGCTAAAAATGAAAATTTCACATGCCTTGTCTTGACTTTTACGTCTCAAGGAACAGAGAATGAGGTTACAACACTCTCTATAGCTGCATCCAACTTCTTTTAATTGTTCCAAGTTACAGTTTTCAAAGTGATCTTATGGACTGGTCAGCTTCGCAGTGACCTAACATATGTTTAAAGTCAAGGAAATGATTGATGACTGGGTACTTTGAACACAAGTTTTTCTTACTTGGGTCATTAAGCAAACCAATAATTAAATTCATTCAATGCTGTAAAAGCATAAATACACAAATGTTTGCCACACTCAATTCTCAATGTGGTGTTCTCCAAAGAGATATCATCAGGTCTTAGAAGTATTCTATTTATAGTCAGTGAAATGTGCACAACAGAGCTCATTCACAGTAAATGGGGCAGCACTTCTTTATTTATGTTCTATTTTTCTAATCAGTTTTGAAACACAAGAAAAATAATGAAGTAGTCATATGACAGAATCATAGAATGGCTTGGGTTGTGTTGGAAGAGACATCATCCAGTTCCAACCTCCCTACCATGGTCAAAGACACCCTCATCCTATTATTGTACTTCTTATCAGATTACCCCTCATCCTATCATTGTACTTCCTGATAAAGAGCCCCTCCCCAGCTTTCCTGTTGGCTGTCTTGAAATGCTGGAAAGCTGCTATAAGGTCTCCTCAGAGCCTTCTCTTCTCCAGGCTAATCAAGGCCAACTCTTTCAGCCTGCCCTCATATGGGAGAAGCTCCAGCATTCTGCTCATCTTTGTGGCCTTGTCTGGACTTGCTCTACCAAATCCATGTCCTTCCTGTACCAACTCAAGAGCTGAATGCAATACTCCAGGTGAGGTCTTACAAGAGCTGAATAGAAGGGAAGAATTCTCTCTGTCAACATGTTGGTCACAAATCTACACTAAAAAAAAAATTGTTTTCATAAAATACAAGTGAATCTTGAATTTCAAACTGATTTTGCATATCCATTTAATCCAGCATTAAGCTGGTACACATTCACTTTCTGAGGTAAAGCACCAAGGAAGACGTTTCAGTGTACACATGAGATAATGCTGTTCAGGACGTACTTACGCATCTACCTCATCATCTTTCCACAGCACTTTCCCCAGGAAGGGGCCTCAGGAAGCTCCTCACCCATGAAGCCCCATTGACCCACTGGAATGAGTCATATGAATAACTGACCCTAGAGTGTAAAGGTAATTCAGAAATTAGCCTTTTACTTCATACTTCTTTAGCTGCTCATGTAAGAGTTTGCAATTCAGGCAAATTTTCTACAGTATAGTATTTAAAAATTAAACTTGTATAGAAATTGAGACCATTCAGTAAATTGTATATATACACAATGAACAACATGCTCTATTATTCTTGAGCAAATCAGGTTTTGGAATAATTGAAATTTAAATATTTGGATTTAAAATAAGCATTTCCCGCCCCGCCCCCCCCCCCCCCCGTCGGCTCAATGATATCTTATGCCAGCTTTCTGTCCGTATTCTATGTTTTTATATATTCGTGACATAATTTACTTAGTAAAAGTTGAACGTTGCCATCTTTCTCTAACCTATCTAATGTTTTTCTGACAAAAAAATTACAACGCTGCAGGCAATCTATTGAAAACACCAATATATAATGACAGGAAATATCATGTCTCTTAATAATATTCCTCCAAATTCACTCTGCATCTAACATAAAAAGAAACAATTGGATTCTAAACTATGCATAGTTTCAAGGGCTTACTCTTAGCATCCATTTTTAGAAATACAGAACAATTCCTTTAGCTTTTTAAATAGCTGAGACTAATGTGCCATAAAAACATACTGTAAATATTTCTGTTGCTGTAATGGTGTCTCAGTTACCACGAAGAGTTGCTAGGATATTATCTATGTCAGGAAGTTTTTCTGTGCCTTCATAAAGGAAAATCAACAGTCATTTTGATACATTATGTAAATAATATCCTGTTTTCTTAACAGATTCCTTTGGAGCAATCAAAAAAACTCCCAGCCTCTCAAAAGTGTCTAGATTCCTGTATTCTGCAGTTAGTATGCATGCAAATAACACTTTCTTTTTTGCCGCAGGGATTACAGTAGTAAATAAACCTGTGTTTAATTGAATTTAGTGCTAAAGACCACATTGCAAATGTATCTATAGAAAGCGTTTTCCAATTCTGAAACAGTGAAAACATTTAAAATGCTATAAATAAATCATATTTATCATCAAAATAATATTTAGAAAAGAAACTCTTAAACCAACATTTCCGTTTAGCTGACAACTATCAGGTATTCCATATTTGATAGAAGCATACACATTAAAGTATTGAAGTTAATAACTGGAAAAGAGAAACCGTTGCAAAACCTTTGCTGACCCTGATATGTATGGCATTTTTAAGTAGCCTATCATAGAATTTAACATTATTAGAGTATTTATAATAAGAAGAGGAAGTTGTTTTCCCTTTAAGACACTTCGTTTCCTCTTGAGTTGTCTTTGAAGTTCCCAAGGTTTATTAGCTCTGCAGCAAACCGCTGCAGTCTAGCATAACTCTAGGTAAACCACAACTCTGTGGTTGTGTAATTGAAAACACTGACAAATATATAATGACATTGAAGAGTCACAACCAGAAAGTGAAGTTTCCATAAACAGAAAATTAAGTTCTCTGAACTTATTGTCTTAGAATCCAAGTATGTCATTACAGAAAGTAAAATAAAACCAACACTAGTGGTGAAATGTTCACTTGGAAATGCTAGCAATATTGAAAGGCTTATCATGTATGTTGGCATGTTCACAAATGTATAATATAAAGGGTTATTTTGGACTTTGGTACTTATTTAGATGTTAATAGAAACAATCCCTTTAATTCCTCACTCATTTCTGTTCATTAATTTCTTCTGTGTTTACAACTGTTTGAATAAGGACTGAATGAAAGTTAAGTAAAGATCTCCAAATTATTGCCATCATCATCATTATTTGCCACGGGAAAGCTGTGGACAGGCTTTTTTCAGGGATTGCAGGGATAGGATGAAGGTGAATGGTTTTAAACTGAAAGAGGAGTGATTTAGATGAGATGTTAAAAAGAAATGTTTTCCTGTGAGGGTGGTGAGGCACTGGAACAGGTTTTCAAGAGAAGCTATTGGTGCCCCATCCTTAGAGGTGTCCAAGGCCAGGCTGGATGAGGATTGGAGCAACCTGATCCAGTGGAAGGTGTCTCTGCCGAAGGCAGGGGGTTGGAACTGGATGATTGTTAAAGTCCTTTCTGCCCCAAACATTCTATGATTCTAAGATCCCTTGTTACTGCAGTCAGCTATGTTAGTCTTTGATTAAATAAATACAACAAACTGTGACCCAAACTTCAATCAAATATACTTTATTTTTGTGGACTTCAGCAAGCCTATAGATTTGTTTTGTGTTAATTGCTTGCATGCCTGTGAATTGCTTGGTGCTGGCCAGAAGTGAAGGCTCCAAGTTGCCCACAACATTTATTGCAGTTTTTCTGACCCAGATGGGTGAGGAAATGTCAATACGATAGGAAGGTCTTGTGAAATCTGCTATGTGAACTCCAGGGAAAAGTTATTCAAACAAGTATGAAGTGAATGATGCTGAATCTATTTAAGTTTAACTACTTACTAATGTGGGTTTTTTTAATGACAATTTTTGTGTAGAATCAGAAAAATGGAAAGGATGAAAGGAAGTATTTTTCTGAGATAATTAGAATGGAACCTCTGGTAAATCTGCCTTTATCCAGTACTGGATTTAAGTTTGAGCAATAGCACAGTGGACTCGCTATATTTGCTCTTTATACAAAGGGAATTACGAAGACAAATTAGACATCTTCATAGGGGTTTAGTGGCATTCTTTTTTTTAATGATGTGTAGTCATACCCTCCCAAGAAGTTTCAGGTGGTGCTGTGAGGAGCAGGGGGTTGGACTCAGTGATCCTTATGGGTCTATTCCAACTTGAGATATTCTATGAGTCTACGACTCTAAGCTGGGAAAAAATTCATGACCTGACATCTCAAATATATCTCCTAAATGCTTTTCAGTTTATTGACAGGTGTAGCACATTATTCCCATGTGTTGGTATTATATTACTGATGTTAACTGGTGAATCAGAATTGTTTGGTGTTTAAAGCCACTGCACAGGACATGCTTCAGAAATGAAAGGAGAACATTGCAAAAGAGCTGGGTATTCTGTCCATGTTTGAAAAGAGAATTTCTTCTTGGCTTTAATAGTATCAACAGCAGGCCCTGAATAAAACAGTGCCAGGCTCAATGGGGTTTCAAAACTTGATCCAACTGGGATGAAGTTTGTATAGGTCCAAGAGCACCTTTTCCCCATAACATATGCTCCATATCTTTTGAAACTTCTGTTAGCCTGCTACTCGCTTCCTTCATTGCCATATCACTTCCCAGCTGCTGAAGGGATGGATGCTCCTCATGTGGAGCTGAGGCCAAGGCTAGGTGCACCCCACACCATCCAGATGATGGGGTGTTGCTCCATAGCACAGCCACATTCCTTCCATGCCATAAGAGGGCTTCCAGTAGCTCCACTTGTCAGAGTGACCTAGAAGGTGTTGGTAAAATAAAGTTAAGGACGAAAAAGAGGTTAATTATTATTTCATCAAAGGAAAAATGCTTTAAAAGAATATTTCAGCTGGGAACTTGTGAGCACCTAAAAGTGCCAGGATTTGGCTTAAGAAAGGCAGTAGCACTCAGACATGTATATACATGGTTTGCTGTGCACAGCACACATTCAGTAAGATGGTCTTTGATTCAATATACTAGTTCAGCCTGTAGAAAGCTTTGAAAAGCTGCAGTTCATTGGCTTTTTCACTTTTTTCTTTTAGAAGATAAGCATTTCTATTTGCATTATTCTGTTACTAAACTGTCTGTATCTTAACCCACAAATTTTACATTTTTTTATTCTCCTCCCCATGCCACTGGGAGTGGATGGGGAGGTGAGCAAGTAGCTGTACGGTGCTTTGTTGCCAGCTGGGGTTAAACCACAACAATAAGGTGAGAATCTAGTGAGCAGAAAGGACGCTAGGATGGGTTTAAAGATAGCTGCCTGAAAATACAGATTTCTTTTTCTCCTTTCTGCGTTTTAGAACATTTACCATAAAGAGTAAAAATGATAATGCAGAACTGTTTGTATGTGAAATAAGTAAAGCATTGCCTTCTGCTAGCACACCTGCCCTAAGTGTCATGCTGTGTAGACTCTCAGAGAAGTCAATAACTTAAATACCCACAGAAGGGAAAGGAGTTGAGTTTTCCCCAGTACATCTATCCCTGTAGTGAATCAGCTGAAATCCTTAGATTCTCACAAAAGATGCCCGTGGCCTCTGTTTATGCCTGTTGCTTTAGTGCATTAGCCTTCTGAGGAGTGCAAATCCACTTCGAGAGCAAAGGGTGTTACCAAATACTTTGTTTGTTTTGGTATGGTGTCTGCAGCACAGTGAGAAGGACTGCAGCTTATCATCAGATTAAAAAATTTCCAAAACACAGTTATATTCAGTCTTTTTATATTAAATAGATACATGTTCTCATTTCCTTAGGGAAATGCACTTAAAAGGAGGTCTCTTTGCAGTGGGAAGAGAAGGGCAATTCCTAAGGCACAGTAAAAAAGGACAAGAGGGAACAATTACTGCCACCTAAGCTTCAAACTTAATTTTCCTGTATAGCAGTTCGCTATTAGATTTGTTGAATCCTAAGTTCTGCTTATGACCAATAGGATTGACTGTGAGGTAAATAATTCTGTATTTATGGGATGATTTAAGAAAAGACACAAAGCCAGCATGTCCTTCTGCCTACATTGGTAAGTCTATAACAATGATGGTCCCAACTTCAAGACCAAAAAACACAGACTAAAGGCAGGAATTCATACTTGGGCAGCAGTGCTGTCAACACTAATACATCTTAACTTCCCTAAGGAATTCAGATTTTTAATTTTATCTGTAATTGATGTAAAGTGAAAATCTGAGCTGTGTGAACTTCTGATACCAAAATACAAAAATAGATGAAACTTATGGAGTTTCATATTTACTCACTATCTAAAGAGGCAGGCTTATCAAAAAAAGTTTAGAAGAGTTGGTGAACCCCATAAACTGAATTTGGTTTTGAATTCTAAAGCTGATTTGTCTTTCAGGTTTGGAAAAAAAGAACGAATCATTGTGGCAAATGTGATAGTTTAACACTAGGCAAAATCTGATCCGAGTCAGTAGATGTAAATCTGGCTTATGCTAGAGACATTGTCTGAGGTCCCGTTGTGCTTACTGCTGTGTGTAGATATGTGTGTTTTGGAAGGTGTCGATGCACTACAGAATTATAATAAAAGCAGGCAAGATGCAGAAAAGAAGCAAAACTACTTTATTACATAGACAGGGAATGGAAGCACAGGGACAGACCTGTTTACGATAACATAGGAACTCTGTGCTGGACCTGAGAAGTGAACTCAGTTTTACTGAGTCCTGGTCCAAAATTCCTATTAGTCCCTCAACTCCTTTCTTTTTTTTTTAATTAATAGTTAATTTTATTGAAATTTGGCAATGATAATGTTTGAACATGGCTAGTGTTTATAAGAAGGTACCATCTATGCAGACCAAGAATAGAAAAAGATATAGGAATAGAGAGCTATCATACGTGACATAAATAACAGAAACTGGGTCCCTATGAGTACCACACTGTGCTCCTTTTTTTCTGCAGCTTTTGTTGTAATTTTAGAATTCCTTTGAGAATAAAGACATGGAAACTCCCATGAACTAGCACTTAGAGACAAGCATAAGAATCTTGAGTAGTCTATGTACAAAAAAGGCCAGGTATCTTAGAGTTTTGTTCTAAATACTGACCATATTTTAGAACTACTTCATATGAAATCGGTTACTTTAATTCAGACCTAATTATACTGTAATGCAAGTACTTCATAGGCACTGTTTCTCCAACCTGGTGTTTCCAAAGCACAACATATCTTACGTTGATAGAGCTTGTGAAAGCTAATAAACAATATTTTAATGCCTTTAACTAAAGGTCTTAAAATTGGTTGGTCAATCCTATAGTTTGCGTTGACTTTGGAAATGCTCCTGGACTTTCAAGAGTGACTCCTACATATCAACTGCTGTGAAGAACATACAAAACCATCTTTGGCATGAGTGATGCAGGAGGATCTCCCATGGTGTGGTGGAGCTCTCCACTATAAGATAAAATTCACCTACATAGACAGCAAATCTTCTTTGCGTGTCACCCCAGCTCCTGATAGCTTCCCAAAAATGTCACAATCTTCCAAGCAATGCGCAGGGAACATGTCTTCGATGTTCATATTTCTCTAATTTGCATACACAGCTCTGTGTGCCTTTTTATACATGTTGGTGAGCTTGTGTGTAAATTATAAAACATACTTCACTGTACACTCTTCTCCACTGGGAAGAAGATGGAAGAACAAACATAAGGCAAATGATAGTCTTGTTGCTTAATCACTGTTGAAGGACATTCAGATAAAGCAGTAGTGAATGGGTATAAGAGTTTATAGAAAAGATGTTTCTACATGGTAGGTCAGAGCCTGGCGTGCTGAATCCCACTATTGCCACTGACTCACACGCCCAGGGAGAAGCTCTCCAGAAGGAAAATGAGAAAGAAGAGACCTCAGAGGGAAATGTCAGGATAGTCATTTTCTCATAGGACTCTTTTTGGCAGCTGTAGATAGTGACTCTGTAGTAACATGTTGAAGGGGGATTCCTCCAGAACGGAAGTGGCCTTAGAAGGACCATTTCCTTAATTGCATTCAAGCCTGTGGGAAACTGTTACCCTATGACGAGTTCTTCTAAACTAGATAGGATTTATATTTATTCTTAAATTATGTTTTATTTTCAGCAACTCCCCCACTGTGACTTAACATCCCGGAAACAAGACCCTTCAGATTCTCAGATGCCAGAAACACTGCTGACAAAACTTATTCAGAATTGTCTTTGTTAGCTCCACTCACTTAATAACTTTTTCTTTCCATTCAGCTTTTCCCTTCTCTGCTAATTCTGGAACAGTTGTTGTTCGTATTAAAAATTTAAGACCATCTCACTGGAGATATATAATCCAAATCAAGAGAAGCAAAGGAAAGAGCCATGTGTTTAATCTGATTGTATTTCTATTCTATGAGGTTAGGGTTTTGCTAATGAGACTTAAGGACAGGTGCTGAGCAAATACTATCTTGGATTTAATTCTGAGCCTACATTGTGAGCTCCAGAGTACCTTAGTTTTGTGTCTAGAAGGTTTTATTCACTCCACTAAATTCCAATTGTAATTCTTCTCAGCTACATATTGCATTGGGCTGATTTGTTAAAGTTTTTATCCCTTCCTCTGCAGAACTTCCAATCTCAGTCTGAAATCTAAGAATGAGAGGAGATTCATTTCTAATTGCACAGACAACAGATGCCAGTTTGCCCAAATCCTTCAGTGATGCCTTTTTAAAGTCATTAACCCCTAGAACTCTATTAATATGAAATGTACTCACATAACAGACCATTCTGCTGATGATGTGCAATGTACCGACAGATTCTATCTCAATATTTTTGTTTCACTGGTTGTTCAGATTTGGCAGTAAAAATGAACAGTAAAATCTGCTGCTAATAGATGAAGAGCAATTCCATGCACAGACAGCAAGAAGCTGATACTTTTCCAGACATTGAATGCAGAAGCACAATCTAACATTTTGTTTGGTACTTGCCCTATACGCTTTCCATTTGTCACACAACGGTGAGGATTTGGTGACTCCTGGTGTCATATTTCCCACTCCCTCCTTGCATACAGCAGCTACTGGAAAAGCTGACAGACAGCAATTCAGGAGTCTTTTAAATGAAAAAATGAATTTCTCTACCAAGTGAGGGACATCTTGGGTTAGGTACTTTTTTATGCCTTCTTTGAGGACTAAGAAGGAAGAGAGAGGTTCTTTGCCAGCTCTCTGCTGAGCGAGAGGAAACGCTCAAGTGAGACACTGGAAATGATGTCTTCTGGTGCCTGCCCCAGTGAGCAAGTGAGAGATTGCAAGGGCCTTCAACAGACAATTAGGATTGGATCTTACAATGTAACAGGCACAAGTCCTAGAAGAAAATGCTCCCACACTTCAGATTTTGCACCTGAATTCCAATATTTCTACCATCTTATAGGTTAGAATCCAGCAAGGATAGGATTAGCTCCAGGACTACATACACCACATCAAATAATTGCATTTTGGTGACTGTTATTTTCAGAAACAAAAATGAAAAGTCTTTCTGAAATAAAAAAAAAACAGCCTTTAGTGCTTGCATTTAGCTCAGAGCTTAGAGTTCAAATTTATACCAATGGACAGCTAATCTGGAGAATTACGTTCTAGGCATGTTCTCTCATGCCTGTAAGTAGGCAAGGACACTTAAAGCAAGTTAAAATCATAGATCTCCTTTTGTTACTGAAATCAAATTTGGGAAAATAATGTTGAATTTAAAATTTTCAAAAAGGTGAAGGGTATTTTTACGTCACTTTTAAGGGTGTTGCTGTTTTTCATCAAAAAATCTTGAATTGCTTTCCTGGTAGTAACACAGGCACTTACAGAGCCAACAATCTCCTGGCAGACTTGATCCCATACCCAAAACAGCAAAATACCTACAAGCTTCCAGGGAAGAGACAATCCTTCACACTGTTAGGGGTGCCAGAATAGCTGTTCTCTATATGATTTTTGGTGTGAATAGGGATCATCTGTGAGCGGGGGGAAAAAGGGAGTAAAGCTAGGTTGCCAGTGCCGTAGTACAAGGGTCTGAAGGTGGTGAACCTTCTCCTTTCACATTGTATTTGTACAGGTAGACCCCTTCCATTTAGTGCTGTAAAACTCCTGTGGCCATCATGCTGGTGGATTTTTACAGCACCTCAACGTTGTGCTTTATGTGGGTCTCTGATGAGCAAAGTCTTATTGGGTAAATTCTCTCTCCTCAGCCTTCCAACATTGCTTATTTTATTCCACTTCTACACTAAAACATTTATGATATGCAAAGATATTCATATTTTCTTGTAATTTAACATCTCTAGAAATGAGACTTGCCATGCAACACATGGGCAAGCATCAACATGTGTCCTGTGAGATCAGCTTCTTCCTCTTGAATAAATGCTGTTAACATGTTGGGAAGTTATGTGGTGATTCACGTGTTCAGGCTTTTAAATGCTACATCTATGTTTAGGCATAGATTGCAACAGATAACTAACCTGGAAAATGGGATGCAGAGCAACGTGAAAATACTTACACAGACCTCCAGTCATTGAAGATTGCATAATCTAAGATAAAGATCTTGGTTATGAAGTTCAAGAAGCCTCAGGATGGAATGCTTGTTGAACATAACGCTGTTTAATTTCTACTTTGTCAGCTGTAAAATTCATCTCCTCATTAGAAAAAAAAGAGTCAAATAACCCAAAGTTTATGAAATATATGTTTGCATTTAAAACTGTTTTGCTGTTCATTTTCAGCTGACTTTGGAGACGTGGCCTGTGTTATAATACCACTTCCATTAAACATTGGAAGCTCAACTTTTTTGCAAAAAAATTCACACAAACATTCTGCTCTTAATCCAAACAGAGGGGTTATGAACTGAATCTTCAAACAGAAACTTTCAATATTTGGCTTTTCAGCTCAGTAGCACCCATAGGGTATGCCAGCTATCATGCACTGTAATTAATAATTGTTGTAAAAAGAGGTCTTTAAGGCAGAATACCCACTGCATATAGCTTGTCTGCTTTTTTAACCAAATAAGGGAATAGGGCATTTCACTGTTTATAATAGCTGCATGAAATATGATGTTTCAATCTGTTAAAGAAAACATATTTAAACTTTTCCTGCCCATTTGCAAGTTTCTTCAACTTCTTAAAAAAAACTGGCTATGATTCTCTGGCAGATTTATAGAAACCTCCACTTTTCACTTTTCCAAACACTTTAACAAAGCTTCAGAGATGAACAACGTATCACCCAAGTTCTGGCATTTATGCAAGGATTGTACACACAGTTCAGAAAGAGTAAACATGCAAAAACTAATGCCAGAAGATGACGGAAAGCGGAACTAATTAAAAGCACGCAAGCAAAAGATATCATTTTCTAAGACAAACATGTCAATATTTATCACATAAATAAAACTAGTGCTGTAGTGAATCTGGTGGTATTTATAAATATACATCTGGCACAATAACAGTCTCATAATTATAAAATGAACGCTAATAAAACATGTATAAATACTTAAGCCCTACAATAGATGATTCTCAAACTACTACTTTAGCCTCTTATCAAATCTTTATCTTGTCTGACATCATCCTGAATTTCATTAATGACCAAATATTTGTAACTATTTGCTCTTACCATTGTAACTTTATCAACTTAACCAGAGTTGCTTTTGATTACAGTAGTGAAAGGAGACAAATTCAGACCACGTAGCTCTCATTAAACATTTTTCTTTCCTATGTTTTTTCTTACCCTGCAAGTTCAGTATCTCTATTACAGAGTTGCCTTGGGCTTCCCTGCTTGCGATGCCAGTCCTACCTGGTGCTGATTAACCCTTGCTGTGGAGGTTTCCTTGGCATCAGACCAGATCAAAGCAGATGAAACACACCCTCAGTGTGCATTATGTTCTGAACAGAACATTTAAGCCAGTGGGTTTTCACTTCCCAGAAACAAGGACAGTGAGGCGAGTTTAGGATGAAAGGGTTTCTTTTTCAATTCTGACAAAAAAACCCCATAGAACCATTGAAATTGGAAAAGACTTCTAACATTACTGAGTCCAACCATTAGCCTAACACCACCGTACCTATTAAGCCTTGTCTCAAAGTGCCACACATACATGTTTTTTTAATACCTTCAGGGATGGTGACTCCACCATTCCCTGGGCAGTCTGTTCCAATGCTTCACCACTCTTTTGGTAAATAAACTTTTTCTAGTATCCAATCTAAAGCTGCTCTGGTGCAACATGAGGCTGTTTCCTCTCATCCTGTCACTCGCAAGGGGTACTGTAATTTTTAAAGCTTTGCAATGCTGACGGTGATGCTGGTATAGCTCTGCTGGGTCAGGTTTTTCTCATCAGCCGAGCACGTGATGTTCAATAACAGCAAAGCTACGTGCCCCTAGAATGCTGAAACTACCACTGACACCTCCCTTCTTTCACAGCCGGGTTCTTTCAAGACAAGGAGCACGTGTTTCAGTATGCAAACCAAAGGGGAAATCTGCAACAAACATGTGCTGCACATCTATGAAACAGCACTGTGGGTGGAAGGCTTTGCTTTTCAGGTTGGAAAGGTTAAGGTACTTTGCTTTGGTCACATTATCTCTGTCATGTCAAGAGCGTCTTTCTTTTTTTTTTCAGTTTTCTTGGGTGGAAATTTAAATATAACAGCAAGAAAAACAGGTTGTATTCATCATTTGACTTTGTTTCTGCTTGGTTGGTTAGTAAAAGAATTTCCTCTCTGCAGGAAAGTTCCATGCATTCCATGGCCTGTTTCAGGTTTATTGAAATATTATACATCACAGTTGACAATGTGAATGAACTAAAATTCAAGAAGTTTGTGTTGCTGCCTGAAATGAAATTTTATCAGACTTGACTTCCACAGCATTAGAAGCTTTCAGTATTCACAATGGGGCGTTTTCTAAGTTTCCTATGACCGATTTCAATTTCGGCTCTAGTGTCACATTCAGCAGCATGGTTATTTAGGATTTATAAGCAGCCCTTGGCTCTTTCTCCCTTTCAAAGCTGCCTCCTTCTCTGGACCCTCACCAGCATGTGTTGTGATGCGAGATGGTTTGAGGAACCAATCTAGCTGGAAATAAGACTTTTCCCCCACCATTCTGTTAAGTTACTTCTGTAGTTTCTTACATGCATGCAGTGCCATAGTGCAGGGGAAGGAGTGAATGCAGCAATAAAAAGCCCAGCATGTACAGACAGAGAGATGGATGAAGCTTGTGTTACCACTGAAATTTATTCCTGTGGAACCATAATCACCATATAATTTCATTATCATGTACAGACTACCTTTCTCCCCTAAAACAATATACCCAAATCCCTAAAGAGCCGATTCATATGTCTGAGGAAGATATATTAAGTACTACGCATGAATGAGAAACAGATGTTTTATGTGAATGTTAAAAATTCCAGGACAGTGTTTGCAATGATAGAGACTGCTCTGGTGTCCTTGGCTAGCTTCCCTGGTGTTGTCATTTGTATTGTATATTGTTTGGATACACTGCGGAGATGGATGCTGCAGTCATGTTTAATGTAAGGCATCTGTCAAAGGCATCCCAGAAGTCTAGGGCAGACGTGGGGTATCTGTAGATAAAAGAGGGAAAGAACATAAATGGAGGAAGGTAAAAGGACTTGAATGTATTTATCTAAAGGAAAAGAGGAGGTAAACATAAAAACAACTGTAGGAATAACGACTCATGAAAAGTAAGCAAAACAGGAGGATGTCAGTGTATATTGATTGCTGAAGCCCTGAATGAAAGTGTCAAGTGATGACGTTCAGTTAGCAATTGTAGTGAAAGAGCTGACTGTCAAATATCCCAGCAGCATAAGACAGGAACAGTTCTGCTTGAAGTGATGGTGTGCAGTTCAGCACAAGCAAAACCCAAGCTTTTCAAAGTGCAGGAATTAACATTGCTACTAGCATACGCATACACAAAATGCCTATGTTATAAAAACAGTTGGAGACATGGCAGAATGCAAGCAAAACCACTGGTATTTTGGGAATAAAGTAAAAAGAAAGGGAGAAAAATTTGGCTTAGGGCAACAGTTGGACACTTCTAAACTGATCTGCTCCTTTCCTCTACTTTGTCCCATCAACTATTCAAGTGACTGAAGAAAAAGCCCCTCTCACACATGAACAAACTTTATTAAGCCAGAGACTTCCATGATTTCAAGGGCTGGTAAGTGCAGTTGGAAGCCACTTGTGCCGAGGCTGGAAAAGCCAGACTTCAGTCTGAAGTTTGCAGGAGTGATGGTCTTTTCTTTCCTGTTAACTGGGCCTGTTGTCAGTAATGTACAAAGTAAACATTTACACCAGAACTAACACACAGACAAGTTAGCTGACTTGTATTCACAAGCAAGGTAGTTAATGGTGTGAAAAGGAGTCACATCTCTTAACTCCCTCTTCTGTATTTTATCCACAAAACCCTTGTTAAGTCACAGGATACGTCTGAGTTTATGATGACTTTAAAGAAAACATTACATCTTCAACACGTATATATTACAAAAACAAAAGGGTTTTCTCAGTCTGGAAACCACTAATTAGGAGTTCTTCCTGCATGAAATAGGCAAGAAATAAAACCCAATATTTTCATGAATACAGGCAATTACATTTTCATGTCTACAAACTGGAGAGCATCTGGGCAAAGAAACTTAACAGCTGGGGTTACATAGCAGTCAAGATCATACTTGTACACAATTAATGTAGAGAATCTTCTCATCTAGCAAT
Source organism: Cuculus canorus (assembly GCF_017976375.1). Classification (NCBI taxonomy): domain Eukaryota; kingdom Metazoa; phylum Chordata; class Aves; order Cuculiformes; family Cuculidae; genus Cuculus; species Cuculus canorus. Next base: position 14,702,478 of record NC_071405.1, read on the forward strand.
GCCCTGCTCCTGGTCTTCCTAGCCTCCCCAGAGACCTTCTGCCTTTTGTTCTGCCCAACAACCTTTATGTTTGTTCTGGGACAGATAAATTTATAGTAGAGGTTACCCCATCTGTAGGTTTTGTGATTTGAAATCAGAATCATAGAATCACTAGGTTGGAAAAGACCTCTTGGATCTTCGAGTCCAACCGTTCCTATTAACCACTAAACCAGGCCCCTCAGCACCTCGTCTACCCATCTTTTAAATACCTCCAGGGATGGTGACTCCACCACCTCCCTGGGCAGCCTCTGCCAGTGCCCAAAGACCCTTTATGTGAAATTTTTTTTTCTGATGTCCAGCCTGAACCTCCCCTGGCAGAGGTTGAGGCCATTCCCTCTTGTCCTGCCTCCTGTCACTTGGGAGAACCTCCTTTCAGGGAGTTGTAAAGAGCAATAAGGTCCCCCCTCAGCCTCCTCTTCTCCAGGCTAAACAACCCCACTTCCCTCAGCTGCTTCTCGTAAGACTTGTTCTCCAGCCCCTTCACCAGCTTTATTGCTCTTCTCTGGACACGCTCCAGAGCCTCAACATCCTTCTTGTGGTGAGGGGCCCAGAACTGAACACAGTACTCAAGGTGTATTCTCACCAGTGCCGAGTACAGGGGCAGAATCACCTCCCTGGACCTGCTGGTCACACTGTTTCTGATCCAAGCCAAGATGCCATTGGCCTTCTTGGCCACCTGGGCACACTGCTGGCTCACGTTCAGCTGCTGTCAACCATTACCCCCAGGTCCTTCTCCTCTGTGCAGCTCTCCAACCACTCTTCCCCCAGTCTGTAGCACTGCATAGGGTTGTTGTGCCCCAAGTGCAGGACCCGGCATTTGGCCTTGTTAAACCGCATACCATTGGTCTCAGCACAGTGGTCCAGCCTGTTCAGATCCCTTTGAAGAGCCTCCCTACCCTCCAGCAGATCAACACTTCCACCCAGCTTAGTGTCATCCGCAAACTTACTTAGGGCGTGTTCGATCCCCTCATCCAGGTCATTGATAAAGACATTAAACAGGACTGGATCCAGCACTGAGCCCTGGGGACACCCCTTGTGACCAGCAATCCCCTAATAAAGCGTTGCTAAATGTGGCAGACAGAATAACACAATAGAGAGCAGACAGTTCATAACCTATATGAACACAGAGAATGGGAAAAGCAATTCTGCAGGTCCAAACATGGTAAATTATCAGGAAAATCTTAACACTGAGATCTGTCTCATTGTAGAACCATTTTCCCAAGCAGAATAATAGAACCTCGAAACTTTCATAGTTGGATCATAATCATATGAATGGTATAATCGTCCTGTGGGTGGTATGACTACATGGCTGAGCCATTTTAACTCTATTCAGGACTGTACATGGCTCAGCTGTGATTTTAAATGAGTGAAAATACTTTAGCTCTTGCGAAAAAAACCTATTTCCTCCTTATGATTGTTATTTGCTGACTCGAGGGTCTCACTTAAATGAGCTGTCAGTTAGGGAAGTCCGCTTTGAGACCTCAAGTTCACTTAGAAAGTGTTAATTCTTTTTAAAACTAGTTCTTCCAGTGCTTGTTTAGGCTGGGAAGAGGGAAGGGCTAGACAGATAATTACCTTGAGAACTAGAAGAACATAAAAAGTCCAGGATGAACAAGAGTGCACCTAAGAAAGCAGGAAACACCCAAGGAGGAAACCTTCAGTGTCTGAAGTCAAAGAAGAGAAAAATGAAAAAGTTAGAAAGAAAAGTACCCCGTCAAGACCATTCACTGAATTCCCCGAAGTAAATTGCTTTCATTCATTGAAAAAATATCATGTTCCACTTGAATTACCTATCTTTTACAAGCAACAGTGGAAAACCAAATAGCAACTGATCTTTCACATATCTAACCATACAACCTGACACAGGATCTTGCAATGGGACTAGAAAAGCACAGTGGAGATTCAGCGGTTAGAAAGGCGAGCAGTCAGAGCTTAGATTGCCCTTCCATCACACCACAGCTCTGGTCCCAGGATTTCCATGGTCTTGGGTCTCATGCTCACCCTCTGCAATGGGCAAATTCCACTTGTTTGTATGTGCAGATGCCCATATTTCAATAGATGGGATCATGCTACATTAAGAACTTTCATATCTGAGCTGTTATCTCCAGGCTTCTTTTTTTAGTCAGCTTTGTTGTGGAAGTACAAAGAAATCAAAAAAAAAGAGAGAAAATATGAGTAACACAAGCATCACTGATATTTCTGTTAAAGAAGAAAAAAAAAAACTAATGGTCCTTTGGCTCAACTTTGGATTTCAGGGGCTATTCAGTATTTTTCAATTAGAACCTGGATTCCCTCTTTATAAAACCAAGAAATACAGGATTTCACCTTCTGAGAGAACCATCTACAGTCAGAAACAATCCAAATTCTAGCTAGTAAAAGAATTGAGACAACATATGAAGGAATGATAAAGCATTGCATTGCTTTCCTTTATTTTCAAAATCCTTCTCACTTGAGAAGACCAAGAGTTATTCCATGCCCAGTATGTGAACAGTTCATATCTTGCTGTATTAGCTTGTTGGTGCCCTCTTGTGTTTAAAAGAACATCATAAAGATCAATTGCTTCTGTGAGTCTTTTAAAGACACAAGACTAGTGGAGAAGAACTCAAATAACTAAACCTGATAAAGCTATGAAAATTAGGGCAAATGAAAAAAGAAGGTCTTAAAAGCTTTTTTAAGATTTTAAAATGTATTTTTAGCTTGAATTTTTTTCAGAGTTGCTTTTACAGATTTTCACGTTACCAAAACCATTGATAAATTAGAGGTATTTATAAACTTATAGCGTGTTTTTGAAAGTGCTTAATAAAAAATAAAAAAAGAACATTGTGACTTCTTCTTTTAATTCTGTTGAGATTTATTGTTCTCATGCATATAATCAATAACTAATTGATATTCTTTATTACCTGATAGTGAAAGGCATCTGAGGACTTTTTTTCAGGTACTTTAATGTGTGGGGATTGTCGGGTGTGCAGGTTATACACGTGAAAAAGGAGTTGGAGCAGAATCAGCTACTGGAAAGTTTCTTACTATGTCACTGATCCCCTTTCAGACCTTGTGCCAAGTACATCACATCCTAGCTGTTGATATCCTCATCTTCAGTATATGTTGGCACCTTCCCACGGGAATTCAACCTGCTGTTAAGATAAAAGCACTAAGTATAAGTCTCTTGGTTTTAATTTATCATTGGAATAGCCAATAAAACAGGTCACAGGAAAAAAAAGTTATGTATGTGGTAACTAATGACTAGATCTCCCCCTTATTCTTGTGCAGCAACACAGAATGGGAAAAAAAACCAAACTGTGTTTTTCAGTCCCAGAATGAACACGGATGGATTTGGGTCAGTGGGCATGTCACCAAGAACGTATTTTGCTGTGATCCTGGTTAACTGCTGAATATCACATCTATCAAGTCTGCTGTGACTTAGAAGCATAGGATGAAGCATACCAGCAGCTGAAAATGAATGACCAGACATTAAGTTATCACAAGCGCAGTGACCAGGTATGAGTTGGGTGGATGGCAATAATCCACCACAATATAAAAATCCAGCAAATTTTAAGAGCTGTTGAAAGTCACGTGTTTTGAAATGGAATATTCAAAAGCTGATTTTGAGAAGAAGATGAATCACCAGAGATTTGTGTGAATCTAGCTATTTTCCATTTTCTATGTAAGCACTACATGTAGAACTTCTTAAGCCCTCTCAAATTCAGTTTTCATCTGTGGTCAGCAAGAGGCTGCTGTGATTCGAGTTCTCCTGAAGAGCAGTTCACCTCTGAAAAAAACTCCTTAATGTGATACCTTCTGGTTCTCAGTACTGACAAAAGCAGTACTGAAACACCCTTTGTTCTTGCAGACATCTGTTCTTGCAGACAGATGTCTTGTTTGACACACTCAAGGGTGAGCTACAAAATATTCCCAAATGACAGATTAACTCCCAAGTGGTACAATTACAGAGATTTATTAAGATTAGGTGGAGAAGGTGATATTAAGGCTGAAGACATGGCCTGGACGTCACACCTACCCTGACATGCAGCAATAGCTAATTGGAGAAGCTCTTCCTTGGCTTAGTGACAGTGAAAAAGATGCCATGAGTTTACAAACTTTTCTTAATCAAATATCTTTATCCCTGCTTATCCAAGCCTCTCCTCTTGTTGCTTAGCCTAACCCACAGTTATAGGCTTTTGCATCACCTTGTTTTTCTCATCTCTTCCTGCTTTGCCTGAATTCCCAGCCTGACTGACACCACTGATTTTTTGAGGAAAGCAGAGTTCCTGCAGGAACACACTGGATCTTGTGTCAGCCACTAGTTTTTAAAACACCTCTGTGTGCTATGTACTGTAAATTATGCATTTTGTAAGGGCATTTGTGTACAATAACAACTGATGTGGTTTTATTACTCTTAATTACCCATCTGGATGCAGACAAGCTAGTTATATTTAGAGATACATTGCTAGAAAGTATGTGGTGTTCAATCTGACCAGTAAACCGTTCCTGCTACTTTATTTTACTTATATAGATTTAAAGCACAGTGTAAAAATGTCTATATTCTTTCTTTGGATCCATTTGATATTCAGAAACATATACATGAGAATACAACCACATCTGACTACCAATGCCAGTACTCATCTATTCCAGGTGATGCTCTGTCTTGCTAAGATCTGCATACCTTGTCCCAGATGGATGACTGCATATTAAAACATCATTCTTCAATATCTTCTTTATTTCTTTCTTTAATACCAGTCCTGCAAGGATGCAGAGCTTTGAGGCTGGGAAAGTGAACACAAGTGTTTCATTATCCAGCTCACCATCCACAAAGTTTCTCATGGAGGTCTTTAGATATTCGTGTGTTGGAAAATATTGGTGAATCTCTCTGAACTTGCTGTTGACTCATAGCCCTGAGCTGGATTCTCAGCTCATTGTTCCATTGTATCCAGGGAGTCTTCACAAATGTCCCGACTGAATTTATGATTCACATGTTTAAACCACAAACACCTTGGAGATAAATTGTGAATATTAAAATAGATAACTTAACCAGTTCAAACAAAAACAAATTTGGCAGCCTGACCTAGTGGGATGTCCCTGCCCATGGCAGGGGATTGGAACTAGATGATCTTTAAGGTCCCTTCCAACCCTAACTATTCTATGATTCTATGAAATGCACCAAAAAAACAAGCATACACCTATTACCAGGAGTTGTAGCTGAATACATGACAGTATAGAATTTAAACCGATAATTCAGTGACAGTCATACATGTATTTTCACTGTTAACATCTCATGTTCATGGAAAGACCTTATAATATTTGTATGATACCTGGAAAATAATTGCTGTGTGCAGACCATTGAGACTTGCACTACAGTAATTCAGTTCTGAGAAGGCAGACACCTGAGCACGTGGAGTGTTATCCAAATATTGGTGTAACAGGTTCTCTGCTGTTAAATTGCAATCTGGTACTGCTGTAACGCCAGGTCTTTACTCATTTATGTAAGTCTTAACTTGCTACATTTTTGTAAAATAATGGTCTCCAATTGTCATCTACCACGGCATGAAATGCACTTTGTGACAGAACCACATACACTGGAAATGGGAGCAGCCTGGACAGAGTTAACAGAGGCCTCGGCATCTTCCCAGCTGTGGCCACACTGCCACACCTGAGCCAAGAGGGGCAGCCCCAGCACCTGCCCTGCAGGGAGATGGGAGCTGTGGGAAGGGAGGGATTGCTGAGTAGTCACCAAGGAACAAAAAGACTATTTATTGACTTCTTTGCCTGGCATGTCTGAGCTGAATGGAGAGGAAAGGGAGATTTGTCTGGGCTCCTGGTTTCCTAGGAGGTGAGTGGTGATGGAGCACAAGACCATGGTTTGGGACTGTACGTGTGATCTCTGTCCTGAGGGGTAGGCAGGTGGCTACCTAGAGGGGCCAGAAGCACCAGCAGATCGCTTCTAGAAGCACTATCAAATCTCTAAGCTGTTTAGAGTTCAATCTCCCGTGGCTATCAAATCTTGAGCTGTTTTAGTGGTGTGTCTGCAGATAACTAATGAGGAGGTGAGAGTGTTTAGGTCTTGGCATGTGAAAACCATTGCTGCTCATTGTAAAACTTCCAAAAGCTGCTAATAAAGTGTTAAAAACTTGTCTCTTAGAGGGCTGCCAGTCTGTGCAGGATGCTGTTTCTGCTCTCTGCCCTGTAGATGTCTTGTAGATGACTGCAGTGCATAGGCTACAGTCTTCCAGTATCCAAGCCGCTTAAAGGGGATTAGTTTTGAGTCATCGTCAGTGCCTCTTTGTATCTCACAATTAAATGCTTTGCTGCTTCCTTTATAAATGGTGCAACAATTGGTTCAAAAAAGAAGTTACAGTCAACACCTAGACTAAATGTACATTGAGAAAGATGCCAGCTCCTATAAATACAGAGTGGCAAGTCAAATCACAAGTAAATACTTCAGCCTTTTCCCCTTTGTATGATTCAAATGGCAGTAAAGCTGTAAGAGTTTCTTCTGGTAAGCAATTTTCTTTTTTCAAACTTCATTGCTTAAGACCGAAGGCTCAGAAACAGGTCACAGCATGCGGCTGCAGTTTGCATGCAGGAGCACTGTGGGCTAATTTTCACTTTGGACTGTCCACCACAATAAAAAGGAAAACAAAGATATATGAAAACTGTTCTCATTTTTCCTATCCTGGTTACCTGAGGCTTCAGTTCAAGAAGGCAATTAATAGCTGCTGCTAATTGTTACCCATGCAGATCATAGAGAAGGGAACATATACTTTCATGTCTAATAGAAATGGCCATGGATCGAGGGACTTGCCCTGCAGCAAGAAGGGATTAAGATTAGGGAAAAATATCTCTAAATGCAAGGATAATTTTCAGCACAGCACCGGATTCTCACAGAAGCTTAAAACTCATAATGATCCTGTAGAAAAGAGTGGAGAAAACTTGGATCATCAATAGCTTCTGTCCAGACGAATCTGCTTTGGGATAGAGAGGGAGCTTGGATCCAAAGACAGAGGGTTAAAAAAATGGGAGTGGGCTCAGTTTCACTCCCCACCCCTCCAGGCAGCACAGCTGGGCTACCCATGGCTGTCATAATTTCCTTCCATCAGTAGCAAGGGGAGAATCAGAGACCAACTGTGACTCACATGGTCTGAGTCAAATCTTCTCTCTTGCCGTTCCTGTGAACATGGTTTACAGCATTTTCTTAATTTAGTTTCAAAGTCCCGGCTGGGCTCTTGGGTGTTGTTACTTCCAACTGTAAACTGCAGAGAGAAGAAGTGGGAGGTTCCTCTAACTATTGTAAAATGAGACCTGGAAACTTCAGCAGCATTAATGGGAAAACCCTGTGCATATCCATAAAGGCTAATAGTAATGAGTGAAAGCATTTCACTCATGAGAAAGGGAGTAGTCTTCTTGTAATGTGGGGGACAAGGGTGTCTTCTAATTTTTTTTCTGTTCTTATGCACAACTTCATTTTCCACTTCTCTTTTGTTGTCTAAACTTGTGAAAATCAGTCATTCTAAATATTTATTCTTAACTTAGAGAATGCATGGTGACTCCCCAAACTGCTTCTGCCATTGTCACAGGCAAAGCCCTGCAAAGCAGGCGATGTTCTTCACCATAGATGTTGTTTGATTCAGTCCTTAAACTGCCTTCAGATTTGAGCGTGCAAGTGGCAAGGAAAGGAAATTAGAATGCCTTTCTGACAGCCAGAGGCTTGAGAGCTTACTGAGCTGAAAGTCATAGCCGGATTACTTGGTACAGTAGACACCATTGGCCCTATTTTTCATAAATGTTTCTCTCCCCTTTGTAAAGGAAGATATGCTTTTGGCTTCACTTGTATCGCATGAAAATGTAACAATGCTTTGTACCCATAGCATTTTTTATATTTACTATTATATAATAATATACATAATAATCTGATGGTTTCCATATATTATGTGAAAAATGTCTTTTCCTGATTACTTTAATCTTACCACCCGCTAATTTCTCTTAGTATGCCTTAACTTTTATATTGTGACATCATTCCTTGTTCATCTTTCCCCACTCCGCTTGTGACTTTAGGGCTCTGGAAGCTCATTCTCTACTTCATATACAACATATCCAATAATTATTATTGCATGTGAGGCAATGACAGCCAGGGAGTGTGCTACATGCAGTGTGGAAGGCAAGGAGACAGGGAATACGCTGCTGTCATAGCCACGGCCAGGGTTTGTTTCCCCACCATGTGACTGCGTTCATGCCATTTCGGGTGGCTGCCAGGGACACGGGCTCTTATCTCTGGATGCCCTAAGCTGAATGCAGAGCTGGAGTGTTTCCCTGCCTTCACTGCATGCCCCTCAAAAGTGTAAAAGAATTCATAAAGATAGCTCAGAGGCAACTGCAAGGTAGTTGGGCTGGTTTGTTTGGTTTGCCATGTGGGACGGTGGGGTTGGCGCTATGCATGTGCGCTTCCCCAGAGCATGAGCATCCTGAATGCTCGGAGCCTTTGCTCGGCTGCAAATCACAGGGGCTGAGAAATTTCATTATTATTGTTATAAAGATACACAATACATTTTTGCTGGAGCAGACGGTAAATATTTCCAGCAAGAGCACTTACTATAGGTGTTGATGCCAAGCAGCACTGTCTTCTTCCCAATTCTTAAGAAAGCATTTTTGTTTGATTGCATAGACAGCAGATTCTCTATTCCTTCACTATTCTTCTCACAAGTATGTGTTGAGATGGCACACCAGCTTTATCACACGCTAAGGAAGAAAACTGTAGCTGGAGTCTCTGCTTCCTATCAACTCAACAGTCTATTTTAGCTCATGTGGTGCTTGAAAACACAAATCATATTTCCTCTGCTCTCATGCATGGTTGGAGTCTGAGCAGTCCCACTGCTCAGTCCTGGCACTTCAGGTGCAAGAGTGGTCCAACATCTCATGTTAGTCTAATTATGAAGTCTGTACGCATGCATAGGCAGAAGTCCAGGGAGTCCAGTTCACACCTAAATGATGTAGCATGCAGAAGCTGTATGGAGTGATGCAGGTCAGACTCTGTCCAGACGCATGATCTTCCCATCACTGTTACAGCTCCCTCCAACAATGGGCTTCCCCAAAGCAGCTATGGGATCTGCTAGAGCTTACCTAGGCAAGTCTGAAGGAAACTTCTTGTCCTGCCTCTCAGTACTACTGGGTGGAGCACAGCTTCCACAGCACACCAGGATTTTTCCATTTTTACTTAAATCTGGGCCATGTCAGCCCCAGGACCTTCTAAAATAATACTAGGTGATTAATGTACGTTAATTTTCAGGACACTTTAAAAATAAATGATTTCCCATTAACACTTAAACCCCTGGAATGAAGCAGGAATGTTAGCTTTATTTTTATTGTTTTCCATGTGCAGGACTGGAATGCAAGCTTAAATTTTAAAGCCTGCTTGTCAGACTAAAACTTCCTAAAGCCTGTTACAAGATTATGTCATCAATCAGCTGGCTTGCCTTTGGCTTGGCTTTCAGTGGAGAATTACCTGCAGAAAAGGTAGCTCTCTGATGAAGGCACACGCTGTGCCTGCCCTGTACACACGTACGTCTGGGCTGTGTTCCCACCCGAGCTGTAGTTAGCAGTTGCTCACGGAACTTGTGGTCATTAGGAGATAGGATACTGGAATCCAGCATTATTTCCAGATTTCTGTGTTTCACATTCATAAAACAAATATATATGTTGGTCTTATGCCCAGGTTTGGTTCTGCTGCAAATCTCTATCCAAAATAAATTAATTTTAGGCATAGGAAAAAAAAAACTGCTCCCAAGTGCCTTTGATCTCCGGTTGAGCAAGCTGGCAAGTGAGGCTTCAGTTCAGCACAATGTACTTGCCCGCTCTTCTGCTAATAATAAACTAAATAATGTGCATTTTGAAAAAGCAGAAATCCACACTGTCTCAAAATAAAAACATAGAAGTTAGAAAGGAGTAAAAAGACACAAAATGTAGCCTACAAGCATCAAAACTTGGTTTCAAAGCCTCTAGGGATTATATTTCATGAAGGAAAAGTCCATACATGTAAATTCCCTTGTTTAAGTATTTATCTTAATGTGGTTTCTATCCCTTGTGTCAAATCTCCAACCAATCCAGGAAAGATGCTTTTGCAATTTTAAAAATACACTCCCATGGAGATACCCGAGCTGTAACTCGAAACCTTTTTGGTAACAAAGGAGGGTTGAGAGTGGGATCAGGACAGTGACCCAAACAGGATGATGTCTGTTTTGTGGGTGCCAGGGGATCAGGAAGGGCCTGGGTACAGCAGGAGCGTGGCAATGCTTCTACAGTGATTGCAGGGTGTTTGGATGCTGCCTGCCAGAAGTCAGGAAGCCTGCTGAGCCTGTTTCCTGCTGGCAGAGCCCTTGTGCACTTCTGTCTTTGCATTTTTTGAGGGTTAAGCTCTTGTGCGCTTCTGCCTTTGCATTTTTTTTTTTGAGGGTTAAGTGCTTGTCTGATATTAAATAAAAAAAGAGAAAGCAGTCGGAGAATGGTGCAAATAAATCTGTCAGTGGGCTTCTGCAGCACAGGATCAGGTAGCAGGTTTGGAGAAGACCAGGGATTCCCTGTGGGGCACTGAAGAGGGGTTTAAGTCCATGGAAAGAAATAAGCCTGGAATCCTGTTCAAGATCATGTGCAAATGCCGTCGCCATCCATCTGGAGGTGTAAAAAAGCAAGTGGCAGCTATTCCAGGCATCACATTCTTTCAAAAAAAGTAATAAAAAGGTAACCTAGTGGCATTTTGAGAGGGCTCAACTTTGTTGGTGTGTCCTGGGATACTCTGAGCATCCCTCCTTGGGGAGGGGAGACTTGGGGAGGGGAGGCAGCCAGCTGCCCTCGCTGGGCACAGCCTCCCTGGGAAGCAGGACTGTGTCAGTGTGGATGGAGGCAAACGCAGTCCCAGGTGGGACAAGCAGAGAGAGCTCTCACAAGTGCTGGTGGCTTCACTTTGGTAGCAGACCAAGATGTACTTTTTATTTATTTCTTCTTTTCTTCATTAACCTGAAAGATGCATGAGGTTTAACATCCATTGCCAACTGTATCCTAGGCTGCATCAAAAGAAGTATAGCCAGCAGGTTGAGGGAGGTGATTCTGCCCCTCTACTCTGCTCCTGTGAGACCACAGCTGGAGTCCTGTGTCCACTTCTGGAATCCCCAACATAAGAAGAATATGGAACTATTGGAACTAGTTGGAGGGCTACAAAAATGATCAGAGGGCTGGAGCACCTCTGCTATGGGGACAGGCTGAGAGAGTTGTGGTTGTTCAGCCTGGAGAGGAGACTTGTAGAATCATAGAATAGTTTGGGTTGGAATGGACCTTAAAGATCATGTAGTTCAAATCCCCCTGCCATGGGCAGGGACACCTCCCACTGGCTCAGGCTGCCCAAGGCCCCATCCAACCTGGCCTTGAACATCTCCAGGGATGGGACATCCACAGCTTCCCTGGGCAACCTGTGCCACTGCCTCACCACTCTCATGGTGAAGAAGTTCCTCTTTATGTCTAGTTTAAATCTGCCCCCCTCCAGTTTATACCCATTGCCCCTTGTCTTATCACCATAAGCCTTTGTAAACAGCCCCTCCCCAGCTTTCCTGGAGCACCTTCAGGTACTGGAAGGTCGCTAGAAGATCTCCTCTGAGCCTTCTCTTCTCCAGGCTGAACAACCCCAACTCTCTCAGCCTGTCCTCATATGGGAGGTGCTCCAACCCCCTGATCATCCTTGTAGCCTCCTCTGGACTTGCTCTAACAGATCTATATCCTTCTTAAGTTGAGGATTCCAGAACTGGACACAATACCTCAGGGAGACCTTACAGCAGCCTCCAGTACTGAAAGGCTACAAGAAAGCCGGGGAGAGACCTTTTACATGGGCATGTAGTGATGGTGTTAGATTGGAGAGCGGACGAGGCATTAGGAAGAAAACCTTCACAACGCGGCAGGGGCATGGGTTGCCCAGGGAAGTTGTGGCTGCCCCATCCTTGGAGGTGTTCAAGGTGGGGTTGGGATGAGGCTCTGAGCAGCCTGGTTTGGTGGGACAGGCAAGGGCCGGTTGGAACTGGTTGGGCTTGAAGTTCCCTTCCAACCCAAACCATTCTATGACAACAAGACTTCGGCAATAGAGTAGAGGGGAAACAGTTAACCCGGCTCGATTCCGCGGTGCCCTCCGCGGTCGCGCAGGGCACACTGACCTTTCTCGGGCGAGCTGCCCGCCTGCCCTTCCCACCCGTTCCACCCCCGGCAGCTGCCGCCGTCGCTCGCAGCCCAAGGTCAGCGCAGCCCGGGGGGCGCGGAGCTCCGCGCAGCGAGCGGGCGGGGAGGGAGCGCCGGCAGCGTCACTCGGAGGGCTCCGCTCGGAGGAAAGCGCCCTCCCCGAATAAAGAAAAGGGGTGGAAAGGGAGGAGGAAGAGGAGGAGCAGGGATCCTGGCAAGTTCAGTTTGGTACCAAGTGGCGGCTGGGCTGCGGGGCTCGGGGGAGGAGATGGAGAAGGATGAGATCCACCTGCGCAGGCTGCCGGCTGCAGCGCCCTGGGGACCGCGTAAGTCTGGTGGGGATGGGGATGGGGAGAGGGCTCTGCCCCCAAAAGGGGTTATTTTAATGAAACTTTATAATAAACCCTTAATCAGGACAGCCTGATCTAATGGGATGTCCCTGCCCATGGCAGGGGGGGTTGGAACTGGATCATCTTTAAGGTCCCTTCCAACCCAAACTGTTCTCTGATTCTCCTATTCTAATTAGCATTTCACCCACCGCTTTTAAAAATCCTGGGATAATCACAAAGTACCGGTGCGATCAGATAGATCTGTCCCATCTTCCCTCCCAGCCACACAAAACGTGTGTAAAGTCCTTTTTACTGACATTACTATAGTAATTAAAAGCTCGTCTAATGTCGGGGAGCCAATATAATGATGAGAAATGTATATGGGACAAATCTTTGAGTTGATGATTGCTGTTAATTCACTCGGTGCCACAGCAGATAAGCAGGAAAAAAAAACCGAAAGGTGTTCTTAAATGAAATTAGCCTGTCTCAGATTGTTAGTGATTTTTTACAGAGCTGGCTAAATCATGTATCTCTGTATCATTAACTAATGTGTGCAGCAAAATAAATTATATATATTGGAAGGGGAGAATACATTCCTTGGCTGAGAAGTTACAGAATGTTTGGAGCCAAAGAGCAGATCGTTTAAATGGTAGGGGGTGGGAATTTCCTTGGCTTCCCTCTAGAAATAAATCACTGCTCGGTGCCTGTGTGCATGCATGTGCACCCACATAGGCATTTATATAAAACCTTCACACACACGCGCTGTGTATATAAAACCCTTCACGCGCACGCACTGGAACACAGATTTTACAAGCACTATTTACTGAGTGCATTTTTCTACGAGTTTAGAGACAATAAAACTAGAGCTGAGATGCTAACCAGGAACACACTGGGACACAGTTGATTATCCAGCTGAATTGTATACAAATGAAGTAAATTTAGCATGGCACCATTTAGAAATTCCATGCTTTACAATCAAAATTCCAAATCTAACTGTTTGCTGCTAAGAATAGCATGGGGAGCTCTTTTCTTTACTCCCTCTTTTTGGATTCCCACGAAAACTGTTATCCTAGAGTTTATTCATTAAATGGCCAAATATTTTACTGGAGTTCAGCCCATTGCTAAAAGAAACGCTCTATGCTCATCAAACCGTAGGCTAGCTCAGAATGAAAAGAAAACTCTTTCTTTAATATCTGACACAAACCAGCTGGGCTTTGTATCTAAATACTGGGGGACGGGGTTTCTGTATGCCACCGATTGTCCCACGTTAGCTTCTTTATTAAAATAAGGAGCCAGAACTTTTCAAAACGAAATGGGAAGCAAGTAAAGCATGGGAAGCCGAAGTGTTATCACAGTCCATTAACAGAGATATCAGTAAGATGACTAAATGATAAAATGGCACTAGAAAGTTCTACTATTACTCACGAGGCAGGTGGCAATTTATCATGAGGTAATCACAGTGATAGGGTGAGAGTCCAGAGAGATTGTTTGAGTGGCTCTTTATCTCTGAGAAACTTTACCTAATATTTCACAGTGACATTTTCTATTTAATTTACTGAATCACGCATTAGCGGTATGAACACTGTGTATCAACTTATTAATGAGTTCAAGGATCAGTTTTGTTCTTGGAAGCGCATGTTTGTATTCCTATTGATAACCTATCCAAAAGAGCTTGTTTGCAAAAGCTGTTTATAAGATGAAATTGGTGTCTAATTGCATAGCAGATCCATGTATTGCGGTGTAAATCCTATATAATTCTTTGGGAACTTTTGCATTTATTGCTGGAGAGGCATGTGGAAACCTGTGCTTGATGGTTTTATGTGATCTTTATACTTAGAAAAACCTTCTGCAGCCAGCTAAGGAAACTTGCTTGTTGCAAGGAATTAGGGAAAAGTTAGTGTCAGTGAGAGGATGATAGAAGGCAGGAAAACAAAAGGGAGTCTATACTCCCTTCAGCTCTGAGTAAATGCTATCAGTTCCCTACATCCAAAGTACTGTTTTACTTTTTACTAGCAAGGAAAACAGTGACCTCAGTACATTATTTTTGGCTCTTTTGATGCATTAAAGGACGGGTGTCCTCAGCTGCGTCTGTGCTCTCAGAACCCAGACATCACAGCTGATGGCTACCAGCTTATTTTATGCCAATTCCTTCCTTGTCTTTGGGGGTAATGAGTGCATCTAATGAAGACAGCGTGAGGGTCAGAATTGGGGTGGGCTCTGGGGACAGGTACTGGCATGTTAGTTTCTGAAAGGACTGTGGTGATACCCTGTTGCTTCAGAGAAAGGCTTAGAGGCACTGGGACAAGTGGTCAAGACGGAGCACAGGATTAGGGGTCAAGTCTTTACCCCTTAGATTTCGGGAATCAAAAATTCTCTGAGGAAATACCTGACCCCTTTGAAAACCATGAGACTTTTTGTTATCAACTTAAATACCAATAGACTATCACCCCAGAAAATTAAATGTTTTCCCTTTTTTCTCTAGAAGACATTATTCAGTCTGGAGCTGAGACTTCCAGCGTGGCTCTGTAGCTTTCTTGTATGTATTACCCTGCTTCCCATGGTAGCACTGGAGCTATTTCAGTTAACAGTGAAAATGATGAAGCATATTAAGCTAATAATTAATCAGCGATGACAAGGGGCTAATAACTATATTGATTTAATTAGGACTTCTTTTCCAGCCCCGTAACTTGCAGTCATGCACATTATTAACTTAATATTTTAATTTGTAGTAATAACTTATTAATTTCTGGGGATGAGCACATACGCAGCCAAAGCAGCAGCTCTGACTTTGTGCTGGGCTGCAGGCTTGTGCCTTGGTCTGCCGAGTAGCTGTGGGAAGTGTCTTTCCTGTACGAGACTGACAGCAAGCACGGCAATTTGTCAGTCACTGAAAGCTCTTGCAGAGCATTGAGGTGGTGGGAAATGGGGCATTGCAGAGTCCGATGTGGTGGATGAGTTGGTAAGGTACATATAGCTCTGTGGTTACAAGCTGTGGGTGTACCTACGGGTGTGACATGAAATATGGGGCAAAAGTATCATGCCAAAACAGAAGGCAAGAGAGTAATCCTGGGAAGGAGTAGTATTAATTGGCATCAGGAAGGGGAAAATGTCCCTTTTGACTTTAATTACACCCTTTGAATTCTGGAGATTTTGAGAAAAGGAAATGCTTGGGGATGTGCTGTGGTTGGAAAATAAGGCTCCCTTTAAATTAGGATCGCTTTGGGGAAAAGGAAGGGACTGTAACAGGCACGACAAACTTCAGGACTTCGCTGCGTGAAAGGCTGATGAATGCTAAGTTAGTGGGGATACTGAGCATGCACTGGGTCATGCCTGGCATCTTGCACAGCTGGTGCACCCCTCAGTAAGCTCAGTAGGTGAGTGTATCAAAGGGGTGCTCAGTAAGCACCCCTTTGATACACTCCTGACCAGAGACTTCTCCAGGAGGCAAAGGAGGGAGAAGTTGTTCCCCCTGAGGGCTTAGTGCTAAATATATGACTGTATCGCACTCTACAGCAAGGTTTGGGACTTCTCAGGAAAGGGATCCTGTTAGCTTCTGCGCTGAGCTCAGCATCCTGCTCTGTATTATCAAGATACTGGTAAATCTTTGAGCTTTGCTGTTGAAAAGCTGAATCCTCTGCTATATCCTCATTTGCTGCAGAGGGCAGTCAACACAGGGAGGAGATCTGTGCATGCTTTTCACTGAGCAGGCTTGAGAGGAGCCCTGTCCGAAGTCCTTGGCATTGCTTTTCGGCAAGATGATAAGGACTTTGAAGTACTCATGTTATCAGACATCCATTTCACATAGAGGTGTTGGGTCACTGTATAGGTAAACCATTAGACTGATGAGTTCCGTGAATATAAACCACCGCTGCTTTTACTTCTTCTGAGCAATTCCAGGGATTCTAACAAAGTACTTCTGCACACATCCTCATACTTAATTATACAAGCTGAGTTAGTGATACCGGCATGAAATAGTTCTCCTTACTTCCAGAGACTACAAAAGCAGTTTAGCTGGGGACAATGTGTGCCACTATGGGGCTGTTCACCTTCCTGACCTCACTCATGTTTGCTGCCAAACTTGACATTATGGCAGGACTTGGAGTTTTATTGTTGGTACAAACCTGAAGAAGGGTTTTACAAATGACGGATTTTCCAGACTCGGCAGCCTCCGTGCCTTGCTGGGGACCCTATCACAGTATTATATTCAGTGATATAATATAATTACTGAATTTATATCAGTGATGCTATAAGTCATCTTTTGCCAGCCATTGGATCTAAGTAACGTAACAGCATAACGTGAGTAACAGTGCACAACTTTTTTCTGGTACTTTGAAGAGTGAAAAGATAGTGGTGTCTCCATTGTTGCTAGGAGGTAATTTATGGTAAATATAGGCCTTTTAGAAACAACCACAGTGGCTGCCTTGCTTGGAAAGCTTTGAACGCACAGGAAGCAAAGCTCCTCATGCTGGGCTGCATTAGTCACCACCGCTGCTTCGCAGGCTATCCCACATGCCCTCAAGGGAAAGAGATTTGTTATTTATTTGGTTTAACCTTTGATTTGTATCCCTCATCCCTCTATTTCTGAAAGTAGTACTACATCCTGGTGGGAGGGCCAGCCTTCCTCCCTGCCTCCTAACCTTGGTGCATACTTTAGCCTTTGTCTGCAGCCAGCTGACCCGTGTCCCTGCGTACATCCTTGCTTCTCGTTTGTTCTGTCTCTTTGTGCTGCGCTGCATGTTCTGCCGTTTCAACTTGCTTTGTTGTTTCCAGTGTCTTGTCCCTGGCTCTCCTCTGTGGCTAGCCCACATGACAGTGTTTTCTCTCTTCTTCAGACTCCCACAGTTCGCATCTTTGAACCTTCCACTGGCGGTCCATCCTTCCAGCCATTACCGCAGCTATTTTCAGATTTGAGCTGATAAAAAGATAAATGCTGATAAAAAGAAATGCTAGATCCAGTGCCATTCCTCTGTAGTATCTTTGCCTGCTTAGTTTATCTGCATATCTGATTTGTTCTTGGCAGCTCTGTATCTGTGCTAGGACCTGGATGTACATTCTTATTCCTATGAGTGGTGTATTAATAATCTATATAATCACTGCAATGTCCTTTCAGGCTGCAGCTCTGAAAAACAGAACCTTTTTTTTGGTTTGTTTTTAAACTGAAAGAACACCTATGACTTTCTGCACACAACTGTGAATGCTCCAAGGGAGTTTTAAAATCTGAAATCTGTTATGAATAGGCTAAGTGGTTTGCAGGCATTAACTACTCTTTTTACATCTTATAAATTATTTAACTTACATCATGACATCAGTGATTACGATTTATATATTCCTGGCTCAGAGTCCTGCTGTTTTACCTCTCCCTCTATTTATATCCTGTATAGAGAGAAACTCAATGAGTATGTACTAAAATGAGAAAAACCTTTATTTTCTAGACACATTACAAATATTTGTTGCTTTTTTGCACATCTTCATTGATGCCGGCTGATATCCTTCTTGCAGAACTAACTTGCAACGTGCAGTAGGGATCTCTGTGGTTATAAGAAAGGTTTGATACAAAAAATTTTGCCCAGGGAGAGAGAATCACATCTCACAGCACTGGGTTAGTAAAAAATTTTGGCAACTAAATTACATTTCCAGTTCAGGTTCAGGAAAAGAAAGCAGGTACTGACCTCAGTGACATCATAGAGGTAAAAATAATGAACAGAGAGTCATGAATACATGTTAAAACTCTTCCTTTTAAGATGATACTGTGCGAGTTTTATAATTCCTCTTAAGAAGAGGAACAAGAGCCAGGGTTGGAGTTTCAGGGCAAAGCATCACTCAGAGTTTGAGGGTTTTACTGCTTTGAAGTAAGGAAAGTGGCAGAAACATGTCCAGCACAGCGTTAACAGTTGAAGAAAAACCTAATCTGTATTTATGGCTGATCATTTGTACTATAGCATCTTGGCTGGCGATGTACCGCAAGATATGTCAATGAACATGCTTTGCAGTTCTTCCCGGATTTTGGCCGGCAAAGATTCAAAATATGGCATGACTTTATGCTTGTGGTATGATTGCCCAGAAGAAATCTACTGCAGACTGCAAAAGATGGAAGCTTTTATGCAAATACCATTAAATTCATCTCAGTTTGTTGTGGCGCTATTGTCCTGAAAAGGTTTTCTGCTGATGAATGCGTGGTATTTTGGCAAGCCAGCAACAGGAGGAAAAAGAAGGGATGAGTGGGTGTACTGCGTTTGCTGCGATGTTTTGGGAAGCTGAGCATCCAGCTCCATATTAAATTCCCTGTTCGTCTTTGATTAGCACTGACATGGTTTTTTTATATGGAGAAGCTGACCTTGAGTCCTTTTATTTTGTGTTTAATGTGACATGGGCAGTGTTGATGGAAGATGCATGTAACAGTTTGGGATATACTGGCTGGTACCACGATGTATCTGAACGGAGGTTTCAGTTGTAAGATCAGTGAAAGGATAAAACTAAACAGACTATGTCAAAGCAGCTGTAGCATGTGGTGAATGCACCCTTTCCTGAGGCTCGCTAGTGGAAACTACTACATTATTGTCTGTATCCTGTGTTCCTGGCACAGAGTCTGAGACTGGTTTAAAGAAGGAAAATGGTTTTCTGTGTGTAGTCTGAGTGTTGGTATGTGGTCAGCAAACCTCATCCAGATGCTTGTATCTTGCTGCATAGTTTTGAATGTTCTTTTTTTCTGATGAATGGCAAGAACAGGTTTCTAAAAATAAATTAATGGTTTTCCCTTTTTACTTCCTGTGACTTAATATACTTTATTTATCTATATAGCTACTAGTCATCGTCCTTCTTCAGCCCACAAGAGTATAAACAGAAATGAGGCTGAGTCACAAAGTAAGGACGTGGATCCAGGCTTTTTCCAGGTTTTTAGCCAGGTGCAGGGGTTGTGGCCTGGTGCTTGTGCAGGGAAAGGGCTGGCTCTGGGGTTGTGCCTCTGGGGTCTCACATGCAAAATAGACAACACAGAAGTGAAAAGCTGCGTGCTGCCACTTTCTGCATCTTCTTCCAAGTGGTAAGACCTTGCAACTCTGTGCAAAGAGTTAAAAAATATATATTTTTTTAATTTTTTTTTTTTTTTAAAAGTGCAGTTTTAAGGTTGCTTTATCACTAACATAATAATGCCCAAGTAAGATTCTGGTTAATTATTCCTCTAGCAGTACTCCTAAGGTTGATCAGGCCAATGTTCAGAGCAACAGTTACTTTCATTTAATTAGCTCAAGCAACATACTTCAACAAATGTAGTCTCTTAGGCTATGTAGTGAATTCTCCATACTGCTCATAGTGTGCCCCAAACCAATCATAAAGTTGGCTCAAACAGATCTGAAAATAAATTAGTGCTATTCGGGGTTTCTAGTAAATGGTCTCCTTTCTGTAGTGGTTGCCTACTAAAATGCAAGGCTGCTCTGTACAACAGTGGCATAACATGCATTAATTTTGTTTACTCATTAGAAATATGAAGTATCTGACCTAAAACATGCTAAGCATCATTTCCCTTCCCAGAACATATCTTAGGAGTAGCTCTCTTTATTGCTAAGCAGCACATTTGTATGTTACAATGTATGTTAAACAGGAAAGAGACCTTATAAGGTGTACTGGACAATATGAATTTCTGCTGTCTGGAGCTCTGTGTACACAGGTCTGGCTAATAGGACTGACTTTGTGTCCCAGAGGAGAAGCGGACTTGCTAACAAACAGAATAATGCAGAACAGGTCTCGCGATATCCCAGGGTTTTTTTATCAGCGTGACTGATTGTATAGAGGGCATGAATTGAGTAATCCTTATCTTTCATTTCAAATGATTTAAATGCATTCAGTTCAGCTCTACTAAAAGCCTGTGCAGTAGCTTGGGATTTATCATTTGACCTTGTACGTAGGGGAAGATAACGTAAGATTTCCCCTCACACACACACTAGCCATATATCTTTTCTGATCTTGCCAAAACATACATTTTTCACATTTTTGTGTGTGCCGTGTCTGTTTTGCTTCTTATGGGTAGCTTTGCTTCCTACCCATTAGTAACCATGCTTGCCTAGCTTCATCCTAGGCTATTCTTGCTGTTGGATTGTGTGATGAAAGAAACTGCTTCTCTGGGAACTGCTGCGTAGGGCATTGCAGAAGTTTTCTGTGCTTCGTTTTTAGCTCTAGAGTTAATTAAACGGAATCAGAACTTCAAAAACCAAATAACCTTCCCCCCTGGATCGATGTCTGCAGTTCCTTTGAGCTAAATGCAAGTCTTCTATAAGTAGACAGGGACAGTATTTAGTCCAGAATAGGATATTGCAGGGTCACAGGTTTCGGGGGATGTGGGTGTCAGCACTGTACTATAGGGTTGTGTTTGCAGGCTCCATCAATTTGTCTGTGAACAGTCTTTGAGGGTTTAGTGTTGACATCGACAGGGACATAGATTTGAAACGCTGCTTCATCTTTACAATTGCTGTCAATAATCCATTTGGCAGATAGCTGAGACCGGCTGAAAGGCATGAAAAAACGGCCTAAGGTGCATTGTGAGAGCATACTTCAGCTAGCAGAGACAACTGTTTCTGTGCTGCGGATTCGTATTTCTAATTCAGTCATTTTGTAGAAGTATTTTACTTTGTGTGCCCTGATATATAAGACGATGTTTGGGCTCTCAGAGAAGGAACGGATCCTGTTCATGAACAGTTGTACTTGAGGGCATAGAGGAGATCCTTGTTTAGCGCATGTGGTAGGAGGCAAGGTTGAGAGGCAAAGGCTGAATGCAGAAATTGTGTCCTAGCATTTTGTTACATGCTTTAGAAGTGTGAATATTTCTTTACCTATGGATCTTAAAGGACTTCATAAACTTTAGTGAGCTCTTGGGAGAGCCCATCAACTCCTTTTGCATTGCATTCATTTGCTGTCACAGAACTTTTGTTATATGGCAGAGAATGAGTATGTAGAATTTATGGGTTTGGCAGTTAACAGCAAACAAGAATCGTCATTTTAGTTCACTTGAAACAGATTCAGCTCAGAGAAATAATGCTTGTATAGAACCACCACCATGTGCATTGTATAGGTGAGAGTGGAAGAAGCAGAGCAATGTCTATCTACCTCAGATTTAACAGGATTGTTCTACACACTCCTTAGTTGAGAATTGGAGTTTAGACTATTGGGCTGTGCTTATTCACTCTGCTGTTTTCTTTGCAGAGGACTGCTGAGTGTCATCACACTGGAAAATCTGGCCTAAATGAAATAGCTGATTTTTTAGAAATTGCATCTGGTTGTTTTCATTTGAGAATGAATCTGATCTCACAACAGGCTGAGTAATGACAGGTCATTGATGGCAAAAGGAATTGTCCTCACCATTGTTATGCTGCTGTACTGACTTGCCCTTTGTATCTTGCAAGAAAGTATTTTTAATTAATTTCAACTATTTAAGTCCATCTGACAATATAACTGAGTAGTTGGATAATAAAACCCAAAGACTGCATAGTAATAACCAATGGCAGAGCAAAAAGAAGTTTTGTGTTAGATTTTAAACCTTGCTACATACCCCTGGCATAGAAACCAAATCTAAGCCTTTTAAAGCTAATAGTTTCTAAATGGCAGGTGAATGAAATTGATTTTTTTTAAACTTTCTCCTTGTACCATCTTGCTCACAGGCTTTCAGTGAAAAGAGCCACATTCTTGTTTCCAAAACAAGATCTTTGTTGTCTTGATAATGTAAATTAATGAAAGCTTCTCTTTTTCTCTGTCTCTTTAGTATATTTTCTCAAAATAGCTCATCAGGGCTGTATCCTGCATTTGCTGTGCCCCCTGGCCCTCATCCAGTAAATCACTTAAGTGTACAAATAGCCCTGGTTTTGGTGGGAAGTGGGCAACTGAGCATGAGACCCTCCAGTATATCCCACCAGCTTCCATGCCTCTGTGTTTTCAAGGGAAATCTGCAGCACGCTTCCCACCCTGCACCAAAAATGACCAGTATTTCATGATACAGTCCTGATCCTTTATTTGTGCATCTACTTAAGGAGTTTTAAGAACTTTTTAGTCAAAGTGGAGAATCTTTTCATTTCAGGTATGTTCTCATGAACTCCGCTGTGGAATTCAGCAGCGATTTTGCCATCCAAGCGAAGCACATGTCTAATGGTAGTTGAGGAGCTCAACATCTCACCAGTCATTGCACTAAATCTTTCAAGTAAAATCCAGTCAAAGCAGTTCCTAAGAGCCTGCAATTGATTTCAGTCCAGCAATTACTCTGTATCGACTGACTCAAGCAGTTGTCCATCAATAGCAGCAGTTGCCCTTAGGGACTCAGTTGCAGGAAGCTTTCACATTTTGCAGGTGGCAAATATAATCAAGGAGTCTAGCAAACATATTTCAACCTTAAGATGAACTACCTAATGTTAAAAAAAAATACTCCAAAAACATTGAAACCTCATGTACTGCATGAAGGGTGCTGATGTGCTGTCATTTAATAATATAACTAGGAAAATAAAGATTTGTCAAACAGATTATTACAGGGGAATGCCCCTTCTCTGGAGTTTGGAATCACTGTGGGACCAAAACAGGGAGCTAATTTGAACTTCTACACTTTCCCAAGTTTGATACTATTGCCCTTTGTTTCTTTGCACCACGTCCTTTGTGCTGCTCTGTTCTTTTTTACGCTGTTTTAAAAATTTATGTTTAAGATTCAAAAGGAGGAGAAAAGAGGATATTACAGAAGCAGAGAGTGAAATGGGTAGGGAGTGTGTTTCAGCTATCCACAGGCAGGAAAATTGAGCTCCTCTGGAACCTCAAGGAGTCACTTTCATCATTTTTATATATTTATTCCTGTTTGGCTGTTCCGCCTGCATTTCCCATGTTATCGTCAAAGTGGCCTGAGAAGGGACAGTTGTGAATCAAACTATCTGTGAGTAGAGGAACAGAAGGAGGGTTTTTGTTAAGCTACAGATGCCTTGGTTTTAGCAAAACCAAACAATTTTATTGCTGGAAGTATTTGTGAATGTTGCCACTCTCTTCTAAATGTGTTCTGATATTCTGAGGGGAAATGTAGAAAGGCAAGAAGAGATGTCAGTGGCAGGCCCATGTTGTCAAAGTTTGTGTTAAGCCAGTGCACTGATGGTGGTTTCTCCCTCTTCCTACTCTCTGCCGTGGCCTGAACACAGATAGGTTTGCAGCAGTGAAGCCAAAGGAAAGAAATAGTTTCTTCCCCTGGTTCACATGAACTGCTTTGAACTGGAACAGATGTGGATGTACAGAACTATCTGCTTACAGCAACTGTTCCATTTATAACCACGGGTTTTCTATTCAGGTCTCTTTATCATTTTCACTTAATTTCTGTTTCCACATCCTTTTCCACAATAAAATATTCTTAACTAAACGGGTTTTCAGCTCCCATCCAAAACCTTTGCAAGTACTACCCTTGCATGGACTTACCATGCCAGCATTATTGTTCAGTGACTCTTTCCTGGTAATGATGGCCCGTGGAGGCAAGGTCGACTTTGGGTTTTTGGTATTTGTAAGATGGGGTTCAGATTATAAGTTTATTACCAAATCAGGGCAGAATCCGGAGTCTGATGTAATGGTGATGAAAATCTCACAAAAGGTGTTTGTAATATCTAACTTCTAAATGGCATTTCTATTAATTTTCTGCTTTGTTGAAGTGTACTCAACTTTGATGTACAAAATAAGTTTGTGTGCAAAATTGTTCCAGCGAGTACAGATAAGAGATTTAAATCCAACCACAAAAATTTGGACGACGGTGGTGCTTTTGCTTTGTGTTTTTCATGAACTCCTACTTCAGAGTAAGTTCATTCACTGTTGGATTTGATTAAGTGCTCAATAATTAATTCTGCAAATGTTCTGCTAAGTATGAAGGTGAGCCCTGCAGTTCCCACTGACCCAGACACAGGGATGTGTCCCGAGATGAATTAAATAATGCACGTAGTCGCAGATGAAATCAGTAGTCATTTTTGGTTAAAACTAATCAGTTATGTCTCTCTAGTTAGTTCTGCGCTCACTTGAGAGGACATGTGGCCTTTATTACAAAATTAGGAATTCATTTTTTTAGAGTTACTTCAGTTTCTCTAATTTTCTATGGAAACAGCCAGTTGTTTGTATATTGGAGACTGTACGTGTCAAGTTCTTTGTTTTAGTTTGTCCCTTTCAGCCTTGACGCAGAAAACAAAAATTTCATCAAAGTTGTGGAGGCAGATAGAACTTTAATCTAAACCATATTAAAGCTGAAACTCTCCGTGACCGTGGAGATTCTTAGAGTTTAGCTGTGAACTACCTCCTGCACTACCTTTGGGTAAGCATTAAGTTAAATGAAAATAAAAGCATTATAGATATCACAGTATGGAAAAAGAGAGTTTCAAACATTTCTCAATTATGAAGAAAAAAAAATAAAAAGGGGAAAAAAAATCTCTTTCTCCCTTTTTCAAGCTGATCTGGTGTAGACAGGTTTCTGACACACAGCTTGCAGTCACTTAACTCATTTAAACTCTTGTGCACCTCTGAGGTGCACCTTCCAGTGTGAAGCCTTTCTATTGCTCTTTTCTCCTTCCCATTGTCCGTACATTTTCTATCTGACTCGCTGTAGCTCACTTTATTTGCTTGGTTTAATTTTCATTTAAAGTTTCTTCTAAGAAGAAGATACAGATATTCAACTGCAAATATTTTTCTGATCTCTTGAGATGGTTTTGGTTATACTGGATGTTGCCACCACATAGAAAACCCTTTCCACATTACCCCAATGACAGAACTTTTCTCCTGAACTCTCTTGGTGTCCTTGCACTAAGATACTGCAGCTTTAATAAGAATTAAAACTTCATGGGAATGTCCCCAGTACACAACCACATCAAAGCTATGGTTGAAGTCCAGTTTCCAAACAACTCCCATAGCTGACTGAGTCTGTTTTTTTTAGTTTTGATTTGATATATTATAGAGACTCTATTTGAAACATTCAGTGAAGGCTGGATAGCAGACACCAAGTTCCCAAAAGCTAATTTCTGTCTGGACTGAGGCAATATATCATTTATCTATTCCTGTAACTTGTCCACATGAGTTGTTTTATCCTGTCTTTCACCAAAGCACCAAGTAGTTTGTCTGGTTTTAATATTGACCAGTAATAATTTTTTGATGTGAAGAATGTGCGGTGAAGGAAAATCCGTTTACGGTTCCTTGATAGATCAGTTCCCTTTCTGTTCACATTTGCCAGTTTTATTGACTCTGTTTTTGAGGAAAAATAATTAGGTAGAGTCTGGTTTTAGTCAAGGACTTTCCTGTTTTATGTGAGGAACTGACAAAGACCTGTCGCGTCAGAAGAGTAAAATTAGGTGGGAAAAAAGTGTTCTTTCCCTTCAATAAATAAATCAAGTGCTTCCACTGTGTAAGAATATGCAGCAATGTAACACATGTGGGCAATAAGGATAAGCAGACATATCAACAGAGGGGAAGTCTTTGACAAGTTTTGGGTATGTCACTTAGACGCGGGATGTATCTTCATAGACAGTCTGTCACTTCTATTCCCTAATAACTTTTGAGAAGAGACAGATAATACCGCAGAGTTTATTTTAAGGTAGATTGTTTAACTTTGCGTCTGTTCTCTTTCTTTTTTCTTCTTTTTTTTTTTTTTCCCCCTCTGGATGCTTTCCTTTGTTCATACCAAAACCAAACCTATAGCGCCCCAGCTATTTGTTACATTTGGGGATTTGGGGTAAGTAGCTGATTATGTTTGGGGAGGAAGCAATGGATGCAGAGAGCAGATGGATGCTTTGGAATGTCAGTTCCTAGGCTGTGGGAGACATGCCCCTTCCTCCCATCCTTTCACCATGTGCTGTGCCCCTGGAGCTCAGAAGGAGCTCCAGGAGGTTGGCAGCTACTGACTCTCTGTCCCCAGGAAAGAAATGATGCTCCCAAGCTGTCCCCAAGCTTCACATGGAAGAACACAGCTTTTTTCCCCATTTTTTTTCTCTTTCTTTTCCTTTCTGGATGCATGTTGTTCTTTTGGTCAGGTGAGCACTTGAGAGTATTGGTGAATACTCCTGCAAAGAGTGGTGTTGGTGGAAGTCACCACAGACCTCAGGTCCCTGCGAGCCCCAAGCTTTCTCTGGCATGACTGAGCAGACTCCCAAACTGTATGCTTGTTCAATGGTGTATCAGATTATCTGAATAGTACTTGTGAGCAAAAGGAGGTTCATCAGGATGTCCAAAACTGAAAAGGTTTGTTAACCAGTTTCTCAGCATGCTTGATGTAGGCAGCCGGTACTTTCTGTCTCTTTGTATCCCACTATGTTCTTACAGCACTGAATATATCCCAAGGCTGAGCATGCCGAGAGGCTATGAGTACCCTCATCTCCCATTGCTTCCCACGGTCAGAGGACACCAGGGAGGAGCGGCAAGTTAAAGAGGCAGAGCTAAGCAGTGGTATGGGAGCAGCAGCTCACTGCCTTTTGGGGCTCTCAAGTCCTCCTGGGACCGACGTGAGAGCGTGGGGGCTGTTCAGAAAGGCTGCACCTGGGAGGAAGGGTTTGGTTTGTTTAAAACCCTTGAAAGTGGGTAAATTTGGGTGATGTTCTGTCTTTTCTAGCTTCTCATCTTACACAGATTGAGTTGTTATACATCTGTGGCACAACTGATAGATGAGACATTGGAATATTTAGTTGCCAGATTTGAAGGGCACAGAAATTTGCTATCATTTCTTGTAGACCGGAGTTCCCTCGAGCCTCCAGGCATGTCCCACAGCCCCCTCCAAGGAGGGGGCAAGAAGTCTTAGCCCAAACAAAGAAAGGATAACTTGCCTCTGAAGAATTATTTCAGGCTCAAAACCTCCGAGTTCCAGGTTGATCGGTAAAGTGTTGTTTGAGAGGCTGTTTTTGTAAAACAGATATCAAAGCCCTTTTTGAATCAAATAAACTTTTTGTGTCGTTTGGTGTCTTATAGGGAGAGTTCACCAAAGTTTGTATGAACAAGTGTTTCACTTTGTTTTCTATATTTTAGTGATGTTTTACAGCAGCAGAGGGGTGCAGGATAGGATCAAGGAACACTTTATTAAAAAAAAAAAGAGGAAAAGAGTCGTCTTGCCTCACTGAATTTATCAAATCATGAACTTAGACCATGAGGGATATAACTGTAGTGTTGCTGAGCCCTTGCATCAAAGCGTTTTGCTTTCTGTTGTCTGTGATTTTAGAAGAGGTGATCTTACAGCAAGACTAGCTTTAGCTCTTCAGGAGATTTTTCTCCATTCTCACCATTCTCTTGCTTAAACACTCAATCATTTACGAGTCTGCTACATGCAGCCTTCCCCCTTCCGTGGACTTGGTAGCATTATTTCTTTCCACCCTAACTTATGCCATAATCTTACAGCTGAAAATGATGATCCTGCCATTCCTTAGTCGATGCATGTAAAACTTAAACCAAATCAAGAAGCCCAGATAAAAATAAAAAGATGGGTGTGTAAATGGATGTCTAAAACCTGCTGCTATACTAAGCCCTTTCTGAGAGCAGTAAAGAATTTTGTGCTTTAAACTCCTCTCTTTATAAGGCTTTATGGGGGAATAACATAGCTTTTCTTTTTTGGGGTGGCAACCATCAAGTTAAAATCTGTCTGGACTGAGTGAAACCGATAGTCACCAAAGTATGTGTTACAGTTTGGAAACATCTGTAAGAGGCTGTCACTGAGAAAAGGCCAAAAAGGGAGCCTGAAAGAAAAATTAGAAGGGGAGTGGAATGTTATTAAAGCTATAACTATAAACATAGGAGGCACTGATATTTTCGTTTTT
The DNA here is from genome assembly GCF_017976375.1 of Cuculus canorus. Lineage (NCBI taxonomy): Eukaryota > Metazoa > Chordata > Aves > Cuculiformes > Cuculidae > Cuculus > Cuculus canorus. Next base: position 14,730,814 of record NC_071405.1, read on the forward strand.
TCTCTGAAATTGCCATGTGAGCAGGAATTGCTGCCTGGGAACATGCAGCATGAGATGCAGTAACCCATTGTGAGAGAAGAGGGGAAGATGTGGGCTGTCTCACCAGATTTATAAGTTCAGGTAATGAATTTGGACCATATGAACTGTAGGATTTCTAAGCCCTAATGTTAGTATTTTCCCACTCACTGTAACTCAGCCTCCGTAGGCAGGGAATGGATTGAAAGAAGTACAGGCAGCCCTCTTCACTGCAAAATGTTTGACTGCTGACTGGTTCTGAAATGTGAAAACTCAGGTCTTCTCCCAGCATCATGTAGTGTGTGAACACTGTCCATCATCCACCATGTAGATGCAAATGTTTTGGAAAGGGCTTTAGAAAAGTATTTCCATCTCTGTTTTCCTTGGTACCAGCTGCTATTGCACCCTGAAAATAAAATGGGAGCTGATTCCTTTGCCTCTTAAGGAAAGGGCATGTTAAACCAACGTTCCTCGTGGTATGCGTTCAGATTTCATACACTACTTGTTTGGGTGGCTTCAGAAACATTGTGTGCAAAGATAGGCATTGAGGCCAAGAGATGGGCTCCATCTCAGAAGGACCCACCTTACAGGTGACTGCCATGGTCTATGTCCTTTCACCTGGGGTGAGAAGGTGCCTGTGTTGGTGGCCCTGCGGATGGCTCAGCATGAAGGCAGGAGCAGCAGTGGGCTTGCAACGCTTACTGCATGTAATTAAACACTTCAGCAGTGCCAGTGGGCAGCAGCTGTTTTGAAAATAAGATGATGGAAACGTGTAGGGACATTTTGGTGGCAGTAAGCCCATGCATACTTGCAACTGAGAGCACCCTGTCACTCCTTTGATGCCCCACTCTGTGCCCTTGGCTCAAATATCCTTGAGGCTGGCAGTGTTAATGACAGCCACTGGTTAATTTGCATAACTTTGAAAAGCTGTAACTCATGGAACATGTCTATAACCTGGGGCACGTGAGTGGTCTTGTTCAAAAGACTCGTCCCTGGAGCTGTTGCTCTTGCTTAGTTTCTCTTCAGCTATGTAATTAAAACCACTCTTGGCGATGGGCAAGCGAGATGGGCTCTTCTCCATGCTCTTAAGTGTTTAAATTTAATGGCCAATCTCATAAACACTCCAGTAGGTGCTGGCACAGATTGTTCATGAAGGGTAATCCTGACAGCACGTGCCAATTTATAGTCTATAAAATAGGGCGTTCTAAAAATTAATCCTTACGTTAATTTTTTATATGGACATGTTCGAGTTGTGCTCCCCATGTCCCCAGATGGGGGTTTCATATGAATTTTGATCTTAAGAATACACGAAATGTAGCTGGGATCTGGGGAGGGAAATTATTTTGTGTTATTAATACCATTTTCAGAACTTTCATGGTATATTGAAAACTATCATATGGGTTTTTTGTGACATCTGAGACTATAAAAGGCATGCTATGATAGTGAGAAATTCCACTTTCTAAAGTCTGGCTGCAGTGAGTAGAGATGACATGCATCACGTGGACATTATTTATTGTGTAAAATGGAGAGATTGATGGTTGTTGTTGTTGGAATATTGTTTTTCCTCCCTGTAGTGGCTTTTGTGTTCACTTATTTAATTTAGTAACAGTCTTACAAGAACTTAAGATATCTTTTTAGTTTTGTCTAAGGTGACTTTTTGGGGAAGAGTGTTACAGAAAAATAGTTTACTGCTAGATGGGGGAGTATGAGAACAAATGTATATTTAGAGATGCTTAAATGAGTCCAAATTTCTGTCCATTTGGTTTGTGTTGTTCCTCATCCGTGTCACTACTGGAACACTGATGCTCTAGGAAATATCTTTTCAACTTGGTCCTACAAGTTAGCCAGTAATGAACCAGACCTGTTTAGAGTGAGATTTCTTCACTTAGCATCAGCAAGACAAATGGCCTGCTTAAATATGCACAGGTTTGTGTTTTCCTCAATCAGGATTGACGTGCTTTGCCCTTAGTTGTTCTTGCTTATTTTCTGTTTCTTTATAAAGAAGGCCCTGTACTCAAGTGGTCAGCAGGAGCTCGCAGTCTGCCTTGGGTTGTACCCATGACTCACACTGCGCTGAGTGAACATGCATCTTGACCAGTCCAGGCTGTAAACTGAATTATTAAGAACGACTTCAGTAAAATTTTGCGTTTAGATATAGCTTACAGGAAAGATAAGTAGTTTTAAAGCTGCTTGAAAAGTGGAGTTTTAACTGGAGAGGGTTGTTTTGTTTTTAATCTATGTTTGTGTTCTGCTCCATGATGTATTTATTTTAAAATCTCATTGTGCATCAACACATTCTCAATCTGAAATGTAGATCTTAGACTGAGATGTTTTAAATGTTTGAACTTAATCCAGTTTTGAAGTACGACAGTTATCTAAGAAGTACATCAAAGTTTCCCTCAATGTTCATTTCTCATTATTATCTGTTCCGGAGGGCTGATTGTTTTTCAGTATAGTTAGTGTATGTGTTACCATAAGTTCTCTTTCTGATCTTGCATCAGATGTGCTCTCATGTTTACAGAGAAGAATCTCATCAAGTATCTTCGAAGCTAAGTTTTACTCTCTCAAAAACAAACTTTTGCCTTGACTGCACAGTTTTAAATATGAGAACTGTGTGCTATCAGGTCACTCAAAAGTACTTTGAGTATAGACACATAGGATTTGCATTTCTATCAAATTCCTCAAAGCACTCAAAGGAGTTAACAGTAGCTCTCTTCCTCTATGCCAGCTTTAGGTTGGCTGGGGCAGGACAGCTGATCATAAAATAAAGCCTGCTGATGCCAAATTGCCCCACCAAAAATTTCTTGAAATTTGAACCAGTAAACTGAGTGCATTTACCTTTCAGCATTTTCTGTTATGTGACTGTGGAGTTTTGGATCTGGTACTAGCAGCTTTAAATCTTGACAGCGTTAAACCAGACTTCTTGCTTATGTTCCTGGAAAACACTGTGCTCCCGTGGCTTGGGATGAGAACCAGACAAGTTCAAAATACCCTGTCTGGGTAGGAATAATTAGCTGGTAAAATAGAAGGTCCTCAGAAAAGGCTCGAAGAGTCACAAACTAAGCATAAATCCACAATATCTTATGTTGTAGGGAGCTTGTTGGCATATGCAATAGATAATGTTGTAATTCTGCTCAGGGCTGGAAAAGCCTGACCTGAAGTACTACATCCAATTTTGAGCATCTTTTTGCAAGAAAAGAATGTATCATACAGCCTAAAGTCGAGATAAGTTCAAGAAAAATGAAAAGAAATTCAAGAAAATATGTCCTAGAAGTAAGTAGCAGAAGAGAGGCATTTGGCCAATGGGGTTTGCGAACTTCGGTTTGGGTTTCTGGGTAGAATTGTTGTTTGTGTCAGAATAGTCATTATCGATGTCCTACTTCTCTGAGGTGCCCTCTGTTAATGCTGAAACTTGTTTGTAAGTTGAAGGGAGAAAGGAAACAGTGGGAAACCCTCTGCACGCGTGTCTTCCATGACAGCTGCTTTCAGGAACTCCTGGGTCACCATGTCCAAATCTTTGCTATTTCGGGCAACCACATTACAGAATCCCATTCATAAATTTCTCGAGTACCATTATAAAAATAGTTTGATTTTATTTATTTATTTATTTTCTTTTTTGCCTCCATTGCTCTGATATGAACCTCATGCCTCTGACCTGGAGCCTCATCTCTCGTGATCATATTGGAGAGGTTTAAATGTTAAGGTAGTCACACATGCTCTTTATTTGTTCTTCATTGCCCTCTGGCTTCTTGATCACTTGGCTGGAACTGTTGGAATGGACCCAGAGGAGGGCCAGAAAAGATAATCAGAGGGCTGGAGCACCTCTGCTCTGAGGACAGGCTGAGAGAGTTGGGGTTGTTCAGCCTGGAGAAAAGAAGGCTGCAGGGAGAGCTTATAGTAGCCTTACAGTACTTGAAGGGGGCCTACAAGAAAGCTGGGGAGGGGCTTTACAAGGGCATGTAGTGATAGGACAAGGGGAAATGGCTTTAAATTAGAAGGGGCGAGATTTAGACTAGACATTAGGAAGAAATTGTTCACGATGAGAGTGGTGAGACACTGGCACAGGTTGCCCAGGAAAGTTGTGGCTGCCCCATCCCTGGAGGTGTTCAAGGCCAGGTTGGATGGGCCTTGGGCAGCCTGATCCAGTGGGAGGTGACCCTGCCCATGTCAGGGGGTTTGGGACTAGATGATCTTTAAGGTCCCTTCCAATCCAAACCATTCTATGACTGAGAAGGGGAATGGGTTAACAAAGGGAGAGTTTTCTAGTTATTTTATTGTCGTCTAAAAAGACAAGCTCCATCACTGCCACCACCCCTTCAGTCATTTTGCGTCTGTTAAATTTGTGTTCATGTTTCTGAAGTAGGAAGTGATGAGTATATGAGTGATATCCCAGAGAAACTCTGCTGCTGCTATTTAATCTTTACTGGAAGTACCTTGCTTGATATACCCTAAATTGTCATTTGCTTTATTCTGAGCTGTGTCTCACAGAAGGATAGTTGTACTGTGATCAACTGACATATGAGGAAGGAGTCCTGAAGTATCTTGGAATGCTAGGCAGAGCTACCATGTGACACCTCTGAAGATGATTAGCAACAGCCTGTGTCTGAGCACAAGCCATGTATCACTGTACAGAGAGCCCTGGTGGCCTTGTAAAGGAATTACAGTCATGGGAAAGATATTTTTGTGGGTGTTCCTTGAAATAGAGAAGTGTAGTTTGTTCATAAATTGTTAGCTGGAAAATTGTTTTGATGCTATTTTCTGCTCTGAAAGTACCTCTGCTACCAATAGTGACTAGAAGTTCCCAGCAGTGTCACAGGTGGCTGTGGGAGTGGAGGACCATTGCATTGATGGTTTCTTACATCATCACAAGGGGACTCGGGCAATCCAGCAACTTGAAGTTGTTACCTATTGTAAAACCAATTTCTGATTGATTACAAGGAAGAAGAGGTTTACAGGGTTGTCCTTTAACTGGCACGTGAGGGGGAGTGGATGAGGATTTCTAGAGATGGAACGCAAAACATCTTAGCTGTTTTTTTGGAGGTAATGGTTATGAGGCAGTAGTATAGAGACTCAGAAGATTTCCAGCTACTCGCCCTCACCCCCTTCAGTAGAGGGAGTCACACATCCTTATTGTCAACAGCAAGTCGGGTTTATGAGAGGAGATGTTTCATACAGGAGTTTAGGTAAGAGATGAGATTTAGGAAACTGAAGAAATGTGTGGTCAGATGTGGCTTACCTCTTGCTATGTGGCTGTATTTCACATACTCTGAAAAGTCTGAGACATTTATCGTCATTCTCACCTGAGCAGAAAGAGCCTGGTCTTTGGTACCTACAAAGTAAGGAGAAGGGGGAACTGTCAGTAAATGGTAAACCCAGTAAGTATCCTTCCACAAACCAGAAGCCTCAAGTTGCACCAGGGGAGGTTTAGATTGGATATTAGGAAAAATTTCTTTACCAGAAGAGTGGTCAAGCGTTGGAACAGGCTGCTCAGGGAAGTGGTTGGTACACCATCCCCGGAGGTCTTCAAAAAGCATGTAAATGTGGTGCTTCAGGACATGGTTTAGTGGGCACATTGCTGTTGTGTTGATGGTTGGATTGCATGATCATAGAGGCCTTTTCCAACCTTACTGATTCTATGATTCTAAGAAAGGCTCTAGTTCAAGGGCAGATGGACCTCATGCCAGTGGTGAGGATATTGATGGATTTTAGGATTGCAGAAGCTTGGCAACCCAGTTTAACATGGCAGCCGTTGCATCCATGAGGACAGTGACCAATGAGGATGCAACCATTATACTCCGTTTGGTTTCTGCTGATGAAGCAGCAAGGCTTCGTTCAGAAGGGCAGAGCTTTAACAGGTCATTGCTGGGTGGAAATATTTGTTTGCTGAACTGTATCAATATTTTGCAATTTGTAAATATCAGAGTTCTGTGATGTCCCCCAGTGATGTGGGTGGATTAATGAAAGATGAGTGGCTGTCTACACAAGATGATTCCCTTTCCCACCCCTCTTTTCGACTCGGGCATAGCTCTTCTAAGGCATAGTAGCAGCACAACCATTCACTTTGGTTGTGCTGTTAATAAGTGTTTCCATATTTAAACAGTACTCCAGATTGTTTATTGAAGTGGGTAAGCGATACGCCATCCAAACCTCTGGGAATTGCACCATAAATTTCCCAAATAAATAGGCATAAGGACAGAAGCCAAACAGGATACAAGTGCTAAAAAGCCTCAAGATTAACAAGATGTGTCCCATCCTGTCAAACCAGCAAGTGATTGTTTTACTATGAAAAATAGGATTTCAGATACAGATTCTGACTGATTTTGGTACTTGGCTTTTTAAATCTTGTTTAAAAGGTCACAGGCTGAGTCCCTTCTAAGAGCCTGAGAGCTGATTGGCAAGATGAAAGATTAGCAGAGAAAGCACTTGGTTTTCCTTGTCTAAGGAGATCCTAATTGGGTGTTGCAGGAATTGTTACTCAGGCTGGAGTAGGTGCAATGAGGCATTTTTTTCTCACTGGAACATCATGTTCTGAGATGACAGCATTGGTTTGTAGATATTTTCTCCTGTGAGAACTGGCACTCCAAAAGCCTGGGGCTGGTCAAGTCATAAGTAGGTTTATACTTGCTCCAATTTTCAGTACCATTAGAGCATCCAGCCTTCCACAAAATACAATTTTGTGATGTGCTATTGTAGGACATTAATAAAGAAGGCTTTCTGTGTTCTCTGAAGTTTCCTTGAAGCATCTTGTTGGACTCCTTTATCCATCCAGATTGCATGTCTTAGGCAATGATGTAGTGGCATTCACTGTCCTTCCTTCTTTCATTCATGAGATCTTCACAGGCAAGAACCAGCCCACAGGTAGGGAAGGGATAAGGAATATAAACTGTTGATCTGAGTTATAAATACTTCCTGAAGGAAGACAGTTAGAGAGGAAAGTTATCAGGAAAGGATTCTTAGTTTCATACAAACAGAAATCACACTCATGTTAAAATTAGCAGAAGAAAATAAGTAACTTCAGAAACATTGCATGTGTTGTAACATTGTGATATTTATTCATGTAAGTACATGTAGTGACTCATAGTGGCCCAGTCACTATCCACTGTTTGGGGATGCCAATATCCTTTATGTATGTGTGGTGAACAAAATGCCTGTATTCCACGCTGGTTGCTGGAAGAGCTGTTTGGACAAAAGCTGTGGGGCTGACTGTGGGTGATGTCCTGGTCCCCTTGAGCCAGGTGAGGTGCCTGCCCCTTTGTACATCCTTACCAAGAAGTTAGTGGAAAGATGCCTTGATCTTGAGTTGGGCTGGAGAGTAACAGTGTGAAAATCAAAACTTACACCCCTAGGAATCTTTTTCAACCACTGCAACTGGTTCAAATATTTTACATATTGCCTGTGTCTCAAATTAATGCATTGTGCAATAGCTGATCCAGCATTACGACACCTGTTCCACTGTAACCACTGTTGCTCTATCACATCACTTCACAGAATATCCCCGATACATAGCCAGTCGTAATAAAAAATAGCAACAGCTGTGGGTTCCAGAGATCCAGAAGGTTAGTCAAGCAAACAGTCCAAGGACGTTACTACTGAGCCATGTCCATTAGAATTGAAATCAGTCAGAATTGCGCCACTTTCATTTATATTTACCTAGTTGCCCTCTATTCATTTAAGTAACAGTATCAACATAATTGCTCTGGTCAGGGTGAAAAACTTCTCTTTCTTTGAATCAGCAATAAATTTATTGCAGGCTGAAAAGTGATCACTTCAAGGTAACTTCTGAAGAGCCTGAATATTAAAAAAGTCCTCAAAAACAGAGACTATTCATGAGACTAAGGACCTAGCTGACGAAATTCTCCATACAATCATAGAATGGTTTGAGTTGGAAGGGACCTTAAAAATCATGTAGTTCCAAGTTCCACTCCCCATGCCATTAGCAGGGACACCTCCCACTGGATCAGGTTGCTCAGAGTCCCATCCAACCTGGCCTTGAACACCTCCAGGGATGGGGCAGCCACAACTTCTCTGGGCAACCTGGGCCAGTGCCTCACCACCCTCACAGGAAAAGACTTCTAATACCTAATCTAAATCTCCCCTCTTTCAGCCTCAAACTGTTACACCTCATCCTGTCCCTTCACTGCCTGATGAAGAATCCCTCCCCAGCTTTCCTGTAGCCCCCTTTCAGTCCTGGAAGCTGCTCTAAGGTCTCCCCAGAGCCTTCTTTCTCTTGGCTGAAAAACTCCAACTCTCTCAGCTGGTCCTCTGATGGGAGATACTCCAGCCCTCAGATCATCTTCATGGCCTCCTTTGGACCCACTCAAATGTTCTTACTGTGCTGGAAGGCCATGTGTTCTGTAAGCTGGTGGAACTAGCTATCCAAAGGAGAGTATGTGTTATTAAAAATTGCTCAAGTTTGCAAATAGCAGTTTAAGATATATTTTGAAAAAGTTTTTGGAATAACAGATACACTAAAGGACAGCTTCCAAAGAGATTACATTTCTAAATATGTTAGTAAAATGAGATTATTTTTTTTCATGCAGAGTATTGTTTTTCTAAATGTTTCAATGCTTGAAGATAAGCAATATATTAAAGTTTAATTCCATTTTATTCCATTGTTTAGGTTTTTTTTTCACTGAACTGATAAACATTTACCCGATAAATGAACAGAACATTTTCCTTTTTCAAAAAAAGAGAGGACAGCAAGTGAAATATTATTCTATAACCAAAATAGAAAAACACAATAAAACCTTGTCTTAAGCTTATGAACTTAATGACACTTTAGAAGAAAGTAAATTCCTCTCTTAAATTCTAGAATGAAACCTTGGCCCTCTATAAATAACAAGGTTACAACATCTTCAATTTCTTTCTTGGGAAATATGAAAACAAATAATGTTTTCTCTTTTTCTCTTTATCTGCACTGATGTCCAATGTTTGCTCTTGGCAGGAGTTGCCATTTCCTTTTCTACCCAGAGTATTTTCAGGCAGACCATCACCAAATGTGTGCACATGATGCATTTTTGTCTGCTTAATGCTTGTATTTTGCTGAAGTCTCTTCACTGAAGATCTGTGATGGTTAAAATACCTTTTGACCATTAATTTTGTCTGTGACTCCTTGCTCTCTGAGGAGGAGCAGCCGTTTTCTGTGCAATGTCAACATTGTTTAAACACTATGCCAGAGCTGTAGCAATAATTAAAAAAACCCTAAAACATTTCTTGATGGAGCCTTACATTGTACAGTCCAGGAGCAACCAATAGACCATAATAGAACAGCTACAATTTGAGTATCAACAGACTGTTTGGCTACAAAAGAGACATACTGTTTGAAAATACATCATTTCTAGTTTTTGTTGTGGTGGGCCATATGTTTATGGTGCTCAGAGTTGTTTCCTCAAGGGAGGAGGATTTGTGTCTACTACTAAAGACAGAGTGTTGTGAGGATCTCATATGAAGAATAATGGCCACTTGGTGATGCTTGTAGTTGTCAGTCTCTTTCTGGGGATGATTTCTCCAAGAATAATGAACAAAACAGAAAGGGCTTTCCCTTTTGCTGTCTGTCTCAAGCTTTTTGAGATAAAATATGGACCTATACTTGCCCTTTAGTTCTGGTTTCATTAGTGCATTAGTGTCATACACAATCAGCTTAATGATTAGAAAAATTCTCTTTTCTTTTGGAGCACATTTCTCTGGTTTTGCCAAGACATTCTTTTTTTTTATACAGATTGAACAAAATGATCTTTCATAATATCTGCTTTAGGTTCTTGTTATATGAACTCATTGGGGTATTTTGGGGAGGGGGAAGGTGTTAAGTGCCTGTGTGCTCACTGTGGGTACGACTGCCTTCTGCTTCTTTAAGGACCATTCTAAACTCCTTTTGGAAAAGTACTGCTGCAGAACAAACAAGCGGGAGTCAGGAATGAAGCCTGGAAATCTGGATAGAGATTTTGGCCCACTTGCCTTGGACCACCTACAGCATCCACAGAGCCTTCCGTGCTCTGCTTCTTTCCATTTTGCAGTCGACAGCAATTTCGTGGCAATTTCCTCTCCTTTGGTCTTTGGTAGTAAATGTGGATTGACCCGTGTGCCTTTGGATAATCCAGGATTTTTAGTAAGTCTGTCCCCTGTTTCAAAGCCTGCAGGGCAGCGGTTTATGCTTAGACTGGGTCTTGACTGCTGCTTTGATATGAAGATGCACTAGATAGTATAGATTGTCAAAAGCTCATTAAGAAAGAGACTTGATGAGCCTGGGCTCGGTGCTGCTGTCATTATCAGCTTCCCTGCTGAGGGCCAAACTACAAAGAATGTCTATCTCTGCTCAAACATTCCAAGTGTGCCTTTCATCTGGGGGTCTTGAAATGCCTGACCAAGGCACTGCCCCAGTCCTTCCTCTGGCCGGCACTGAAGGGCAGCTGGCTTTGCTGACAGATTAGTTTTCTGCTCCAAGAATTTTGCCACCCAAGATGGGACCACCAAGAATCCTAAGCAGGAGTATCTTATGTTCCTATAGTGTGTGTTTCTGCTTCCTCTTGCAGAAGGCAGGATAGCTGGTCAGCACGTGGCACCTTCCTGGAGCATCAGCCGCTATGTGGCAGCCAGATCGCAGCTCTTCCTTAAAAATGAGAAGGAGACTGCTGGTTATGTTGTCACTTCGTAGGTTTTCTGCCTCTGGTATACCTCAGTTTAGTTCATCGAGACAGGGCATTTCAGGGAGTGGTGTTCTTATGGATAAACAAGAGTTAATAGAGCTTTTCTCCTTCAGGGATTTGTCTTCACTTGTAGGGCATTTCACTTCATTTGCCAGGGAAACTTTGTGCAATTTATTGTCATACGGCACTGTTGTTCCCCATCCAAACTAAAATTGCAGGAGTATGAATAAAACTTGCTAGAATCAAGCTTTTGCTTGGTGCCGGATTTCACTTCTGTTTCCTCAGATAGGACAGCACTAAAGGCTGCACTGGGACCTCTGAATATTGCCTACGACCTTCTTGCTATCAGATCGGCTCTACCTGCTTTGGCACACCCAAAGAACATATATAAGGTGGAGCTCTGCTGCACAAAACCCAACCCCACCCAGAGTGACTGGCTCTTTCAGCACAAACGTAAAAGAGCTGCAGTTTCTGAGCACGGTGACTGTAGTCAAAAACATATTTTGTCAGGTTAGCAAAGCCTTCTAAGACATCTGCGCCTAAGTCCGTGCAATCTGAATGCCCTCATGACTTTGATGCATGGAAGTTTAAAATGAGTGCAAGTGGTTCAAGATTAGGGCTTTAAATGGGCAACTTCTTGGATCGAGCAGCTTTGCTGGTTGGTATACACTGTGGCCTCAACCCCAGGTTGCAGTCTGTGGCTGATGTTTTAACAGCAAAACTGATACTCTTTGGATCCTCATTTTCACATGATCAGTATAAGGAGCTATTCATAATAGCCTGCTAAAGGAAAATATATTTAGTATTTTAACTGTATTTAGATATCTTTAAAAGCTGCTGTGAGAGTTTAGGTATGCATTGTCCTAATGCATACCAATACTCACCCCATAATCTCTCTGTAGTATTTTTTTCCTTTCATCTTACAGCTCCCATTGGTAACAGCTGCCTTTCTTTGGAACATACAAACAAAAATAACGAGCATAATATAACTCTTCAAAATATAACTGACAGGACTCATAGAGCATGGATTCAGTGGATCTCCCATGTGCCGTCCATCCTCTTGTTCCCACGATATGTATAACTCAGGATATAGAGCTGTTAGAACGGCTCCAGAGGAGGCTACAAGGATGATCAGAGGGCTGGAGCACCTCCCATACGATGCCAAGCTGAGAGAGTTGGGGTTTTTCAGCCTAGAGAAGAGAAGGCTCAGAGGAGGCCTTATAGATACCTTCCAGTACCCAAAGGGGCTACAAGAAAGCAGAGGAGGGACTGTTCACAAACACTTGTGGTGATAGGACGAGGGGGGAACAGGTATAAACTGGAGAAGAGCAGATTTATGCTAGACATAAGGAAGAATTTCTTCACCATGAGAGTGGTGAGGCACTGGCACAGGCTGCCCAAGGGAGGTTGTGGATGCCCCATCCCTGGAGGTGTTCAAGGCCAGGTTGGATGGGGCCTCGGGCAGCCTGATCCAGTGGGAGGTGTCCCTGCCCATGGCAGGGAGGTTGGAACTAGGTGATTTATAAGGTTCCTTCCAACCCGAATTATTCTATGATTCTATGATTAGAAAGACACTGTATTTTGGAAGTGGGCAGGAACTCACTTAAGAGAGACGTCTGCAGCCGTTAGCCTGTATGATGAATTTCAGTGAATCACGCCAGTGCTTCTGCTCTCATCAAAACATATAAAATGCAAAAAAAATGTTGCAAGAATTCTTCTGTTCATATATCAAAGTAACTAGGAGGAGAATGTCACTATTTTTGTCTATTTTGCCATGATCTGTCAGATTACAGTAATACAATTGGTAAAACTGGAGTTACAATTCAGAAAGAACAATCTATGGAGGATTCGAGCATGGCTTTAATGCTGCTTTTTGTGGAATAGCAACAGAAGCAACTCTGAAATACTTTTCCAGTGTCTGGTAGAAGAGAAGTGCTTGATTTCAGCATTTTAGAAATATGTCTGCAGACATGCTTGCGTAATAGACCATTAAATAGTTGTTGGTAGTTGGGGAGAAAAGAAAGTACAATTTCTTTGGTGGTGTGAGGCTTTATGGGATTTTTCAGGGTCTAAAAATAAGGGTAGTATGAGTGTTGTTATATTAGAATTTATATTTGGTGGTCCTTCATGTGCTGTTGAAAATGTCAGTTTACTATCATTATGGGTAATTTGGTCTTTGTTTTTATATTTTACTTTTCATAAGGGTTGTGTCAGATCAGATGTGTTCAAGCCTGCAAACAGGGTAAATTAATCTTTAAAAGCAAAAATAGAAGGGCAGAAATAGAAGTGATGTCATAGTTGTGTATCCTTATAACCTTCTTTTAACATGTGGCTGATAATAATAGATCAATAACTTTTAAAGCTGTAGACAGCCTTCCAGGAAAGCGGCAACTCCACTCTAGAGACCCTCTGTTAAGTCAGTACTGAGAAATATAGCATAGCAACCTGATGATCCAAATAGTCCTACCAGGTGATGAATTTTCTTCATCCTTGTGAAAAGAGTTTGTTTTCAGGCTCCCAAATACTGGACACAAAGTCTCTGAATGGGGTTTTCCATTGTGTAAGACAAAGGGCTTACAAATTTGTCAGCATCAGCTATACTAAGATTGTGCTGCTTTAAAAGTATTTCTATTCTGTAAAGCAAACTGCCCTTGGAATCCAAGTTTTATTTCACTGTTCGTGTTCAATCTTTTTTTAGTGGATTGGATCGTAATTCCCACTTGCTTCATTGAGGTAATGACCTCTTACAATTTTAGGCTATAGCCAAGGTTTAAGATAAATGCAAAAGCAAAGGAGCTGGGTAGGTTCCAGGTTGTCCTACTTAGCATGGAGCTTGAAGGGGCCAGGAGTCACCTCTCTGCAGGCGGGTGGACAGAAGATGTCACCATCCCTGAAAGCATTAATCTTGCCTGAGGGTAACTTGGTTGCCTTTTACAGCAGCCCTTTGCCTGCTAGGCCAGTCAATGGTATCAGTGGAACCTCCTGCCTCTCTAGAAGCAGTGCTGCTAAAGGCAATCTCTAGCTGTTTGCAGCTGGAGAGGCAAGGGGAGATGAAATCAAATGGTCACAGATGTGGATCTAATCAGTGTTTTAACTTCTGGACTTCGAAGAGAACAAAAGTTCAGGACATGTTCGAGTGCTCCTTGGAGAGCACTGTGGTTCCTGGCTGGGCTGTTGGTCTCGGGCCAGTGCCTCGTAAACAGGTGTCAGTGTCCTAAAAAAGACCTCTCCTCTTTGCCAGCAGCGGGTATCCTCGCTGACGGTCCTGTGGCAGAGCTTTGCGGGCCAGGAGGAATGACCCATAGGTCAGGAATGAGACTTGCTGATGGGGTGGCATACTGAGGCTTCCTTGACATTTGCCTTGCCTTGTTTTTCCTGAAGATGAAGCGGGGAAATCTGTTAACCTTTTCATATATCAGGGGGATATGAAAATAAAAAGAGAAGGAAGTGATAGGTGAGCCACTTCTGAGCCCAAGCATTAACCTATAGCCTTGAATTCAGGAGATACAAGAAATGGATAAGCACATGCTAAAGGAGGATTCTGCTGCTAGGGGGCAATATATAGTAAGCAAAAACACACTGAGGAGGTTTTACCTCAGCATCTATGAAAGTTATTTTAAAAAGAACCCAAATCTCGAAAATATCCAACATATTGCAAACACTGGCGTTTCCCCTGCCGAAAGAGCATCGTAGAAACAAAATGTGTAACCTATATTTATTGGGGGGGGGGGGCGTGTTTTTTATGTATATGTGTGTGTGTGTATATATATAGAGAGAGAGACATGTCTGCATGTGCATGACTTCCTTAATATGCTTCCTTCCCAGTACAGTAGAGTCATTACCAGTTTTGGGACCTGTACACAGCACTTCTACTTGTTAATTCATAAGAAAGAAATGTCTTCAGCTTAAAGACTCTAAACCCCGTACATTACTATTTGAGAAGCTTTTGTGGAGAACTGGTGTTACGGCTCCTTTAAAACGATTCGCTCATGGTGCTTGCCCTGCATGAGTCTTAATTTTTGTTTCTGAATTCTAGCACTATTTATATCAGGCAAAAAGATAAGAATGTGGACATTTAAAAGTCTTAAATCACATGGTCTTGTAACTCTCCTGCTTCTTCCTTGTTGAGAACAACTGGGACAGCTAACTTAGATGTTTTTATGACTTTTTTGTTCTAGCCACTTTCTTAAACATACTCCCTAAAAAAGAAAACAAAGGGAGATAAGAGAAGCCAGCTTCAGCAAAGTTATTGGTTTCAGGTTGAGCAGTGAAATAGTTGTTCATTTGTTTATATATACTCATGCCCACTCAATGATGCTCATTTTAGAACTAGTGCAAGGTGTTTCTGTAAAAACTGCATTCCATGAATGTAATTTTCCATTTGTCTTAATGAAGAAATTATTTTTCGCCCGAGACTATTCAGTAGTTCTACGTGATTGTTAATCGATTGAGCCTGAGTATAGTAATGGAGAAAACACACCTATTTCTAGAGCAGATTTACAGTTCTGGTTCATCAAAGTCCAAGGATAAGTAAAGAGCAAAATGTGCCAGATTTCTGTGGTGCAAAATTTATCATTAGTTAATTAGTGTTAATTTTTGCAAGAAGAATTTGAGGACTTTTACAACCACAGCTGAAGTTTGGACAAAGGAGTAGATGTTTGCAAGTTTAAACGTTTTGTTATTAATTTAATCTTGTTTTCCATCTTGTTCAGAGTGAGACTCATTGGAGATTCAAGGGGAGAAGTAACTGGCACAAAGACAGACACGCACAAACCCTGCTTACTCTTATAATGCATTTGTCTCTTCTGATCTTTTCATTCACCAGTTTCTGTCCTCATGCTCTCATCTCTGTGATTAATTTAATTTTCTCTACTTCAGATGAATATAGTGCTTGCTTATTTTGTACTGGAAATGACACAGCTCATTGTACCTGATGCATCTTACAAAGAAAGCATTTCAGAATGGCTAAGATAGCTCTAACTTTCCTGCAGTTCGCAAGGTCATTGTAGCATCTCCATGCTCTGAATTGCAGCTGATGGCCCAGTGTAATCCACAACATCCCAAGATTTCTGGGAAGACTCCCACCGAGAGCAGAAATGTAGCTTGAAAGCTGCTGCAAGCATCCGTTTCTGTCTTTTTTCATGCTCTCCCACTTCACTCCTAAGAAACAAGGGACAGCCATAAGCTATGTGTATGGTCACGTACCTTATGGAACTATTCCTGAACACAAGTGGTGCCTAAAAGCCTGTACTTTTATACCAGCTGTGAAAAATACAGGAGTATTAACAGCAAATATTGGAATTATGTGGCAGTGTGTGTGCTAAGGAAGGCAGAACTTCTGTACAGGTCTGATGTTCACCAAATACTTTCTCAAACCCGTTCATGGATTGCAGTCAGTATCAAATGCTTTCCAGCATTCTGCATTCTTAGAGGATGTGGATATTTTGAGACAGACAAGGAATACTTCATAGTGGATCATTATATACTGTATGGTTGGCAGGGTGTTCTGTGATTCGTAGCAAATATTGGGAAATGACAAAGCAATATATAATAAAGCATAAAAGAAGCATTGGATGGGTCTGAGTCTATGTTCCAGGAATATTAGGAACTTCTGTCTTGAAATCCCTGGTTTCTGAATAATGTCAGCTGTGGATGCAGAGGAGAAAGGGCTGGTTGGTTATATGGCTGTGTTGAAATACATTAAGCACTTCTTCAAATCTATGATTGAAGTCTTACAGTTGGACTTGATGATCTTAGAGGTCTTTTCCAACCTTTATGATTCTAAGTTGTAATGTTTTCTGGTTAGTAAATAGAAAACAATGTGTTAGTCCAGGTCAGAAGGCAACAAAACTAGCAATTTTCACAACATTCTTCGCTTTCACTTCCCAACAAAGAGATAAAGATGTGCCTGTAGCTGGCTTAGGATGTTAATGTGCTTTATGTTCTTCATATAACGTCTACTGTCTTGCTCTAAATCATTCTGAACGCGATTTTATTTTGAGATTAAATTATTTTCCTTGTTTAATATGATTAAACCCAAAACAGAGATTCATGGTTTTATGTCTTTAAAATACTCTATTCCATACAAAAAGATGTTTTGTGTTCTGAAACAAAATTCTTTGACCTCTGCCAAATCAGCATAAGTGAACTAGTTGTAATCCCTGTGCGTTTGTAATTACCAAAGTGGTTTGAATGGCTTTACTTAGTATTAAACCCTGACATCATCTTTAAGTATAGAAATTGAACTTCTTGTGATTAAAATTGAATCAATAAAGTTCTCACATTTCACGTCTTTTCCAGTAGTCATAATAAACCAAAATGGTATGATTCACTGTTTACTTTAATTCCGATATTGCCAGGCTACTGATGTGTAAACAGAAATGTAAATCTATGCTTGCAGATGGGTGATTGTTTGGGCTTGCACAATAGCACTGAATCATTTGAGCAGGTCTCCTTGCTCTGTACTGTGAACTTGACAAATGCTGCTCAAAAGTGCAGCTCCAGAGCACGGTGGGTTCATTTGGACTCGGTGGAGCTTGCTATTTTGCGCTTTAAACATATTCCGTCCTAATTGATATTTCTAAACTAGTAGTTTTCAATTTGCAGGTTCATTATGAGATATACAAAATATTCTGATTCATAGTCAGTAAAAAGGTGCTTCTCTTCTAATATCCTCTGTAATCTGCTGACGTAACTTCTTGTTATTTAGAACGTGTGAAAGGAGGAAAAAGAAGAGAGGACTTTTACTTAAACTATTGTTTCTAGAAAGTTGCTTCAGGCATTCTTCCAAATAAAAACACAGGTTGTTATGCTTATGAATTTCCGACAGTTGTTGCATTATTATATGAGTATTTTACAGCTATAGCATAAAAGCTTGAGTATGTAGGATTCTGCAGCTCATTGAATTTGTATCAATTCTCATGTATTTAGGGAGTGTGTGTGTGTGTATGTTGGGAAAAAGAGGGCACACGTGTAGGGAATTATTACAAACATGCTAGTTGCTCCCATGAGACAGCTGTTTTTTTGGCTGCTTCTCTATATTGCCCCATAAGAAGGTTCTTTAACAAATTGTTATTCATATGATTTACTGAGTTTGAGGATGCTGCCCCAAGATCACAAGTGTGGCATCTTTTCTGAGATGGCTTTTCTTTAAAAGTCTCAAAAAGAATAGCAGCACAGCTCTGCAGAGAAGTGCACATAAAATATATAAGGGTAATTGCTGCCCAGATTTTATACAAAGGCGATTGTGTTAATGAGTGCTGCAGTTCAAAGGAAAGCAGGCGGCTTTTAGAGACTCACTTGGGGCCACAATTACCCAGGTACAGGAACTGAAATGAAGATCCACAAACTCGTGGTGTTTGTGAGCATTAGAGAAACAAGACTACAGATTTCAGAAAAACACAACTTTCATACTAATGTTTATCTTACTCTGATGAGCTCAAGAAATGTGCCACATGTTCCTCCTCTGCTGCTGCAAGTTGCCCATGCTAACACCTGCGTGTCACCAGGAAAAACCTGGATCACAGGTTGCCCTACCATCACTGAAGTTGGATCAGGTTGCATGGGGCCACATGTAGTAAAGCTCTGACCAACTCCTGGGATTGACAGAGATTTGTAGCCTTACTGGGCCCTTGCCCATTCATGTGATCACCCTTGTTGCTAAAGAATTAAGATTTTTTTACATGTCCAGTCATAATTTTCTTTGTTGCAGCTTGTGCCTGTAGCCTCCCATCCTTTTGCTGTGCACCTGTGAGAAGAATCCAGCTCTGCCATATCTGTACCTACTCAGTAGTTAGCTGAAGGCAGGAATGGGACCCCATCATTTGCTTTCTCTTCTTTGGGTGCATGAGTATGGATCTCTCAGCCTCTCCTTGTACACTCAAGCTTCCTGACCATCTTGATGGTCATCCACTAGACTTGCTCAAGT
This sequence comes from Cuculus canorus, assembly GCF_017976375.1. Taxonomy (NCBI): domain Eukaryota; kingdom Metazoa; phylum Chordata; class Aves; order Cuculiformes; family Cuculidae; genus Cuculus; species Cuculus canorus. The sequence continues at coordinate 14,749,399 of NC_071405.1, forward strand.
TTGTCCATGTTCTTCTTGTGCAGGGGAGCCAAAACTGGGCACAGCACTCTAGCTGTGGTCTGCAGGTGTCAAACAGAGGAGAAAACCGCTTCCCTAGACCTGCTGTCTTTGTTTTTTTACTAATGGAGTCCAGTATGCAGCTGTCCTTCATGACTCAGGATTATCATTCACTTTGAACCTGTCCACCAGGACCCTCGAGTCCTTTTCTGCAGAGTTACTTTCTATCTGGTCTGTGCTGTTTGTGTTTGTGCTTGAAACTAGTCTGTTCTAGTGCAACACTTCATATTTGTTTTGTTAAGTTTCATCAGGCTGCTCTCAGCCCATTGTTTCCAGCCTGTTGAGACTCCTTACCCTCCAGTTTACCGACCATGCTCCTCAGTTCATCATCTGCAAACTTGTTGGGGAAAGATTTTCCCTGTCCCTTCCTTCTACATCATCCCAGAAGCTCAGCCAGATCTAAACAGGTAGCTTGGTGAAGAGGAGTAACCTGCTGTTAGGCTAAGACATAGCTAATTAAAATGCGATATCTGTCCTCACCTCATCATAAGAGTAGTGACAGCTGTAGGTGGGAGGGAAATATTTTTCCGAATGGGCTAATTCTGTACAATTTCTGCTGCTGTCTGCTGCAGAGACAGAGGGTTGAACTAGTTGCAACAAGAGACTGTTGATACATAGCTGTTTTTAGAGCATGCTCCTCTGCATGTTGTAATATAGCTGCTATTAGACCATGCTCCTCTGCATGTTTCTGTTGTTTATTTTGGAGGGGGGAGAATTAATTTATCCATTCAAGGCTAAATTAACAAATTCTTACTTTATCTTCACTCTTCAGACAAGTAAATCTTGCTCCTGTGTGGTTTAGAAAAGGGCATAACGCTGCATTTTGCTTCAATGTCAAAAGGAATCAAATCCTGGAAAACTTTGCCTTCTATTGCTTGCATAAATACACATATGCAAACACTAGTTGGCGTTTTATCAGTTATCTGGTTGCTGAGTTTATAGTGAAATTTTTACATGAAATACTTTAGCCCATCTATATACTTCAGTAAGTGGAAACAGTGTGGGTATCTGGCAGGCTGAAAGGGAGAAACCCTCAGGTTTTCAAGACTACCTATATAAGAATGGTTCAGTAAATCAGATGCAGTACATTGGTACTTATGGGGAAACCCTGTACCTGGTTTGAAATCATGAACAAATGCCTACTGAAAGGGGGAAACCACCATGTACTTATTGTCACCAACTAATTCTCAGACTATTTTTCTTTTTATCTTCCTTTTTTCCTTCCCTTACCAAGAAAGATAATCATTCTTTGAGACCATTCATGCTGAGACAGCAATGCAGAAAAGAAGTTAACTGAGCACTCCTCTGGAGGAGGAGGAGACCGAGGTAGGGCTGAAGAGGGCTGTGGGAAAGATGAGAAGGGAGGCACAGAGGAGGGTGGGAGCCCTGCACAAGGGCTTATTGGCAGAAGGCGGCAGGAACAGGATACATGTAAGCTTGGGTGGCTCTGGGAGGAGCAAGTGTTGGGATTAAAGTCTTGATGAAATCATTCCTTTACTTTTCAGACGCAGATAGTGAGTTTCATGGGGTGGATTTTCTGCCAGAAGATCTCAACGTGGCTCCAGATGAGACAGGAATGAGGGTGAACAAGAAATACTCCTGTCTACCTGCTGAGGAGAAGGGGATCCACATTATCAACATCCGAGCTATTGAGGATATAGGATATGACCAGCATGAGAGTACAGTGAGTAAAGGACTTGCCAGATGTGTCATAACTGGCATATGACATTTTATCCCTTAGCTGATGTCTCATTCTTTCCATTCCCAGGATGCTCTGAGATCCTCTCCGTCTCGTTTTCAGAAGTGCTGAGGGAGATTGCCACGAGCCACATTACATGCTAATTTAGTGGGGTTTGTTCTTTGTGAAGAAGGAAAGCAAGGGATCCTCATTTAACCTGTTGCCTAAAAAGGGGTTGGCTGTTGTTAGAGTAAGCAATCTGGCAATAAGACTGTGGCAATCTTTCAATCTCTTCGCCCGTACGGAGTAGAACAGAAAAAAAAAAAAAATATCTGAAATGTCACGTGAAAGCTGTTGTTAACATAGGTAACGTCAAACTAATATTCTGTAGCACACACTAGAAATTACATTTCTGGTGTCATTAATTGTGCCTTGGTCGGATTCTTTAACACCAAATTTAAAGAAAGTTAGTAATGTGAATACTCAACAGGATTAGGAGTTGGTTATGTCATAGAGACATAAAATGGCGTTTATTCAGGTGAAGAAGTTGAGGTGGAGCGGGCTATATAGCAGAGTTCACTGGGAAAGATGTACCAGAAAAAGCAATACTTGATTAATTGTGCTTATGCTTAATCAGGACGGAGTGTGGAATAATTCTGTAAGAGTGTAAGCATCCGTCCTGCTGTGGTGACACTGAAATCTCTTTTCTGTGTCTCATTTGCAACCGAAGGGACACAAGCCTTGCACGGTCTAAGTCAACACCACTGAGAGAAAGGATGTGGCCTAGGAGTACCTTTCAGCATTAATACCACATCCTTGAAAGAACCTAAGCATTTATTTCTTCAAAACAGGACCAACAGGCCTCTTGGAGTCTGTTAGCTGCATCCCTTTTGCAGTAGCTTATAGCTATTCTCATATTTTAATAAATGTATTGAGGCTTTAGTATCCACAGTGCAGCACGTTCTCAAAAGTTATCAATGAGTCCCATCAAGGATCAGCTTTTTGACAGGAAAGTTCAAAGAAATGGGAAGAAACTCTCATTCGGTTTCCGCAGCTTGACCTGTCCCCTTCCCAATGGCAGTGACTGAAAGAAACAGAGGAACTAGGGATTTTCAGTGGCATTTTTCTCAGCCTTCACCCAACTCATGCTCCAGGAGAAGAGGAGCTGTGGCCAGGGTGTAGTGGTCTCTCCTGAGCTCCCCAAGCAGTAGCAAGCATCTGGCACACTCCTTGCTGTCATCAAGAGCCGTCTTCAGTCCTGCATGTTTCCTTTATTTATAAGTCTCCAGAATAGACCAGCTAATTGCTGTTCCTCTTAAAGTCAACCCAACAAGGGTAGGAAGTGGTTGAGGTCTGAGCATTTTACCTGTTTTATCTCCCTGCGCTTACCTAAACATCTGTTGATTCAGCCCAGTTTTTCAGAAATGTATGTTTAATTAATTAAGAACATCATCACATCTTTAAAAGTTAAATATACTTAGTTATCTGAAAAGAAATAATAGCATTCCTGTATCTTATTTACAAGAACTCTTTACTTTGAAGAGGCACTATATCCTGAAGATCCAATTTGTTGCTATTTCTTAATACTTTTTTCTGTAGAAATTTGCATAACCGAGGTTCCTGCCACAAGCAGACCATCAGCTTGCTTTTAAAGCATGTTCTGAATCCAGAGATGCATGTCATTAATCATGAAGCAATAGGAAAGTAAGAGTTTTTAATAGTCTTCTATATTATAGTTATGCTTAAGAATGAAACGGGAATCTCTAGACAGGGGATAAACATGAGCAGCCAGTGCCCTGCCTGAGGAATGTGTTATTGTCATGGCTAAATAAGATAGATGTGGAGCAGGGGAAAGAGGGAGTAGGACAAGGAGTGAAATCCATAGTGCCAGCAATCATTTCATTATTTTATGATATATGTATGTATTTGGAGCAAAGCTTTTAGGTGAGATGGAAAAGAGAAATGAGAGAAAAGCAGGGAAAAGGAGATAGAAACAGATAGCAAAAGCATGGAGCAAAGCCGCAAGGGAATGAGGAGATGGGGACCAAGCTGGCCCCCGGCAGAAGTGGTCAAGTCAAGCTTCGGAAAGCAGTGAATGTTCAGGCATCCCCACCTCAGCCAGCAGCAGCTCCAGGTACTGCCTGGTGTCTCGGGCTTCTTGCTGTTGGCCAGTCCTCCTTCTGTGTGTTATTGCTATAGAATCATAGAATAGTTTGGGTTGGAAGGGACCTTAAAGATCATGTAGTTCCAACCCCCCTGCCATGGACAGGGACATATCCCGCTAGATCAGGCTGCCCAAGGCCCCATCCAACCTGGCCTATGCAATGATCTGATTACACTTGTCTAATTAACTTCTCCAGTGCGCTTCATCCTCCTTCCAAAACCCAGGAAGATGGGGTTTGTTGCTTGAATTTGTTGTCTGAGTAAAAATTCTCTCCAAGGTAAGAAGGGAAGACCGGACTGTCCCTTAAAGACATTGATTTGTAGTTATGGTAGCTGGGACTTGCCCTTCCCAAAGCAATGCTCAGAGAATTATGCAAATTTGTGTAACATTGTGTGGGTTTCAGTGAAGTTTTGGCTTTATTCCTTGTGATATGCTGTACGGTAAACTCAGAGGTTGCTCTTTTCATCTGGGGTTTAAAAATTGGACTGTCTTAGAAACAATTCTTTGCAAACAACTTACATTCATGGGTTTATGTATGAAAGACGCAGAAGGTGTACACATCCCAAACTGGCTTTCACCAATACAATTTGCAGCTGATGGCCAATTTCTATCTTTGGAGCACAAGTCCTTTTCCCTATGAGGAGGCTTAACATTCTTCATTAAAAGCCAGAAAACGCCCATGGTTCCAGAAAAAACACTTCTGTAATTGCTGTTTTTTGTAAAAACAAATGCAAGTTACTAGTGATTTTTTTTTTTAAATAGTCTTTGCATCTCCAGGAGTGCAATTGTGAATTATGAGTGAGAAGTGCTCTTGAAAGTAGAAATGAATAATTTTTTAATTTTTTTTTTTGTTTCTACCATTGCCCCATGCAGTTTTCAGATAAATTCTTGGGAATGGCATTGTGTTTTAAGTCTTGCATTCCTTGCATCTTTCAACACTTACAAAGCATTAATTCAAGATGAAAATAAAACCTTTGCTGCAATAAAATTGCAAAGGAACACAAGGTTTATAAGTGGGGAAAAGAAGTGATGAACTCAGTATGCAACGAGTTCGCTTCCCTGGCTACAGTCCATCTGCGTGTTTGGCTGCGCTTCATGACCAGCTGGCTCCCTTCAGTCTGTATCTAAGATGATCTCTTTCTCAGATGATATAAACTTGCAGTGATAGATAAGAGAAGTGAGAAATGTTTGCACATGGTATTAATCTGTCTGTCAAAATTGAAACGCAGATGCCTTGGGTGGAAAAGGACAGATGATCTTAGTGGTGATTAACCCCCAAAGGAGAAAACCCAATCCACCAAGTAGCTGACTTATGAACTAGTGTGCTGGTAATTAAATTGAATCCCTGTTATTTTATCTATTTATTTCTGGCTAATAAAATTCCAGCTGTCTATCAGTAAAATTGCAAGTGTTAACTTGCAAAATTGTTTTAAGTAGCACGGAGGGGCTCCTCCTGTGTGCTTGCTGTTTGAAGATAGGTCATTGTGTGCTCCAGGCAAGGAGTCCTCGACACAAGGATATGGTTGTCTGGTGTCAATATTGGCATGTGTACTCATTATTTTTCTCTTCTCTTCTCTCCTTCTCTCCACACCCCCATTCCCTGCTTCCAGTTATTAAATTCCCTATCAAAAAATCCAGATGCTGACTGCAAATATGGACTCTACTTCAGAGATGGGAAAAGAAAAGTAGACTACATCCTCGTTTATCATTACAAGAAGTCCTCATCAGGGAAGACGCTCACCAGGAGAGTCCATCACAATGATTCAAGTGCCCGAAGCACCAAGCAGGATCAGCCACTTCCTGGGAAGGGAGTGCAGCTGGAAATGGGGGAAAGTGAACCTCATGTGGATTACCATGAAGATGACAAGAGATTTCGCAGGGAGGAATATGAAGGGAATCTCGTGGAGGCTGGTCTGGAACTGGAACATGATGAGGATGTAAGGAACCATTTCCAACAGATAAAGATGAGGAGGATAACTGATGGTCGAATCCTGGGAGCTGCTGAGCCATTCTTGTAAACCTGGCTCTAATCAAGGTTACACAAGCTCAGCTCTTCCAGAATTTGATTTCAGTTCTGGCACCGCCATCCTTGCCCACCAATTTAATTCACTTCACAGGAACAGCCCACAGTTTTGTTAATGTCCCAATGAGGTGCAGTTTCTTCATTTTCTTGGCCAGGACTTGTGGCACATCCACTATTGCAACAGAGCTTGTTGATGCGTTGCACTGCCTACAAGTGAGGCTTAAATTGCTCTAAACACTAATCCCAGTATGCTGTGGTTTAGATCCACTGGTAATTCCAGTTCTGATGAAAAATACTTGATACAGACAGTGACATTTTTATACCTCAGTATAGACTTGAAGGGAATTCAGTTTGTTCAGGAGGTTCTGGTACAGGCTCTAGCTCCAGCGCGTGGGTCTGTATCACAGTTTGCTCTTTCCATTCTTAGATATGAACAGTACAGCTTGTAACGCCTTTCACCTGTACCCTGAAAACAGTGTATTCTATTAAAAGACCATTAGACGATATGAAAAATGATGTGTGTGAAGTACTGCCAGTGTGTGATTAGTAGAAATAGGCACAGCCATATTAATTTCAAAGAAAGCTGTTACAATTAACTGATCCAATTGATATGCCTGAAACTCCTGTGAGAGTGGGTAAACATTTGTGCTGGTTTTATTTACGAGATCTAAAAGTTGAGATTGAACATCGAGACCCGTGATCAGAGTGCTAAAAAAAAATCTGCCACCGATTATTTACAAATCACAGGCCTGTAGATAATGAGATAGATGTAGATGTAGATGTAGATGTAGATGTAGATGTAGATGTAGATGTAGATGTAGATGTAGATGTAGATGTAGATGTAGATGTAGATGTAGATGTAGATGTAGATGTAGATGTAGATGTAGATATTTTGCATGGTATAATGCAAAAAACCTTTCTCTTCTTTGTTGCCTACCTGAAAATAAGAGTTGTTTTCTATTAAACTTGCATGTTGTTGTAGTGAACTGGAAGCTTGCCTGTGCCAAGTCATAGATATTTAAATCCATTTCAAGATGGGAGGTTCCCACCTATGACATATAACATGATTTCAGATGGTAGAGAAGGGTTCAGGGTTCACGTCAGGACAGTGTAAATGAGAGAACCCTGTCCTTTCAGAACAAGATACCAAACCAGATCAGGAATGTATAGAGATGAAAGCAAGCCGTAGACATTTACATCACCTTCCATATCCAGCACACCGGTGTAGGGAGAAAAACCTGCAGCTTGAAAAACATCCCACAGAGTTGCATTGAAGGCTTTGCTAATTGCAAAATGAGCAAAGGTTTCTTGAACAGATGATGTTTACTCAGTCATTTAAGTTCTCTTCAGTGAAGTAAATTCAAAGGTGGATTGGAAGCCATGCCTTATGGGAGGGCTGGCAGTTATTAATGTCCTCTGAGTAAGCCATTTCTAAAAAGCCAGTGCTTTTTAGCATAGTATATAGCTGCATGAAAGCTAATTATTGTAATAACTGCCTGAGTTGATACTGCAGCAGGATTAGAAAGATTCATTAAAGTTTTTCCCTTCTGTTTGCTGAATGCCTGCTAGTTTGATATCTTTTTGTCCAACGGCTTTGAAATCATTACTCCTGTGGGAGTAAATATAGGGAGTATATGGGAGTGCCAGAAGCAAACCCCCACATTCAACCATCTGGAACAGAGATAAGGGAACTAGTGGGGTACAAACATACTTATTAGTATATATTAGTTAATATTATCTTTAACACATCTTTTTTTTTTTTTTTTCCTTTTGTTTTGTTGAATTCTTCCTAGCCAATTTCCTAATTAAAATGCGTCATGTTTTAATGTAGAAATTCACGTCTGTATTTGAGGCTGCTTCTTTCTTACTGCAGTTTTGGTCCTTTGAGATACTGAGCAGCTCTTAAGAAGCAGTAGGGACTCTCTCAGCTCTATTAATTACCACACACTCACAAAATTATACCATTTGGCTGGATGCCTGTGCTTCAAATTTAACTGGCTTAGTCTCTATTTGTGTCCATAGTCATTAGCTTTTATTTCCCAAACAATTTTTATCTGTTTAACCTTGTGGTGATTGTTCTGGAAGACAATAGCATTTTTGAGTCACATTTTCTAGCAGCTCAGCACAGAGAGGCGTTCAGTGATTGTCCTGTTGTTAGAAACTAGCTGTCTCTAATGAGATTTAGCATATTGGCAGTAGTGGACTGTTCCTTAATATGTGTGAAACACAAGGGAAAAAATACTTAATTTCGTCCATCGGTAATCTTTTCTCTTGCTTTTTTTTAAGACTAAAATCCATGGGGTTGGATTTGTAAAAATACACGCACCGTGGAATGTATTGTGTCGAGAGGCAGAATTTCTTAAGCTCAAGATGCCCACAAAAAAGGTGAGTCTTGATTTTCTTCACTTCCTCTGGAAGGTGCAGTTTAAACATATGCTCATCTCTGAGCACCTTCCAAATGTTGGCTTTTCTTCCCACAAGCGTTTTTAAAATCTGTACAGAAAATAAAAGATACAATCTTGCCAAAAGAAAGAACGCCTGGAAGGAGGAATGGAAATCAAGAATCCCATTTACTTCTGCTCTCTGTACACGATGCGAGAGATCTCATACAATGCCTCATCCACTCGGAGTGTTTTAAAAGAAGATGTTGCAATTGACGATGAAATTTGTGTGTTTAGGAAAATCTTTCTCACCTGAAATGCTAGATTGCTAAAAATGATTGTAAAAGTTAACAATTTGGATGCAACAATCTTGCTGGGTTTAGTGACTCTTCATGTACATCATTACTCATATGTGCAGGAGTTGGGACTACTCTACCATAAAATAAATTACCTTTCAGAATATTTGAACGATCATTACAGAAGTGACATTATATTTTCATCAGTTCTAAACCATCTGTGATAGATAGCTACCTGTTCAGTGCGCATAGCTTAGCGATGGATTAATATTTAAACACATACTAAGTGCATGTCCCAGACTGCAGAGGGAAGTCTATAATGGAGCAAGAGACAGTCTCAGAGTCCAGCACCATTTATTACAATGCTAAAACCATAATTTTGGTTTGGATTTCATATTAATCCCCATTATTGCCTCACTTAACACCAGTTTTAATCAGAAGCACAATTAGATAAGAAAGAAGTCTATTGTGAACCTGCAGTTAAAGCTGCTTTGCCACAAAAGAAAAGTTAGGGGGAGTATTTTGAGGGGCGGTGGGGTGTGAAAGAGGCCACCTGAACCTGCAGATATTGCTTGGGAGAAGCAATGTTCCTAAAAACACCCTCAGCCCCCTAAAGCCTTAATTCCAGATGAGCATCTTCCTGTGGTAGAAGCACTGTCCTGGATCTGTACATATTTTTTGTCGTTTAGAGAGGGAAGCCTGTAATCTTCTTTTGTTGTGACCTGCTAACACAATTCCTGCATTTAGTGCTACAGAATTTTAATAGAAGATTCAAGATATTTTGGTTTCTTTATATGGAAGGGGGGAAACTCCTGAAACCTGCACAATATTCCCAGGAAAGCCCCCTGGGAGAGGAGACCACTTCTGGTTTTTTTGCACAAGGGCTCTGTAGCTCCTTCATTTATTTTTCCCTTTGCACCAAAAAAACAGAGGAGTGGGTGTCTCAGGAACCAGTGAGAAGTATGTCTTCGCTGAGTGGCCCAATCTGGTTATTTGGAACCAAACATGAGCCACGCTTCGACTCAGAGGAAAAGCAATAGGCTTCCTCTGCTTGCCTTGCTTGCACTTTCCCATCCCTCTATGTGTTTGTGCATGTTTTCAAGTAGGCAAGCAGTACTCCTCGATAATTTATGCTGATGTAATGATTTAATTGATGGTTTATTCCTTGCAGTTCACTCTCTTTTATGGATAACTGAAAAGCAATACAGTTTACTGTTTCTCTCTTTGCCCACTCAGATGTATCAGATCAATCAGACCCATGGTCTTCTGAAAAAGATTAACTCTGTAATTCAAAAAATAACAGAGCCCATCCAGCCAAAAGTAGCAGAACACAAACCTCAGACGGTGAAGCGCCTCTCCTACCCTTTCTCCAGAGAGAAACAGCACCTGTAAGTGAAAGCTTTCCGTAAACATCCATCTCAACAGGTTCCAGCCTTCCTGGCAGCTGAGGCACTGAAATGTGAACAGGAGAATGAACACCAATATTTTATACATGATTACTGTGAAGAATATTTCCATTTTGCAGTAAATTTACTTTTATTTCGCTCACTGCTGAGGAATGAGGCTTTGTAGGGCCCCTCTGTGAAATCTCTGTGCTCCTGTTGTGGTATATAACACATATATCTATATAATGATACACATCAACTGTAAGACTGCCAAACAAGATTTAGGATGTAATTTACAATGTAATTTACAATTTCCATGTAAAATAAAATGCTCAGTAAAATTATTTGTAACCAGAAATGTGGCTTGATAAATTTCAGAAACATTTCATTCATCTGGTATGGGCAGCTCACACATGTACTGCCGAACAGGCTTTGATTTTGGAAATGCTATGAAGTTTGCGGTAGCTTTGTTATCGATGTCAGATCAGTAAGAATAGCTGTAGATGTGGGTGTAGGAAAAAATCACAAGGTAGGGCACAGCCAAAGTTTCATGTGCGCTGGATTGCTTTGCTGCTGCTCTTCCTTGGCCAGCATCCCAGAGGAGAGACTTTGAAGGTTGTGTTTATGTATGTGCCAGCTGGAACAAATAACAGTCCTGGGGCAGGATTCTTCATTGTGCATAACAGGGCTTTTAGTTTTTAATCAAGAGATGCAGAACACTGGTGGAGTTGTCTGTGTTTGTTGGGCACATTAATGTATATGACATTTGAAATGGTCTTGGATTTGCAGGAAATGTATTTATTGATGTTGCTGCAGTGAAGGAGCCTGGGGGCTCAGAGAAAGACCAGAAGATGCTCCTCAGCTTAGGTGTGGATGTGTCTTGTGCTGTTTGCAGGGGCGGCTTTTTCAGTGAGACCAACTGTGTCTTTACTGAATAAGAGAGAGGCAAGAGTGGCCTCATAGGGTTTAAGGTACAGACACAATGTAAAGATTATTAGAAGAAATTCAAGGCCAGCAGTGGTTGGGAATTCAACATCAAGGAGCATCAACAGTCTCTTTTGTGCAGAAAAACCTAAAAATATATCAAACCAGTGAAATGTATAAGCGGCCTCTTTAAAATATGGGAGCTGGAATTGACTTTATTTTTAATGAGGTTTCTACAAGCTGTTCTTTAATGTTAGCCGTGAGAGATCCCCAGGCGATATGAAAATATTGAAAGGGTCAACAACAGCAGGAAATTACTGGCTTTTTTTTTAACCTAATGGGCTTCCTTCTGATCTTTTAACAGATTTGATTTGTCTGACAGAGATTCCTTCTTTGACAGTAAAACGAGAAGCACTATAGTAAGTACTGTATCTAAATAATTTATAGTGGTTATTACCTTAGCCATGGTGTTAATAGCCCCTTTGCCAGCTTTAGTACAATGCCTGTTGCAAGTTTGCCTTTCTTAACCAAATGCCAGGGATAGCCTGTGACATCTGCTATTGGAATTATAAATAAAGCATCTCCAGCTTTAGGTTATATGCTGAATAGTGTTCGATGCTAACAGGTTGCTGCCATTTGGAAAATAATTTGGATCTTCTTTCTAGTTCACTGTTAAGGTGGCACATAGTTCCTGAGTAGACATGTCACCAGAAAGCATGAAATTTAGATTCTACCTCTGTTTCTGCCACCAGCTGCCTGCACCGCTGTAACTCATTTACCTTTTTGTAACTCCAAATTGCTTGTTTTGTAAAATGCTGGGAAATCTCCTAAGGCAAATTCCAATGAAACAGCCAGGTATTTACAGGGAATGTTATTTATAATTTGGGGGGACAATTCTCTAGAACGGTGTAAAAAGTGTTGAGTTCTATGATTTTTTCTTTTAAGCTGAAAGAGGGGAGATTTAGAATAGATATTAAGAAGAATATTTTTACTGAGGCAATGGCACAAGTTGCCCAAAGCAGTTACAGATGCCCCATCCCTGGAGGTACTCAAGGCCAGGTTGGATGAGGTTTTGAACACCCTGATCAAGTGGAAGGTGTCCGTGCCCATGGCTGGGAGTTGGAACTGGATGATATTTAAGATCCCTTCCAACCCAAAGTATTCTATGATTCTTTAACATTATGTATCACTTGTATTTACCGTTAAAGTTTACATGAAGCAGACGCAACAAGGACAGAAAATTCCATCTTGTTCTGTTTGTTTATGCATCTGTTCACCCACATTGTGCTAGTGAGTGTCATGTACGCATACGTACCACTGGAACTGGGCTGAGCCATTCATACCTCCATGTTGGAGGGTCTCTCTATTCCTTCAGCACTAGCCTGGAGCTTTCCCTCCTAATTAAACTTCTGAGATTCTCTTACAGAGATAAAGTCTAAAATAGGAATATGATATCACAAACTACATTTGAGTACTTCCTTGTGACTTACAGGACATGAAATAGAGTGGGGAAGAAGGTGTAGCCTCCTTTATAGCCACTGAGGGGGGAATTGAAAGGGCAGCTCCTATGACATCCGGGGCAGTTGGAAGGGACCATGCCAAGCAGCATTGCTGCAACACTTTTCAAAGTATAACATGGACTCCTTGCCCCATTCTGCTGCTGCTAATCTGTGCGTTCGAATGTGACTGTGAACATTCTTTTATCTTAACAATAGCCTTTTGCATGCTAAGTGGTTTCAAAGAGAGCTTATATCACCATTATAGCTGCCTTTTATTGTTATGGTGATAAAGGGTGTAAGATATCTAACTTCCCTTTCCTGCTTTGAAATTCCAGTGTGTGGACCCTATGATGTAGTTACTCTGTAACCTGAAGTGCACCGATTTCATGTGAGCACAGGTTGTCAGGGCTAGGTGAGTTTGACCAGGGAAGGCAGACACAGCAGCACAGAAATGGAAAAGAAAAAGATAAACATAAAATTGGTTTATTTGCGATAAAACATTTGAGATTGAAAAACCCATAGCTTTTATTTATAGACTTTATATTTAGACATATAGTCAGAAAACTTGTAAGAACTGATAAGGAACTTAAGGGAGCAAATGAAGAGTTAAAATTCATAGTAAACTGTCTAAGGAAGGTAGCGAGACAAAATGGCATCATAGAACATGAGGAGGGGCAAGAGTAACTGAAAAATGGACTGAAACAAAGAGCAGCTCATAGAAGAGGCTGGGAAGAAGGCATAAGGGTTTTTTAAAACCACTCGAGGAACACTGGGCGTATAACAATAGTGCTGCTAGTCTGTTACTTTGTTTGAAATCCCTGTAAATCACCCAGTAGTAAAAGACATATTGAATATTCCCTGACATCGTTTTATCCTGCATGCATTTCTCTTTGTATTCTTGTTTCTTACAGTTCTCTCCTGCCTTTCTCATGTGTATTTTTAAGCCACAGAGCAAATATTGACCCTTCCGCCTACTGCAAAATGAACAGGAATCTGGTCACTCCCTGTGAATCTTGATGAATAGAAACTAAGCCAAAGACCTTTTACTTACATAACTTTGTTGATTTTTCTTTTTAATAAGTAGAAATCTCTCTGTGACAGCTCTTTAACTCGCTGGAGTTGGAACACAACAGGCAGATGAACTGTGGGGTTTGCCTTGTATGCTCTCACTCGCTTTCCCTCTGTGAATTGGGCTCATGGCAGCCAAGTTAGGAGACAGATTAGCGATCATCCCCAAAGAATCGGTTCACAACTCCTCAGATAGGCCAGGCAATGGGCAGCAGGTGCTTTTACCTGTGGTTTTCCTCTGCTGCCGGCTCCCCTGCTAGCCTTGCAATGGCCAAGCGCCTGCCCTGCCTACAAGCATCACTGCATGGGAGCAACACAGGATGAAAGTTTGACCGCTCGGCTGATGTGCTGAGATGTGCAAAGGTTATTTGACAATAAATGCAATAAATCGTAAAATAGGTATATCTGTTTTGCCACTGAGGTCATGCAAGCTCAGAAGTTTTAAGGTCAGCCTGTGACAGTCCAGTTTCTGATAAATGGCTGTGTGCATGTTATGAGCCTGAAGCTCTGCTGAAGTCCTTGGGTTGCAGCCAGCTTGCACCATTGGAGGTGAGGGAAGAGCTGGCCCAGCACACTGCCTTGTCTGGGTAGAAGAGGGCTTCTGATTTTTGATTGGTGTCTAACATGAGTGAAAATAGCATTTCTGTTACGAGAGTGGTTAGGTGTAACTGTGTTTCCCCTGATCAGTTATCTTGGTTGCTGGCTATTTAGTTAAGCCTTTCTTGTGTGGATAACTCAGCATGGAAATCTTTAAGCCCTGCTCTCCTGAATACCATGACTTTTACTAAAGAATGATGACTTCATCGACATCTTGGTTTTGCCAATATTTGAGCTGTACACAAAAAAGATTGTGCTTTCACTGGCAGTGTTTGAAGTAACCCTTTCCTTCCTTTTATTTTACTTCTGTAGGTTTATGAAATATTGAAAAGAACAACGTGTACCAAAGCAAAATACAGCATGGGTAAGGAACTTTATTTAGCTTAAGATTGATATCGTTTTCAGGTATTGAGAATAATTGCAAATTCTAACTGGCTGTAGAGTTTAGGTTTTTTACCCCTGCTCTCTAATTTGATGTATGTGGATATAATTGTTTTATTTGGAAACTTAATTTAATTAATGTAGCTGTTAGGAATTTTTCCAAATGTAAATGTGTAGATTTGACTCTAAATTAAATGGTAAGTGAACATATAGCCCCTGCAGATGTTAGTTAGGTCCTTTGCAGCAGGACTGGGTGGTTACATAAAGCAGAGGATAGTACATGCTTAGCATTGGTTCAGTTTTACGCTCACTGAAGTGGATGAGGGGATTGCCATGACTTGTGCTCTAAGAATTAAATTCATAATACAGGTAAATATGAATTGCAAATCAGGTTACCTTAAAAATTTGTTGGCAGCTTTTCCTGTGCTGTTGTTATATACTTTATTTTGTACGTATCGTGATATATAGGTATGTACTTGACTGTGGCATCAAAGTTCTCAAATAGTGCATGGTAAACCAAATTATATAAGGTGAAAGGCTGAATTACCTCACATCTAAGTTTCCTAACACACAACCAACAGAAACAAATTTGTGTGAGAAAAGTGCATTAACATGGAAGAAAATCTTTGATAACTGTTGGAATCTGTTACAGCGTTTATTTGCCTACAAACAGTTAAATAAAACAATAGGAACTTGAATTACAGGTAGTTCTGTTCAATATTGACCCATCAGCTGCTTAGAGTTACATCAAATAATAGAAGAATAATTATGCCAGAAATTATTTCCATGCTTTGACTTTTCTGTTGAAGTAACAACATACAATGTGCAATTGTTGAGTCCTTATATACACTAAATTTTGGTGTTCGGCCAGTATTAACAGAAGTACTGTTTCTGTGTAGCATGGGAAATCCAAATTAATCTGTGACTTTGAGGACCTTTTTTGAGTCTGGTACTGGGTCATTTCCATTGGAAATTACGTATTTGCACTTTTGAAGGGGGAAGGTCATACAGCTCAGTTTGAATTCTTGCCTTGGAGTTGGTTACTTGATTTATATTTTTTCTTTCTCTTTTTTGTTTTTTTTCCCCTGTGGTCCAGAAATGGGAAACTCATTAGAGGTTAGTTGAATAGGGCAGAGGCTAAAGGAAAGTTAAGTGTTAGGATTCCTGGATCATTCTTCTAGAGACTGGCAAGGTCGCACAGTATTCCTAATAAAAATGTCATTAGGCCAGCCCGTCCGTGGGTATAGGTAGTGTAAGTCACTCACGCCCTTTGTGTTCCAGGGCTGGAATGCTGGGTTACAACCCAGCAAAGACTGCAAAAAGGTTTGAGTAAACACAGATAATGCTGCGACATATCTGCCCAGCAGGAAAAAGGTGGCTGCCCAGTGAACACTGCAGTCTTTGTTATTCATTTTGCAAATCTGTGAAAATGTGGATCTGTCTTCATTGTTAAATACTAATACATAGAAAGGTACTATGTAGCTCTTTGATCAGTCACACAGCCCTAGAAAAATACCTTATCTGCTCACTAGCTGTTCCTGCCAGAAGCACGGAAACATTTGCAGACAATTTGTAGTACTGAATAATCTTAAATAGGACTTTGAAAATTAATGATACTGCAGGATACTGAGCACTCCTGGAGCAGTTCCTCCAGCAGGTGATGAGTTGCTCAAAAATGTTAATGAACTTAAAAAATATCTCAATTTAAGGACAATCAAAAATGTCTTGGTGAACGTACAGTAAGCTGTTTCTTGGTTCCTAGACTCATAGAATAGTTTGGGTTGGAAAGGACCTTAAAGATCATCTAGTTCCAGCCCTCCTGTGATGGGCAGGGACATGTCTCACTGGATCAGGCTGCCCAAAGCCCCATCCAACCTGGCCTTGAACACCTCCAGAGATGGAGGAAGTCATAGTCCTTGTTCCTTCAAGTCCAGTCCCACAGTCTAGTTAGCAATGAACTGATGGGCAACATAGAGGCCGTCTAAGTCCTTTTAAATTCTCCACAATGCTAGTGGCATTATTATTATTATTATTACTAGTAGTAGTAGTAATTAGCTTAGCCTTGCACAAAGAGACTGTTTCATTGCATCCCCAAATGTATCTTCATGGATGATACGACACCTTCAGACGTGGGTAATGCTCCATAATTGGAAGGAGCTGTATTAGTGCCAGCAGCTGCAGCAAGAACGTTAGAGAAGTTATGTGCTACAGCCTTCAAAGGTCCAAGTGCGGCCAAGAGCAAGCTGCCATGTTGAAGAGCCCTTTGCCATTGTGCTCCTCCAAACTTAGATGTTAACTCTTCCCGACCCGTGCATACTGTGGCCCCAAGTTAAGAAGTGATGCCACACCTGGGAAGGCAGGACTCCTCAAAGTCCCTTATGCCGCATACATTTTATAGATGAAGGATTAATGGCTTTCAGCCTCATGCATGTCACTAACAAACGGATGTGTAAACAGGGAAAGGAGAGGGAAGAAAGAAGGAAACTACCCTTTTAAATAAAAGACGAAAATGTGGTAAATATGGTAAGTATTATGCCAAGGTCTTCGCAAAGGCTTTTCCCTACAATTTCTCTAATCAATCTGACATCTGAATTCAAAACTTTGTGTGGATGATGCGTGTGTATGCGTGTTCCCGTATGCCATCAATTCCAGCCATATTCTTCTCATGATTGAACCTTCTGCTACACACTTTCAAATCTGCAGGCTTGCCGTTAAATCAAACTGACTTTCCAGAAAATGTAATTTATTTTAATGACTAATTTCAAGTCATTGGCTTCTAATTCTTGATTCTCAAATATATATGACTTCCTCTTGCTCTCTGCAGTTTTCCATTTTATAAAATGAGTCATGTTTAATAACCTATATGATTAAAAATGAAACTACATGGAAAGGAATGAGATGGCAGAAAAATCGTTATCTGACTTAAAAACTGTTATTTTGAGGGAAATCTCCAGGAAGACTGATAAAGTGAAACTGCCTAACCTTGATAGTGTCAATAACTGTCATGTCTTTATTTTCAAGGGATCACCAGTCTGCTTGCCAATGGAGTTTACAGTGCTGCATATCCTTTGCATGATGTAAGTGATCTTGCAATAGATTTGACTTATCTACTACCTGACACCAAGAAATCCTTAATGTTTAATGTATTAATGGCATCTTCCCAGGATGTGTTCTGGATCCTGACTTCCTTTTCACTTGCATCATGATTGCAGTAACATCTGCAGGTTTTCATCACCCTGCTTCCTTTTGATGAATTCCCCACCTCTATTCTATCTTTGGTTATCATCAGTGATGTTTGGACATAACATTAGAAGTGCTGTTTTGGTGGCTTAGCAGATGAAATGCTTCTGCTATTTTCTGACCTTCTGCTACTGGGATCCCTGGCATCGGTGCTAGGAAAACATATCTATTCCAGAAGCACCAAGTGGCTAGTTCCCTCATCCATATCTCCCTGGACTCCCCTTTGCAAGTACAGAGATGTCAGTGGCTGTGAAGTTAGTTGTCACTGGAGGAAAAACCATAAGCAAGAATTTGAAGCAACATATTTAGAATCATAGAATAGTTTTGAGTTGGAAGTGACCCTAAAGATCACCTAGCTCCAACCCCCCTGCCATGGGCAGGGACACTTCCCACTGGATCAGGCTGCCCAAGGCCCATCCAATCTGGCCTTGAACACCTCCAGGGATGGGGCAGCCACAGCTTCCCTGGGCAACCTGTGCCAGTGCCTCACCACTCTTATGGTGAAGAAATTCTTCCTCTTGTCTAGACTAAACCTACCCCTCTCCAGTTTATACCAATTCCCCGCTCATCCTATCACTACAAGCCTTTGTGAACAGCCCCTCCCCAGGGACTGGATGTGACTGCAGACCTTACTACTTATGAAATCTGCTTTGGAACAGTTCAGTAAGATGTTAAGAGTGTGTTCAACTATAATGTTCATCAAGAAGATTAGAGCGGTAGGGAACTTTGGTGGCACTCATGCCTGAGCTGGACATTCCCATTCTGCCAGAGGTGCACAGCAGTTGAATGCTGATGACATTTTTATTTTGAGGCTCAGGGTACAATTAGAACTGACAAACACGTGCTCTTAGCTAGACCCTTACAGAAAGGCTTGACAGATGTCAAGAGGACATGGCAGTCGTGCTGCTCAAAATGTCCTGGCTGTGTGAGCATACCAGGGCTGCTGAGCCTGCTGCCAGATTTCCAGCATGGGATGTGAAGATGAAGTGTGCCTTCCTAGTTTTCTGTTCCCCTCACTCGCACTGGTTTTACACGGGACCAGGAGTGTTTTATCTTGGTGTAACTGAGACCACAACAGCCTCCTTATCTGCCTGATGTTTATCATAAATGTCAGACACTCAAACTATAGCAATATCACTTAGAAATCCAGGAAGGTTAAATAAACTTCTCTGCAAGCACTCGTCTCACGTCTTTAGACAGCTACTGATAG
Organism: Cuculus canorus; assembly: GCF_017976375.1. NCBI lineage: Eukaryota > Metazoa > Chordata > Aves > Cuculiformes > Cuculidae > Cuculus > Cuculus canorus. The sequence goes on from NC_071405.1 coordinate 14,768,302, forward strand.
TCTTGCATTTAAGTTATTTATTGTCTTAGTTTACTCCTTTATCATATTTAAAAATAGCTCCAAATTAAACCCTCAAATCTAATCAGCCCTCAGTGTTTGAAGTCTGGATAGAGATCAGCTCTCTCAGCTGGTCTCTTCTCTTTCAAGTGGACTAAGCTGAACCCCAAATACCATGGCAATGCCGCATCCTTTCCCTTGACATTTTTAGGCCACCTTTATCAATTATTCATTCCTTTTTCCCCAGTGACAGATATTATTACTCTTTCTTAATGTGCCCGATGACAGAAGACAAAGTGTGCTATGACAAATGAACTCCTAAAATACAGCATTATTTTACAGATTGCTTTTTCTGTTTTTGATGCATTAAGTGAGTGGGATACATGGGTATGCAAGATGTGTAGCAGCTCTGGGCGCGACTCACTGAATGACGCAGATTTTCTTTTTTTAAAGGGTGACTATGAAGGTGAAAACGTCGAACCAAATGACAGAAAAGTAAGTTGATATAAAGGGGGTTAACATATCCACAAGAGTCCCAGCCTGAAGAGTCACTTGTTGGAATCTAGACGTTTGCCAAGATTTCCCAGGAAATACCACAAAAAGGCACTGAAATGCTAAGCAACAGAAGTGCAGAAGGACTTTCCAGTGTTTAAATTTAATAGAATCATAGAATTAGGTAGGGTTGGAAGGGACCTTAAAGATCATCTAGTTCCAAATCCCCTGCCATGGGCAGGGACATCCCACTAGATCAGGCTGCCCAAGGCCCCATCCGACCTGGCCTTGAACACCTGAATGTGGAATGCAGTACGGATATGTATAAATTACCAAGCTCGATAACAATGCATTTCTTGCCATGTTAGTAGGAGTATTGACAGCATTTATATATAACTCCTTGTAAAGTTCAAATGATGTCATTTCAGGCCGGCTCTGATGAGAATAGGCTCAGTCATAGCCTGGTACCCATATCTGACATAAATCCTCCTTCACTTCACAGTGAGCTCCAGTCTCAGCACTGCAACCTTTGCTGAAATGATGTGCTGATGACCTGGAGTGTGAGGATCAGGATTGAGAGGGTGGCAGTTGGAATGGAAGCATAAAAGTTACGAGGAAAGGCAAAGATCGAACATTTATCAGAAATGAGACATTCTTAGCAAAGCTTTGATGTGCACTGTTCAGCCAGAAACTGCCCTGTGGATGTATACTGATGCGTCGCTTCACTTTTCGCATAAGTCTGGGGTTTAAATTGTGTTTTGTTGTCTGTGTACTGAAAGACTCTGTTCGTTGTAGAGTAGGAATTATTCTAAGGAAATACTTTTCATAAGAAAAAGCAAAACTCCTACGCTTTGTATAAATGTTGATTTCTTAAATTCAGAGTGCAATTATGACATGCTCCCAGTCACAGTTCCCTGAAGAAGACAGGCCTTTTTTTCTGTGTATCGGACAACAATTGAAATAGAGAGGTTATGACCAGTTCTCTCATTTAGGTGCTGTTACATTTGGGTGCCATATATGTTGGGCTTTCAGAGCTGAAACTTTGCCTTTCCAGTGTGTTTCATGGTCATGTCTCTACAGTAATGCCATGGGCCAGCGTGGGCTCAGGCTGTAGGAAAAGCAGATCTAAAGCCTTCTAAGCTGGTCATATAAAAATAGGTCCCCAAATGTAAAGGTCTGCTGGGCGTTGAGGTGCAAATGTCTCATCAAAAGACAGCAACTGTTATTTCTCCCCCTCTATTGATTTGTGCTAAAAATACCACGTACCTGTCATTTCATTACTAGGCAATGCATTGCTCAACCAAAAATAGGATGAAAGCCCATGTTTTCTCAAACTGTCTGGATTATCATCTTTATTACTAACTTTTCAAACCTCACGAATTCTCTTGTTTCACAAGTTCACTGTGTGTTTCGAAATGTTTACATTGGCTTTTGACTTCCAGTTCCCTCAAATAATCTTTTGGTGTGTTTTGGCATGTGTTTTCTGGCATCTTGAAGCTTTCTTTAATCTAATCCAGTGCTAGGCCTGGCTTTGCCTTTTTTAACAACAAAATTAAAGATTTGGGGCATAGAAATGATGTAAATATTTAGGGCTAGGGCGTTGATCTCCTTTAACCATGTCTTTGAAGCTTTGCTTTGAATATCAAGCTGATAAATGTCAGGATAAATTAGATAATTCATTTGTACTTCAACCACAAATTTGATTTGAAGCACTGTATAGAACTGAAACATGGCACTGATGCACAATCTCCTTAGCTTAGTACTTTCCTGATATGCCTGACAAGCTTAGATCATAGAAAAGGAATCTAATTTCCAGCACAAACTTAGCTTATAAAAATGAAGTAAAAAAATAATAAAAGGAAGGGTCTTACTTGGTGCACATGGATGTTGAGGTGTCCCGAGTCATTAATTGCTTCCCAGAGGGATCGGCTGGCCTTAAACTTTTGGAAATGTGTTTGAAAGACACCTAAAGCAGAATAACAATAAAATTTGCCTGTCTTTAGATTTCAATTTCTGCTCTTGCTCTTGTAAGGAAACTAATAAAGATTAATGATTTGGGGTTGCAGTGGAGAAAATCCACAGTCCACTTATATTTTTTTATGTCATATTTCTGTAAAATTAAAGAGGTTGTGATTTTTGAATGTCTTGAATCATTTGCGTGAGAAATACAGGGAGTCAGATTGGAAAGTTTGTGTTCATGGTTGGAGAGAGAGTTGCAAAGCTACTCTACAAAGGTTGTTTGCTGTATAACTTCTTTGTGATAAAATGCGAGAGGTCGGAATGGATCCAGGACTGCCAGTCTGCCCTCCCTTGCATTTGCTGCATTTCACTGGAGAAATATAGGAGGCTGACATATGTCAAATTTCTAATGATAAAATAGCCTACAGATTTAAGCAATAACATCCTGTTTGATCTGTTCTTCTATGAAGAAGATTAATAACGTTGCCCCCCCCGTAATGATAACTGGTCTAGGTCTCAGTTCCCTGTCGCAGTTTCTTCCACAGCTGAGCTGGTTCCAAGGTCTGGAATCTTCTGCCTTTATTTTTTTTTTCTGTTTTACTGAATGTTCGATATAAAGAAATACCTCAACAATAATCAGTTCATGCTCTTACATCTAAGGAAAAAGATGATGCTGTTGCCAAATGAATTAATGAAAACAGCGGTGATGTAAGAACATCTCCGTGAGATATCAGTAGTTGGTCCAGGAACATCCTGCTACCAAGTTCATGTCACGGGGTTGAAGCAGGGAGAGAAGCAGTAAAAGGAGACCTGACTTCACAAGCAGATGTAAAGCTTCTCTTCCCCCTGTCCCACAGAGGAGATGATAGCTGGGTGACCAGTGAGCACAGTTCATCTTCACCAGTATTTTTTGTACATATGCTGATTTCTTGTTCACTCTGTTAGCTGAAATGATTTAAGAAAAAAAATCAGACCTGAGAAGCTCTATTTATATATTTCTTGAAGTAAAGGATAAGCTGAAGGTCTCAGAGGAACCAATTTTTGTGAGGGATTCAATTTTATAAATCACTAATGCGGATCATTGCTTTCCTTGGCCCGTATCCTAACCAAAAAGATGAGTAGAAATCATTATGTTCTTTTAGTTTAAAGCTGAAAAACTCTTAAATGCAGCCTTTGAGGCTCCTCTGCACAGCACCTATTGATGGATGCTGAATATTATAGTTTGCATATGAAAACAAACCAGTTTATTCTAGTTTTTTTCTGCCTTGTAATTTAAAGCATATTTGTCTGCCACATTCATTCTACTAGACATAGATCATAAAATCATATAGATCTATAGATCATAAAATCAGGACATAAAACCTCCTTGTCCCTGCTATAGTTATTCATCGGTCCAGTTGCTGAAGAGCCTTTTAATGTACTAGAATTCATCACTCTATTATAGCATGCCAAATCATCAAATCTGTTTTTAATACTTAATGCAGACTGCGTGTATTGGCAGATTGTGTTGAAACCACAAAGTGGATCCACAGCGTGAGCTCTGCAGGTGCTTTAGCTTTCACCTTGCCTTTCTGTTTTACAGCTCCTGTGTGAGGAGTGGGCGAGCTATGGAGTCTTTTACAAATATCAGCCAATTGACCTGGTGAGGTGAGAGTTCAGCCCTTAATGTCATGTTTCCACGGGGCAGCATTGAAGTTGTGCACAGCGATGCTCATGCTGATGTCCCTGAGCGGATGCCACCCTTGGTGCCATCCCAGGGACTCCAGACAATGGGAAGTTCCCTGGGGAAAAGGAGATAAATTGGTGTATCCCACCTAGTGTGAAAGCTTGCAGAGAAAGTATTTTTAATGAATTTTGTTTGCTCATGGTGATAGACGAGACTCTTTGCAGAAAACGAGGCTCTTTTTTATGAGGATTAGCTCACAAAAAATCCAAAGATACGAATTTACACAGCAGAAACATGGGGGAAAAAATTACTGATAGGACTGACTTGCTTTCATAGTGACTGTATGTCTGGATTGACTCCAAGCACCATGAGAAAGAGGGTCCTCTGAGAAGAAAACAATTCCCACAGTTCATCAGATCTTACTTTCTCCATGCTTAATCCAGCTGCGATTCATAATTTTAGCCATGTTATATTTTAAGAAATAGGAAACATTTCTCTCATTTCTTTTTTTCTAAATGTTTTTCAGAAAATACTTTGGAGAGAAGATTGGACTATATTTTGCGTGGCTGGGAGTTTATACACAAATGCTTATTCCAGCTTCGATTGTAGGGATTATTGTTTTCCTATATGGCTGTGCAACTGTGGATGAGAATATACCAAGGTAAAATAAATAAATAAATAGATTCTATTGTTGGAGGCCACTAGAAACTAAAAGCTACCTTACTCTAGAGATGTTTTGTTACTACTATCTAGGGTGAGCACAGGGGAAAGTATGACTGCCCATTTCTATGGCTTGTCCTGTGCCACCCACAGCCTGACACCCCAGTTGGTGTTTCCTGGCTGTGGCTTCTCCAGCTGGTGCTTGGTGGAGTACAGTGTGCTCCCACCACTTTACCTCCTCACACCCCACACCTTATCTTTTGGAAGCTATGCTTAAAATTAAGCCTCTTCTACATGGATGGAAGAAGTTGGGGAGCTTGCAGTCCCACTGATTTCTGCATCAAGTAAGTGATGGAGCGGTACCAAGGGCTGCGAGTGGGCAGCAGAGCTGCAGCGCATTTCTAAATCGTTAGCGTTTATTGTTAATATTGCTTGTGGAGTTTGTATTGCTGTACTGAAAATAATTTTTGGCTGGTTTCTCAGGTGGTTTTCTTTTCCCTAACTCAGATCATTATGTTGAAACAAACCAATAAAATACTGCTAATGACAGGATTTAGTGCTTCCCGTCATAAAATGCTGAGGAGGGCATTGTGTGACATAAAGATGAATCAAGACTACACATGCCTCAAATAAGCAATTTTGGTCAGATTAACAAAATCTTGATGTCATGCTATTTTTAATTTTTTAGTAAGTTTTGTATTATAGTATTATAAAGCCCTGTAATTTTGCATCATTTGCCATGCATGCATCATCAGCTGTAGATGAAAATTAAGTGGTTCATACAACAACCATGAGCCCTGGGTTAATAAAGCAGATAATGGATACCGAAAAGCACATTACTTTTGTGTTCATTAAGATTGCTTTGTTCTGCTTCCAACAGTTGAAGGAAGTCAAAAGAAGAGTCACTGTTGTTATTTCACAGATGGAGTGCACAGCAGATAGATTGGTTGAACTCCAGTCTCTTCATACTCAGCAGTCCCCTTGTACCTTATCTATTGCTTTAGTTGGTAGTTCAAAGCAAGAATGATTTTAATTCTTTATTTTTCACTGTGAAGTAGAGCATAGAGCCTTATGCCTCTCACAATGCTATCTCTTATTCCCTGGAATAGAAGTAGGACTGGGATGGAGGGAGACAACAACCCTGCATAAGGATTTCAGCCCCTACAGTGGTGTAGGTTACAGACAGAGCTGGGAGGCCCTGTGAGGGTAGAATCTGATGGTCCTACAGACCAGAAACAGGTGCTGTGCAGAGCAGCAAAGATCATTGGAACATGGAAGATGAAGCCATACTGACCATACTTTTTCCATATCTTGTTGCTTCATTGCAGTATGGAAATGTGTGACCAGAGAAACAATATCACCATGTGTCCCTTATGTGACAGAACATGCAGCTACTGGAAGATGAGCTCCGCTTGTGCGACTGCTCGTGCAAGTCATCTGTTTGATAACCCTGCAACTGTCTTCTTCTCAGTCTTCATGGCTCTCTGGGGTAAGAGGATATATGCCTTCATGTTAAGTTTTTAATTACTTAAAATACAACAGGAAGAAACAGAAAGATAAAGCAGTGTATTTATACTGAGGCAGTTAATTATGTAAAGAACTTGTCTTCTTTTTTTCCTTCTTTCCCATGAAACTGTCACCCCCAAATTTATATTCTGGACTGAAGGCTAAAATTCAAAGGGTTGTTCAAGATGAATATCAAATGAAATTGTTAAGCATCTGTCATAAAACTGCTGCGTGGTTATGTCAAAATTTCATTAACAGGATTGCTTAGCTTGCCAAAAAAAAAAAAATCTATTTGCAGAGCCAGCTTCCACTTTAGAACATTATAGAAGAAATGTATTAATGTTTTCTGGGGTTAAGGGAGGGCCCTGCAGGGAAGTGTAATGGCCTTTAGCGTCTCAGGACAAACCAAGATTGATTCTTGAGTGTGCTCTGAGATGCAATTAAGTTTATCAGCAAGCAGACATCACATGTGTAGCCCATGAAGTGGAAGCTGTGGCATTATAGGTCTTTTTTTCCAATGCTGACTGCCCCTGTACTTTGAGCGCATCACTTAAGCTTTCTTGGCATGTCTGCAGAACTTGGTTAAAATATTAGCCCTTGCAGGAAAGCTTTGTGAGAATGTCTTCAGGAATGGTTATAGAGGGCTTTTCTCCTCCTTGCTGGAGGAGGCATGGGGACCGCCTTGCTTGGGCCCCCCAGTACCAGCATGGATGCTGGAGGAGAGAATCCTCCTGTCATTCTCACTGCAGACCAAGAGAGCCTGTTAATATAACTAGGAACTGATCGGGTCCAACCCCCATGTTTGTAACTGGGAGCCCTACACAGAACAGCTACAGAGAATGGGGAAATGTGCATCATTCCTTCCAGCTTTCAATTCTGATAGCCACGTACTCCCAGCATATATGTGAGCAGCACCAAGATGATGTTTTTGCCCTTCCTTGTACACCTGATTGTGAGTTAGCAAATAGCATGTTTTTATTATATTTAATCCTAAAGCCATAGCCAAAGTTTTTATTTGTTCTAGTATGTAGAGAACCATTTTTACATTAACATTTAACATTAATCTGAACTCATTTTAGTACAATTCAATGTAATTCAATTTAGAGCAGTGCCTTTTTGACCAAGGTCTCCATTTGAGGTGACTGTGTTTTAGATGCAATGCTAAGAGCTCATTATCAAATATCATAAGGAAAAGGATAAGGATGGTCCTGCAGAGGGATTTTGAGAACAGTGGGGAGCTGGGAGCTCTGCAGGTTCATTGGGAAAGCTGGGAAGTTTGGGGATGTTGAACTTAATAGGCAGGGAGAAGGGATCACTCTCTTACAAATAGTCTTACTGTGTAGCATATAGGGAGAAATGTGATATACCCCAAAGCAGGATGTGTTGTCTGAGACTTTAAGTAGCCTGATTCTCTCACGGAGAGTCAAGTATAGGTTTCGATCTCCCTTATTTACCATTGTTGTGAACCCCACGTGGATCTTGGCACGTAATAAATACTCTTGTCCCAAAAGTAATGCTGTTTGCATCCTTCTCCTTAGGAAACAACTATGGGTCCTTCTATCCATTTTTTACATTCTTGGGCAAAGTAAGGTAGAATGGCACAAGCCAGTTTCCATGCTCTCTATGAATATAGTCAAGCTTAATTTCTGAGGTAGTTTTGGAATGGAATGTGAAATTCTTCAAGTTTTCAGGGTCAACATAAAATTTTATTGTAATACAATATCATATAAAATAAATGTTGTTTCAAAAGGTCTTTCTGAATTGAGAAAATCAGAACTTTCTCCACATAGTTTTGAATATGCAATATTGAAAATGTTATTTCTAAAGGATTTATCAAATGTTTTTTAATTAATTTAGCACTTTATCTTTTATGAATACTATCACAAATTGTCTGTCTCCAAATGTAGACACAGTTGAAGTCTCCAGTGCCATTTGTGAGCACCTCTGTGTGTAATGGGAAATTTCTTAGGTTCATGTAGTTGAAGAGTTGAGGCAGAGGAGACCCAAGTAAACTGTTCATGTGACCCAGGGCATCCTTAGCGTAATAAGAAAATTAGCCCAAGTTCAGGGGTATTACCGTAAGCAAACATTTGGCCAGGCTAGCTGTGTGTGGTGGTGGTATTTTAACACTCCGGAGAACTCCACTCACAAGCACTAAAACAGCTACAGCACCAAACTGAGCCTGGGTCAGAGGTTCAGCATTTAAACATGGACCATAACCAGCGCTGTTTGTTATTAAATGGCATTAAAAATGTCAGAGAATTCAGATAAGATCATCTGGACAGTAACCTTTTGGAATGTTTTAGCTCCACTTATGTTTATGGGCCCAGATGAAATATGGAAATGGAAGTACACTTGGCAAAGTGGTGGCGCTACCTGGCACAGAATCACAGAATCACTAGGTTGGAAAAGACCTCCAGGACCATTGAGTCCAACCATTCCTATCAACCACTAAACCATGCCCCTGAGCACCTCATCCACCCGTCTTTTAAATGCCTCCAGGGATGGTGACTGAACCCCCTCCCTGGGCAGCCTCTGCCAGTGCCCAATGACCCTTTCTGTGATTTTTTTTTTTTCTGATATCCTGCCTGGACCTCTCCTTGAGGCCATTCCCCCGTGTCCTGTCCTCTGTCACTTGGGAGAAGAGGCCAGCTCCCTCCTCTCTATAACCTCCTTACAGGTAGTTGTAGAGAGCAATAAGGTCTCCCCTCAGCCTCCTCTTCTCCAGGCTAAACAACCCCAGCTCTCTCAGCCGCTCCTCGTACGACTTGTTCTCCAGCCCCTTCACCAGCTTTGTTGCTCTTCTCTGGACATGCTCCAGAGCCTCAACATCCTTCTTGTAGTGAGGGGCCCAGAACTGAACACAGGATTTGAGGTGCGGTCTCACCAGTGCCAAGTACAGAGGGAGAATAACCTCCCTGGACCTACTGGTTACACCGTCTCTGATCCAAGCCAAGATGCCATTGGCCTTCTTGGCCACCTGGGCACGCTGCTGGCTCATGTTCAGTTGGCTGTCAGCCATTACCCCCAGGTCCTCTCCTCTGTGCAGCTTTCTAGCCAGACTTCTCCTAGTCTGTAGCACTGCATAGGGTTGTTGTGCCCCAAGTGCAGGACCCGGCATTTGGCCTTGTTAAACCTCATCCCATTGGCCTCAGCCCAGCGGTCCAGCCTGTTCAGATCCCTCTGCAGAGCCTCCCTACCCTCCAGCAAATCCACGCTTCCACCCAGCTTAGTGTCATCTGCAAACTTGCTGAGGGTACACTCAATGCCTTCATCCAGGTCATTGATAAAGACACTGAACAGAGCTGGACCCAGCACTGAGCCCTGGGGGACACCACTTGTAACCGGCCTCCAGCTGGAGTTAACTCCATTGACCACTACTCTCTGGGCCCGGCCATCCAACCAGTTTTTCACCCAGGAGGGTGTGCGCCCATCCAGGCCAGAGGCTGACAGTTTCCTAAGCAGAATGCTATGAGAAACTGTGCCACACAGAAAGTGTGGCACACTTGAGGGCTTTTGAAATGAGCTGGCTGTGTTTCAGATGCAGCCTTTTCATTTTGCATTGCTCTAAGTTAGTGCCACGGGAGGATTTATAGTAGCACTGAGAACCAGCATCTTCTTCATTTTGTGTATTTCTTGCTCTACGTGGAAGCTGCAGACCCCAGCATGAGAAATGCTGGCAGCAGGGAGAGGGGAGGCAATTCCAGGACCATGACACAGACCCTCTTAAGATACAGCTATGGTCACCCCTAATTTACAGGAAACCTATGGGTTGTAAAGGGGCTCAGTTATAAGTTTTGCATCTAAGTGTTTCACTTGGAAGGCAAATGGATGTCGTGACCGTAGCCTGATTCCAGTCACAAAGATGTTCTTTCCTTGTGTTCAACTTTCTTACCCTCTCCCTGCCTCTGTGTTTCTGAGCACATCTGTTAGTAATCACTGCAGGGAAACTCCCCTGGGAACACCATTTCTTGGTAGACTTGCCTCTTTCATAATCACTTATTTATTATACAGCACTGGTGTATTCCCAGTATCTAAATATGTCCTCTGAGAACTTGCTCGGTCTCAGAGGCTGATAGACTGATATAGACTGAGATCATTCATAAGGACTCAAGAATTGCTTTAATGAGGTTTCTTTTCTGTAAGTTGTCTCTATCAAAAAGAAGATGGCAGCGTTTCTAATGATAAAAGCCCTTAAAGACTTCTTTAACAGCTGGCCAACTGCAGCTTTCATACTGTCATGAATATTTGGGTTTGGGTGTGAGGATGAGAGCTAAACGTACCATTATGACTGCTAGATGGATGTAATTACAATAATATAAAAATGCTTTATCTTGATATGTTTGAGGGAATAACTGTACCAGCAGTACAAGCTTGTTAAGTCATTCATATTTTTTATAGATAAAACACAGGTTCGTTTGGACTTACGGCTGGAATTATATGCAGATGAAGACCAACAACATCATTAATCACACATAAAAATATTTAAATAGCTTTGGGTGGCAGACTTTCTTACACCTCTTAAAAAATTGTAGGCATCTTTCTATATAAACTGTGGCCATTAAAACGCCCTTTATTTTAGCTTGCCTAGGTAGAAAGGTTGGCTCCTAGCATTGTTCAGCAGTATTTCTCAGATAGATGTTACTGTTGAATAAAAGAGCAACAAAAATGAAGTTAACCTGGCCGAATATATGCTACCATCCCGCACCTGCTGAGACATCTTGGAAGTGAGAGCCTGCAGACGCAGAGCAGGCGATGTGGATCGCAGCCATTATTGCCTCCCCAGACCCCAGAGGCTGATGTGATTTTTCTTTTTTAGTAAAATATTGAAATAATTGTTAAAAATGTTGTTTCAGCTGCTACCTTTATGGAACACTGGAAGAGAAAACAGATGCGTCTCAACTACAGGTGGGACCTGACTGGGTTTGAAGAGGAGGAGGTTTGTCCGTTTGGTTCTGACTCTTTAATTTCCACCGTGGCATTACTGATAGCTCCTTGCCCCCGAGCAGATAGACGTTACCTCATAGGGAGCTGCTCTGGGGGCAGTTCCATCACTTAGAAGAAAGGAAAATCCTCTGCATGGGCCATTTGAGGTTTTTACAACAAGGGTACATGATTAGTATGTCTTGTTGCCATAGAAATATAATTGTATAGCCAGAAAATCTAGTTGTTTTTGAAGTATTTAGCTGGGTCGCACCTAGCAGAGTGAGCATGGAATATACAGCTCAGACCTTACTCCTGGGCTGATGTCAGGGTGCTAACAATGAAGAACCTCATTCATCTCCCACTGCTGTAAGTCAGAAACAAATGTATTGAAGCTGATAAAGTTACAGCATGGTAAAAAAGCACTGAAAAATTCCCATTAACTTTAACAATGCACGATCAATCACTGACTTGGAAAATCCCTGACTTGGAAAATACCTAAGAAAATATTGCCAGACATGTGGGCTCGGGGCACTGGGAGGAAGACAAATGTGGAGGTGTTTTGGTATTTTTTAATTTGCTAAAAAAAATAATATCCTTAGCCAGATTTATACTAAATGTGTTAAATTGCATTAAGGGCAAAATAGCTGAATCTTTAGGAACAAAGATCCTAAAAATCAATGATGTTTTAGAAGGAAAGGAGAAAATCCCCAGCCAGCTGAGAAGCTGTATCCCACCTTTTGTTTTTTAATTTTATCACCTTACAAAAAAAAAGGAGACCCCTTCCTAGCCTATAACCCGTTCCCAGTCCCTGGACTCTACTGCAGTTCAGAGGTGCTGCAAAATCCCAACTGTGGGATCTGAACCAGGACCTGCAGGTTATACAGGCATTCACCACTTTGTTTGCTGGCCAGATGGCTTTTTTATATTGTAGATATGATTAAAAGAAGCCCTTGTCACATCTCTAGAGTTCTAAATAGATATACAACAAATACACGTGAAACAAGAACCTCGCCAGCCCTGGGTTTAGCAGCTTGAGGAGCCTGGCACAGTTATTGTTCCCCTCGCCCCCAAAATCTTTCTGCTTAAAATGTATCTTCTTAATATGTTTATCTCCTCCGTAATATATTTAGGCATGCTATGCCAACAACCTCTGTGCCGTGCACTTTGCTAGATTGTACCTGTTTACTGGGAAAGAATATAGGGATTTATTCCCTGGATACTGTACTACTCTTTTATTTTTGGTAACTAGTTGTTAGCATACATGAAAGTAGAAAGGATTAACTGTATCTTTCCAATCATGTCATCCCCTTCATGTCTGAGTTCACAGCTAGAACAGCAGCTGTTAATAAAGTATGTTTTATTCTTTGTTTTATGTAGTCAACTCTGGGTCAGTGGGTTTAGCAAAGAATTTAAGCCCCTCCTAGTTCTGATTCAGGAGAAATTTAAGCTAGTGTTGTGTTAAAGAGTCAGGGTTTCAAGTGATGCACTAAAACCCAAAGCATCTCATCTTCTGGTGTTTTAAGGGACACTTCGTTCATGCAATATTTGCAGGAAGGTTGATAAAGGTTGTAAAGCATGAGTAGACTGATGTTCTCTGGTAGTGTCTGGCCATCCACTATGTTTGTTTCATGTAATTTTAAAAATACAAATCCTATATGATCTGCAACAATTCAGTAATCAAATTTTTGTGTTTTTTGTTTTTTTTCTTGTTTTTCGTGGGGTTTTTTTCTGGTTTCCTGAAGGAGGCAGTCAAGGTTTGGAAAACTTTTTTTTTTTAAATCACTCCTACCTTTTTTATTACATGTCTACTCTTTAATGTCATCTCTTGATCTCCACCTTTTCTTTTTCAAGCATCAGATTTTCTTTAGATCTCCCACTGATCGCTTTGCCTTTACACCCTCCCCATCTCCACTCGTTCAGACTTTTTTCAGCTCCATTCTGTTTCCCATCCGATGCATAATTGTGAATCTTGAATCTTTTGTGAATGCATAATTATTGTGAATTCTGAATTCATGAATCTTTCCGCATCTTTTGGTTGTCTCTTACTTCTGAGTGTTTCCTACACCCTCTCCTTCAATGCACATGGGTAATCGGTGGATGCTGTCCGAGACAGGATTAGGGGAAGACTCCAACACACAGTTTTCTGGGATTGCAAAGCCGAGTGTTTTGTGTACTGACAGCAGATAGCTGTTTCCTTCATGAGCTGAGCATCACTGAAATTACAGTTAATGACATGCAAAATCTAATTTAATATAATACTGATTGTGCTGTATACTATTCTGTATCAAATTTAGTCTACATAGTGTTGCAGATGGGTCTCTCGTAGTGAGTGCAAATCATTCTGCGTTTGCTGCTCTAGAACGGTGAATGATATGGGGTTTAAGATCTTCTTTTAATCATAGTCAACTATCAGTTGACATGAGTGACACACAGAGTACATTAGAATTCAGTTAAAAGACTTGGAAATGATCAGGAAAATTACCTGCAAAGTTATATGTAGCTGATGCAGAAAATAAATAATTTTCCTTTTTATTGAATACGACTTATTTCACAGGATCATCCGAGAGCAGAATATGAAGCTAAAGTTTTAGAAAAATCACTGAGAAAAGAACACAAACATAAAGAGGTAAGGTGAAAATATTCATTTTTTTCACTTATAAAAGACTGAAAAAGTAGGTCGATATAGCAGGCACTGACCCAAGACTAAGAAATAGGTAAAAAATAAAGTCACTGTACACTGTGTTTAAATTCCTAATGTCTTTGGTCCAAGCATACATGGATTACTTGGTGTATATCACTGCACAAGACCTGATTAAGTCTAGAAATGTCTTTAATAATAGGATACAGATGCGTGGCCTAGGAAAGCTATTTGAGCCCAACTGATGGGCTGTTACTGCTACACTGACAAATCAAGCTTGAGAAGACTGTAAAACCCATCGTATTCTGTGCTAATATAAGTACCAAAAGCTTCTCAGGAGAGGTTCTCTGTCTTGCTAGACTTTGTAAATAAAAATATTACTAGAGCATCCATGAAGAGTACTAACACCTCGCCAAATTTCCTTGCCAAATTCCAGCTTTGATAACTTTCTGCCTTATAAAACATAAATTCCCTTTTGTTTCACTGAATAAGATAGCGCTCACTTCTGCTTTTAACTTGCTCTTTACATGGCTGTGAAAAAGGTGCTGCCAGCTATCCCAGGGGTGCGTGCCTCTCGCCAATGGACAGTGCAGTCCCTATAAGCAGCTCCTCTGCCCTCTCACTGAAGGCTGTAATTCCTTCTCTATTGCCGTCCGTCAGCAGCAGACGGCTTTGAAAAAGCTCCTTTTCTCCCCACAAACTGGTTTCCACCCTACTGGAGGTTATTCCCTCTTAACTTCAAGAACTCAGCCATTCAGATGACTGTTTTTTCAAGCAGAGAAGTAAAATCTCCTGCATAAACAAAACCTGTCAGCAGAAATTCCTCTTTTGGATCTGTTGCCTGTGGCACAGTAGCATGGAACCATGTCCTAAATTGGGATTTTCAAAGAATCATAGAATTGTTTAATTGGAAAAGACCTTTGAGATTATTAAGTCATAGAATCATAGAATAGTTTGGGTTGGAAGGGACCTTAAAGATCATCCAGTTCCAACCCCTCTGCCATGGGCAGGGACACTTCCCACTGGATCAGGCTGCCCAAGGCTCCATCCAACCTGGCCTTCAACACCTCCAGGGATGGGGCAGCCACAGCTTCCCTGGGCAACCTGTGCCAGTGCCTCACCATTCTCATAGTGAAGAAATTCTTCCTTATGTCTAGTCTAAATCTGCCCCTCTCCAGTTTATACCCATTGCCCCTCATTCTATCACTACAAGCCTTTGTAAAAAGTCCCTGCCCAGCTTTCTTGTAGCCCCTTCAGGTACTAGAAAGTCACTAGAAGGTCTCTTCAGAGCCTTCTTTTCTCCAGGCTGAGCAACCCCAACTCTCTCAGCCTGTCCTCATATGGGAGGTGCTCCAGCCCTCTGATCATCCTTGTAGCCCTCCTCTGGAGCCGTTCCAACAGCTCCACATTCTTCTTATGTTGAGGATTCAATATAAGTCCAACCATACCTGTCCACTACTAAACCATATTCTATGAAAATCCTATGAAAATACAACTGTGACAACCACGTTATAGTGAAATACAATTTAAGAGACAGCATACATAGACTGGACTGGCATTAAATTAAATGTATTTATACTTGAATACCATTGGGTCCCTCTTAAAAGATGCTATAAAGCCAATGGTGATATGTTCCTGTTGATCCACAGGATGCTGCATGTAAGCAGTTCTGTGTCTCATGCAATACTTTACTCAGCAGTGCTTTAAAATCCCTTGCAGAAGAGATAGAATTTGGGTTGCTGCCCTCATATGCTAGATAAACCATGTTGGAATGTAGACTTCATTGTACTCTGCTAAAAACCTGTGACGCAGTGTACTTTTGAGTATATTAGGAATTCAGACCTTAAATTTGGAAGACTGTAGGTTAATCAGACAAATAATGAATGGCCTGCAAATATCGGAGTATGAAAGTTGAGCAATTAAGAAAGGATTTATTTATTTATTTTTAACCAGATTATTTATAACTTTTGGGGCTGAGTTCAATTTGGATGTTACTAATTTGGGAAACGTGAGAAAAGGAGCTTTTTCTGAAAGACTCTGTAATTATCTTTCGTTGGGATCTGGAGTGTTAAAGTTCAAATTCAACAGTTGTAAGACAACTTGGAAATCTTCTTAAAGAAAAAAAAGTAGCTAAAGCCAAGCCAGAAATTGCTGATAGTTTTTCAAGGGAAGTCCAATTAAAAAAAAATGTTTGGGGACATTCTTTATATATCATAAAGGAAGAAGAAGGGCACAATCCTAAATTAAAATGGGAAAGTCCTTTGCAGCATCACTTGATCTACCCCAGAATTTGGGGCAATAGTTTGTCTTTTGTTGTTGTTATATTTTATTAACCTAAAGCTGAAACACAAAGCATTAAGCAAACTAATAGAGCATTCATTTGTGGCTAAACTGCTATCTCCACTGAGTCAGTAGAAAGTATATAGATTAATTTAGCAGTGCTTTGCAAAGCTATATTGCCCGATCCTCTTTTTGTTTCCTTTGACTGCCATCAGAAGCATCGATATTTTCCGGAAGAGACAGCAAACAAATGGAGACAAAGAGTTAAGACAGTCATGGCTGGGGTGAAATTGGTTCTTTTTATTCAAACTTATGAAGAAATTCAAATTATGAGTAATTATGGAAGACACAAATCAATTTGTTTTTGGCTGTTGAACCTTTGTTTAATATTCACATTCAGTTCTGGGTTTCTTCCCCCTCCTCCCCTTGTTTCTCCAGCACTCTTTGGGACACTGTTTCTATGCATTGGGAATGGCACTGCATGGCTAATCTTAGACTTTACCATCCTGGACTGATTACGTTTTGCAGTGGAGCATGACCCATGTGTTGAAAGAGTTGCTTGCACTTCCCTGAGACAACGTGCATGTAATAAAAATAGAATTTGAGTAATATTTTTGTGTTCATTGTAGCGTGTGCGTCATCTTCCGTAATGTTCTTTTTGTTGTTTATTTTCTGGTGTTTAGAAACAATTCCCGGCTTCAAAGTTTATGAAAGACTCTAGATGAGCAGTACTGTTCTAAATGGAATTTTCATAGCCAAATTCAGGCAGTGGTTGATTGACTGGATTAGGGTCTCCTGTAAAGAGTTATTATACGTGCACGTATTGGTGTGGTCCATTGAGTACCACGTGGATATTCAGGTAGTTAAAAATCACTCATGTTGAAGGAATTTCAAGACTTTTCACATACCAAAACAAGATTTTCCCTGCCAACTGTGAGTCCATGTCAGAATTACTCAGGAACAGACTCAATCTATGTTTCACTGGACCAGTTGTGCAGCTACAAAGCTGTGAAAATTTAACTGAGGAGGGAGAGGGAAAGAAGGAGAATCTTTCTAAGGAAGGCGAAAAAGAAAATATTTAACAGTAGGAGAGATCTTACTTCATAGTTTATGACAGATTATTTGCATGTTTCCTTCAACAAGTATACAGAAAAATCTGGTTTATTTATACTCGCAGTGCAGGCATTTGACCAGTTTGAACCTAGATACGGCATAAACAATTTGCCTGTGTGGAATTGTAACTGTAAACACTGTGTCTTTGCATCTGCTAACTGGTTGTGTATTTGCTAGCCTTCCCCCCCTCATCCGCCCTGCCCCCTCTGTTTTTGTCATGTGCAAAATCACGCACTCTGTCTTTACTAAATATACCCTTTTTTTCCCAAAAAAATTTTAGACGGATAAAGAAAAGCTGACATGGAAGGATCGTTTTCCAGCCTATTTAACCAATTTTGTTGGCATTATCTTCATGGTAAGCATCACCCAGCAAAACCTGAAATTAATGCTACCCAGTATTGATTTAATCAGATTTAATTTCAGTTCGGAATTATGACAGCATGGTGAGCCCGAGTATGGTATTTGAAGGCTTGTATGTAGATTCAAGCTGAAATAGTCTCTGCTTTAACCCTGGCTTTGTTTTATAATAAAGCAAATACCATGTATATGCTGTTGCTGTTAGGGCTGAAGGAAGTCCACTAATAATATAAGCAATTACTTTACATTTAGATGCCTTTAAAACAAGGATTTTGCAGGTGATAATGGCATCATTGTATCAAACTTTTCATGTGATGATCGAAATACTAGCAAATGAAGATCCTTTCCCACAGTTCATCAAAGTGATTGGGAGCCTTGATGTGGACTTGGGTGGACTTGGGTTGTGGCCCAGGTATCTCATTTTTAAGGTCATTGCTAAGTCCCAAGCAAAGTATTTATAGTTAAATCTTTCATAAGAGTCTATTCTTACTTGCAGGTTGGGCTGACGTTTGCTATAGTGTTTGGAGTCATCATCTACAGGATCTCGACTGCGGCAGCGCTGGCAATCAGTTCAACTCCCTCGGGCCGGTCAAGTGTTAGGGTCACCGTCACTGCCACTGCCGTCATTATCAATTTGGTTGTCATCATCATCCTGGATGAAGTATATGGCTGCATCGCAAGGTGGCTAACTCAGATCGGTAGGTTTAAATCCTCAACTGATGTTTGCAAGAGCAAACATCCAGTACCTGAAGGGAGCCTACAAGAAAGCTGGGGAGGGACTTTTTACAAAGGCTTATAGTGATAGGACGAGGGGCAATGGGTATAAACTGGAGAGGGGCAGATTTAGACTAGACATTAGGAAGAATTTCTTCACCATGAGAGCGGTGAGGCACTGGCACAGGTTGCCCAGGGGAGTTGTGGCTGCCCCATCCCTGGAGGTGTTGAAGGCCAGGTTGGATGGGGCCTTGGGCAGCCTGAGCCAGTGGGAGGTGTCCCTGCCCATGGCAGAGGGGTTGGAACTGGATGATCTTTAAGGTCCCTTCCAACCCAAACTGTTCTATGATTCTAATTTTTAAATAAGAAGATCAAAATGACTGGCTTTCATAATTAACTTCAAAGTGGTGAGCAAACCCAGGAAATTCACATGCGTGGCTAAAATTCTAACCAGCTACTTAAAAATACAGAAGCGCACATGGATTTGGCTTGATTTTTAAAGCTTTCCTTTCAGCAGTGGTAGTGCTAATATTTAGTCCAGTTATGAGGGATGGGGATGCAGTAGAAATTCCTATCCCTAATCTTGAGCTTCACTTTTCTTTATCACGCAATTACTGTTTTCACTTTTTGCCAATTTTGATTAGCATAAGGCGTGTCGATAAATGCAAAATCCTTGAGTGCAAAAATAGCAGTGTTGAAAAAAAAAAAAATTAATCATTCCAAAAAGCATCAGTAACAAAAGGTCCAGAAATCTTTTCTGATAAGTTCTTGTCCAAATGATTGTCATGGGGGTCAACCAAGATGGGGAATGAAATTGGAATCACTGTAACACATCTGAACAGTGGGATCCTCAGTAAATTGACCACTGACCTCAGTGATAGCACATTGCTTTTATATGTGTATATATATTGCTATAAATATGTACTTCTTTGTTTAAAAGATGGCTGATGTTTTCCAAAGTCCATATTTATAAGATTTTGAAATGCTGCAGACAAGATAATTCCTTAGTGTTTCTTATCCATGTCACATTGGTTCCAGAGGTGCCAAAAACTGACAAGAATTTTGAAGACCGGCTGATTTTTAAGGCTTTCCTGCTGAAATTTGTCAATGCCTACACACCCATTTTCTATGTCGCTTTCTTTAAAGGCCGGTGAGTAATGCAAAAGGCTGTTCAGGGTTTGAGCTTGTTGCTTATGAGACAGATATAGCTCAGCTAAGATGATAGTTGGATGCCAAAGCAAATCTAGTTTAAAAATTCTTCAGTATCTACCCAAAAACTTTGTAGCCTCATGGGATAAAGCAGGGACATGGAATTCTGCTGCTTCAAATTTGTTGAAGCCATTTTGTTAAGATAATTTTGTATGTTCAGACACAATCGCTCATCAGGCTATTTACTGTTGTCAATTTACCACTCTTGACTTTACATAATAGCAAATATCATCTCTTTTCTTGCAAATGGCGTGAAAGCACAAAGCTAAAATAAATATTCCATGTGGCCATTCCAGCTAGCGCAAAATGAGGATTACCTTAGAGGACTTCTGCCAAGGTGTGCCTATAATATTGTAGAAGACACGACTTGCAGTTTTACTGAGTTGTTTACTCAGTAAACAGGACTTACTCTTTAAAACGAACCCAAGGATTATTATTCTCATTCATTTTTTCAAGACTAAACACTAGGTAGTCCCACTCAAAAGCACAGAGTTTGACATAAGTGACTTTAAGAATCAAATATGACTAGTATAAAACACATATAAAGTTTATAATTCTAATTATTGTATCCTAGATTTGTTGGGCGTCCAGGAGACTATGTCTACATTTTCCATTCTTTCCGAATGGAAGAGGTAATTGCATTTTATGCTGTCATCACATCAGGTGGGAGCACCATCTGCTCCTGCCACAGAGATGCAGCACATGTTCTGATTGACGTTTCCTCTGTCCATCCCAGTGTGCTCCAGGCGGGTGCCTAATGGAGTTGTGTATCCAGCTCAGTATTATCATGTTGGGCAAGCAGCTGATTCAAAACAATTTGTTTGAGATTGGCATCCCGTAAGTAGCAACTTTTGTGGGGGTTTAGTTAAACACACGTTTTTCACAGTGTGCAATACACTGTGTATCCACTGCCCCTTGTTGCAAACCTAGTTCATAAGCTACACGCCAGATTTTTGCGGTAAGCCTGTGTCTGCTGTATTGCAAGTACCTGCATCCTTGCTGCAACTGCATCCAGCAACACCGGTGTCTTTGAGAAGTATTAGGCAATCTATTCCTTTCCTACTGGTTAGCAAGGGGCACAATACTGAATGTGTGAGTCAATTATAACCCTGTTTATGTACCCGTCTATACTGATCCCTGACACTGTGCAGTTTTGGGCGCCCCAGTATAAAAGATCGAAAGCTACAGGAGAGTGTCCAGAGGAGGCCCACAAAGTTGGTGAAAGGTTTAGAGGGGTAGCTGTATGAGGAGTGGCTAAAGTCGCTTGGTCTGTTCAGCCTGGAGAAGCAGAGGTTGAGGGGGTTCCTCATTGTAGTCTACAGCTTCCTCATAAGGGGAGGAGGTGGAGCAGGCACTGAGCTATTCTCTCCGGTGACCAATGATAGGACCCAAGGGAATGGCAGGAAGATGTGCCAGGGGAGGTTTAGATTGGATACTAGGAAAAGGTTCTTCACCCAGAGAGTGGTGGAGTACTAGAACAGCTCCCCAGGGAAGCAGTCATACACCAAGCCTGACAGTATTCAAGAAGCATTTAGACAATGCCCTCAATGCCCTCACATGATGTGAATTTAAGGGTTATTCTATGCAGGGAGAGGAGTTGGACTGGATGATCCTTGTGGGTCACTTCCAACTCAGGACATCTTATGATTCTATGACTTTTAGCTTGGTGTGGCACTTTCACAGTTTTTATGAAAATAGGGATGGAGCTTGTTGTGTCTGTGTTCAGTTAATGTAAAATAACTGGAAAAAGGATGCTAATTGAATCATTTTCATTTCCCTCAGAAAAATGAAGAAATTTATACGATATATGAAATTAAAGCGTCGGCGTTCTTTAGACCATGAAGAGCACATGAAAAAAAAGCAGCGCTATGAAGTGGACTATAACCTGGAACCTTTCGCTGGACTTACTCCTGAATACATGGAAATGAGTGAGTGAGGTGGAAAGAAGGCATTTAAACCATAATTATTTTGACTAATTTGGATGGAGAGCTGAAGGTTTTAAACTGTGAATTCACTGGACAATGGATATGAAGAATAATGTAATAATTGAAGTGTCTAGTCTCCGACTGTAGCATGTTTCGGGCAACCACTGGCTACTTCAGGCATGAATCATGCTCTCTTCTGTTCATGAGCCCTTACTTTAGCACTAGAGTTTATATGCTGTCTTTCAAGCCTTGTCATTGTCAAGTTTCAAATGCAAATGGCATAAACTTGAGATTGTGAGGTATATTTTATGATCAGTTGTACCCTACTTTGGAAATAGGTTACTTAATTCAAATTTGACATTCTGTATTCTCACACCGAGTTGTTTCTGTTTTCCAAGATCTGGACTAAATCTTCCAAGAGAGGTATGTACTGTAGACCAAGTTGTACTGTAATATCTTTCCTAAAGTTCAACTCTGTGCTCTGCCCTGGCTGGTTTGTGGATTCTTTGCCAGGAGACCTAAGCTATATGAAGCGTGAGTTAGCTATCAAGCATGGGGGCAACTGGCTCTTCAAGGCCCAAATGGAGCAGAAGTCAGGCCAACCATGCCTGATGCAAGAAATGGCATTTAGTCTGCCAGCAAGTGTTGTCTTGTTAAAATCTGGACAATGGCACTGATGTGATGTTGCATGTATTCAATAAATATTGCCCATCACCATTGAAACGATTGTCTTTTCTTTTACAGTTATTCAGTTTGGGTTTGTAACTTTGTTCGTTGCATCCTTCCCGCTGGCACCCTTGTTTGCTTTATTGAACAACATCATTGAAATCCGTTTAGATGCAAAAAAATTTGTTACTGAGCTGAGGAGACCGGTAGCAGTCAGAGCAAAGGATATAGGTAAGTGCATATTGCTGCTGTTGTCCTTGCTTGTTTATTCCTGGATTGATGGTAGGATATTATTATGCTGAGTTACTTTCATTAACAGGAAGATATTTATAGGAAAATTCAAACCATTAGACTATGGCTTAACTGTGAACTGTCACAGCTCGCTGAGGCTTAATTTTTAAGATAGAAATACTGGTGCTTTAAATTCAGATTAATATTTTATTAAGTAAACAATATCACTTTTCAAATCAAAATGATCAATACAGGAGCAAAATATCTCGCATGGTTCTGGACATCAACAGTCCTTCCTGGCAATACAGATTTCTTACAGAAGCAAAAATTTCTGCATTTAATAACCCTGACCGGGCTGCAGAAGTACACTTGGGAATAAGAGGAGACTGGAAAGTCCGTGGGTAAATGTATCCCTTCGTCCCTACTCAGCATGAACATCGGAAACGTGAAGCTTGAAAGTTGCGGTCAATATATCTGGTACTGGGCTCTGTGGCTGTGTGGAGCCAACAGACCAGTCCTCCCCTCACTGTGGAGGGCTAACAGCCATGAGTAGAAGTAATGAGGAAGCTATTTCTCCCAAATATGGGTTAATTACAATTCAAAATGTTAAAATAATTGTTCATATTACAGAGCCAGTCAGCAAGAGCAGAGAATTTTATGATCTGTTACCATACTCAGTGTTCATTCTGGTATTATGCAAGGAGAGTTAGTTCTTCCTCTGTCTTATCCTTGTGCCCTAGGCTTCTCTTGGAGTTGAAGAGGATGTCATGTTTTGTAATGCTACTGCCTTTGTGGTGACATTGCTTTGGGGATGTTTTGTGGCTGGTTTATTTGATGCTACACGCAAAGGTTGCTGGTGGAGATTTTGGGGAAGGTGTGTGGTTTTGATTTCGAGGGTTAATTCATTGCAATTCAGTCCTACTCCTGTGGGTGGAAGAACCCCACTTCTTTCAGAGACATCCCAAAGTCAGAGACTGCAAGATGGCTACAGATAAACCAGACAAGATTTAAGGGCAGGCTTCAGCTGAATTGGGAAAGGGAGGAAGTCCCACCTGCCAAAGGCAGTGGGTAACCACTGGCAGCTAGCAGAGGTCCACTGATATTGCAATATTTTTTCCTAAAGTTCAGCTCTATACTCTGTCCTGGCTGGTTTGTGGATGCTGTGCAGGAAGACCTAAGCTATATATGAAGTGTGAGTTAGCTATCAAGCAAAGGATTCGTCCAGGCTGGAGGAGTCATGCAGGAATGTCACTTTGTGTAAAGCCTCCTACATCTTCCTTCCTCTTCAGACCCAGAATAGAAGAGTGGCTCATCAGGGCTGTAACCACACAGATCTAGTAGCAGTCCTGTTTTTTCAATCAAGACTGAATTTTGAGTACTGAAACTAAGGAGACAGTAGACCAGTCTAGCTGGTAGACCAGTATGCTCTCCACCACGGGTGTGGAGGTTCCAGCTCCCCACCTGTAGATTTCTCATTCGCAAGTATTTCAGAAGTTTAAACAAAATTACCTGATGTTTTTCTTTTCTACGTATGTCAACATTCCTCTGTCTCATGTTTGCCTTTGTCTTCCTTAAAGGAGCTTTAGCTTAAAACCTCAAAAAACAGGCATGTAAGCATAGCTTTGGAAGACAGTCTTGGACTTCGGTTCCTTACAGGTCATTAAATTAATCTTCTATAATTTGTTCTTTCTAATTTAAAATATAACTACAGTTCAGCAAAGTCCTAAGTGCTCCTAATACTGTTAACTAAAAGTGTATTTTATCAAATTGTAACAAGAGCATTTACATGTTTGTTGTCTTCTTTAGGAATCTGGTATAATATCCTCAGAGGCATTGGAAAGCTTGCTGTCATCATAAATGTAAGTCATTTGGCATGGATAAAATTTTAATTCAGTAGGCTGGCTTTTCCATTCTGCTCTATTAGTTTTATTTCAGCATAAATCCCTTAAAACAAAGTGAAAGTAGATGATTTGGAAGTTTTCAGCAATATTAGAAAATTGGACAGAGTGTTTATTTAAGTTGTGGTGGTAGTAGCAGTAATGTAAACTAGTAAGTTGCATCTCTTTTCCAGAATGTTTTCATTCTGGGAAGAATGAGATGAGAGCATAGCTTCTTACTTTTGCTCTTTTGAAATACTAAGATCTTTTAATTTCAATGCTAAAACCTATTTAGGGTCTGTTAGTCAACTGGGTGTGAATTAGTTTATCAGACACTCCATTGAAAATCTCATCTCCAATTGCATTGTTGTCACTCAGATGCCTCTGAAAATCCCTTAGAAAACTTTAGGATGCCTCAATAAATTAATTTTTGTACTTATCTCATATTCTATTTGAAAAGCCATCCACAAGGACTGTCTTCATTGCCCCCTACGTGGGGAAAGAGGGGGAAAAAAAGCTGAATGACAAGCTGAAAACATGTTGGCAGTGCAGCAAAATAACAGCCGTGTAGGGTTTACAACCACGTGCCCATCGGCCCTCTTATTTTTTTCCACTGTTATCCAGACTGGAAATCCCTTTGCTTTGCCCACAGGTATCTATTGCGCTATGGCCAAACATAAACACTCTTTTGGTTATTATGCTGCATTAATTTGTCTTTATCATTTCTCCTCTTTTCCTTTGGAAATAATTTCTCTATTTTTTTCCCTGTTCTTCCATGTAGTCTCTCTTCATCATTATCCAGTGTGACTTTTCCGTCTTTGATCTATGTACTACCCCTCTTTATCATAAAATAAGTAAAACATTTTGTACTGTGCTTGTTCCACATGTACACGAGATTTATGCCAGTGAGAATGTTTCATAATAATGATAAATGAGAAAGGCTAAATTTAAGAAGAACTCAGCTGAATTGGCTTCCTTGCATTTCCTGCATGATGTTTTTAGAAAACCTTTTAAAATAACCAAATAAAAAGCAATTTTTGTGACTATAAAAATAAAACTCGGCTTAGTCTGCTCATCCTTTTATCCTGATGGAGTTTAAGAACACGTGCAATTAATGGCCTTTTGCAATGCAATGACAGTTCAGAGTCTATTCAGTGTCAGCTGTTTGCAGAAAAGTACTTGGGAATCAATCAATTGGACCTTATGCAATGCATTAAGGCCAAGGCGTGACTGGGGCGTGGGGAAACAGCTCTGTGTTTTGCTCTCTCCTCGTGCTGGGGGTACAGCAGCTTCATTCTCTGGGGAGTTTGAGTTGTTAGCCACATGGAAATCTCAGTCGGCATAGAACTACTCCATCTAATATCCTGCAACTTGGACGATTAAGCAGTAAATACTACTTTGTTGCAGCAGTGAATACTCCATTTTTAGGGCTTCATGGGCTGCATTCTCACTCCTTGTTTTCTGAAGCAGTCCCTGAGTTGCACAAGTTGTTTGGACAAGACATACTTGAGGATATGAATTAACTTAACCACTGCCTGAATATTGCGCTCACTCTCTACTCTTATGGCTTAGGCATTTGTGATCTCATTCACATCCGACTTCATTCCACGCCTCGTGTACCTGTATATGTACAGTGAGAATGGCACCATGCATGGCTTCGTGAACCATACACTATCCTCTTTTAATGTCAGCGATTTTCAAGCAGGAACAGCTCCAAACGACCCCATGGATCTTGGCTACGAGGTTCAGATATGCAGGTACTCTCTTGAGCAATAACTAACTTGAAGTATTTTCACAGCTGACTTAGAATGGGACAAATTGTTACGTTGCCTTGTATTTTCAATATTTTTTTTGCACCTTGGTAGCCTTTTATATCAGATGGATCCATTGCCTTGAATGTCTTGACATACATTTTACGCAACCACTACAACTGAATGTGAATTAATTGCTTATTTTGGGAAATGGAAATTAGCATTGTTAAATTCAGTGTTTGTCAGTGCAAAGGTTTCTATTAGTATGTATTCCCTTTTTCAGGAAAGGAGATAAATAATGATAAACAGAATGATGATGCTTTAAGGGAAAAATATGATGTTATGTCCCGTGGTTATTGTATCACAGAGTACTGATATAATAACCCTGACATCACAGCACACCTCCCTTTTTTTTGTCCAGTTTCTGTAGCAATTCTTGATGAGAGTAATAGCATCCTTATCTACACTGGAACTTAAGACCCACTTAAAGTGTCATCGTACAGGAGATCTGCGTGCCTGTAACAATTTCTACATATTATTTTCATTTTTTAATGGAAAATTATTGCATATTTCAGCTTATGAAGCCATCTAGGTCAGTGCTGAACCGCATGCTTTGCCCAGGCTTCGTTAGATATCCATCATCTTCAAAATAAATGTTTTTAATGCTTAGCATTGGGGACCAATGCCAAATCTAACAGTGAAAGCACTTAGAACAGCAAAACTGAAAGGGAACAATGGGGGTAAGAAAGGGAGGAGGAGAACAAGGAAAAAAGCAACATTCCAAGGGAGAGAAAAAAAAAAAGACGACTACTTTGGTATACATACACTAAAATACTAAACAAACTGATCAGGAAACAAAATACTTTTATAATTGTATTATTTTTTAATTTATATTCTTTCTAAAGTTGAATAGTGCAAGTTAATCTGCTGAAATGACTGCCAAACAGAAAAATCATTCTGAAATGAAACAAAAAGGATAAATGAGGTTGGAAAAGATGTCTTTAGTACAAAACTTGCAGAACAGAAATGTTAAGTGTCATGGTACAACACAAAAATGCCAAGTTTATTTGCTTTCGAGTCACGGCCTCTTTCATCTTCCCATCTCGTGATTTCTTCCGTATTCCGGTGATTTTTAAATCATTGGAAAACGTGCAACTCGAATTCTTTCAAGACATTCACAAGATGCTGTAGCTTTAAATGTATTTTTCTTGGTCCCATTTCTAACAAGTTATTGTTGTTCAACTCATAGGTTTTCTGTAAGTCATAGCTATGGCAAAATTCTTGCCTTCTCTCTATACAACAAAATTTAGCTGTAACCTTTTGCTAATCATGAACAAGGAGAACACCATGTAACATAACTCACTCTATGGATCCAAGATCAGTATTTTTGTCTTTAAAATAAGTCTGAAAAATATATTGTTTGGGTTTTTTACCAATCTTAAAAGAAAATAAATTATCTGAGCTTGTCTTTTACTCCATCTTTATGCAGAATTGATATTATTTGTAGAAATTGGAGGGTATTAAGATTGAAGACTTAATTTTGTGTGAAACTTCAAGGCTGTGGAAGGCTTTTGGCTATGTCTTGTTTCTGAGAGGTTAATACAGCATCATGTTGTAATAGTGAGCTTATTTTTAGGTGGCTCGATTTACCGTTTGACTATTTGATACCAATTTCTCATGGTGCTGGATTTTCTGAATGACATCACTGATTTACTGCATCTTGTTTCGCAGATACAAAGATTATCGAGAACCCCCTTGGTCTGAAAACAAGTATGATATTTCAAAGGATTTCTGGGCTGTCCTAGCTGCAAGATTAGCATTTGTGATAGTTTTCCAGGTAGGTGATACTGCAGGCAGTATGGCAAAGAAAAAGAATTATCATATTTCTTCAGCTACAGAAAGAAAGCTACCTTTGGAAATAAGATATTAGGCCAAAGAAATACCTTCCTTCTCAGCTGTTTCATCGAAAAGCAAAGAAATTTACCCTTTCTCATTCACCCTCCTCCTCCCACCCACCCAGGCACAAGTGTATCCTCAGTGGAAAAATACATCCCTGGGGTTCCCCTGAACTGGTTTGATGAAGAAGCAACTTAATGACCTTAGTGATCAGCAAAGCGCAAGGCTGATACCATTTCTACAACAGACATCAAAAAATTCACTGAAGCAGAATAAATTTCATCCAAACTCATTTCTAGACCTAGACAGTGTTCAAGGCCAGACTGGATGAGGCTTTGAGCAACCTGATCCAGTGGAAGGTGTCCCTGTCAATAGCAGGGCAGTTGGAACTGACGATCTTCAAGATCCCTTCCAACCCAAACCATCCTATGATTCTATGAAATTTCCCATTTACTTTCCCTTGCATCTGAACAAGAAGGCAAAATCTTGTCATTTTTCACTAAATGACATTATTTGATCACAGCAGTGATTCTGGTTATTATGACACTTGTGGTTTAAGTCTGTCTTTTCTAAACAACTTGTTTCAAAAGTTTTATTCCTTTTGGGTTTTGGACAAAATATTTATCTTCTTGTAAAAGACCTCCCTTTCATTGAGTCAAGGTTTTTAAATTAGAAACATTTGGAATGTATTTTACCAGCTTTCATCATTTTACCTCTTGCTGTTTGCCTTTCTGATGTAAAATTTGTAATCCGCTTATCAGTTACAGTATTTCCTTTGGATTTCTAAGTGGTTTTGACAGTATTTGTATATAAATCATAGAGATTTATGCCTGCCCTTTTTCTCTACTTCTAGCACAAACAAGAAGTTGAGATTAATTTGGCTCTGTATCAGGCTTGCAACATGTAGTTGAGCCCAACTCAAACACTGCCCTTTCTTCACTCTTCTTTCCTAAGAACACCAAAAATGACCCTGTCCTCTATCAGTCATCCTTTCATTTGACCTTGCTGACATTTTCTCACAATTTCATTTTCAGAACTTGGTCATGTTTATGAGTGACTTTGTTGACTGGATTATCCCAGACATTCCCAAGGACATTAGTCAGCAGATTCATAAAGAAAAAGTTCTCATGGTGGAGGTCTTCATGAGAGAAGAGCAAGGGAAGCTGCAAATGCTAGAAACCTGGAAAGACAAGGACAAGAAAAAAGGTGAAAACTGTAACAATCACAGCCCCAGACTCTCCAGGAGCCACAGTGAGAGCTTGTCCTCCTGCCATTCATATCCTCTCAATGTATAGAAGAGGAAGGAGTTGAGTATGTTGGGCCATTCCACTGATACACAAGCCATCACGTAACGGGCAGGACTCGATTAATGGACAACCTGGTGCATGTTGAAGGATGTGCTGCCATTTTGCTCCCCTCTTTGTGAGAAATGCTCTTCTTACAAACATGGAGGACCACATTCTATTTCTGATAATGTTGTTTTTTCTTTTGCACAAGCAGTAATGCAGGGAATTTTTATATTTCATTGATAGACAACACTGTTGATGTTGGTGTGCATTAATAAATGCAGATACTTAGTACGTCTTGATAGAGATATTCTCTGAGCATTTGACCTTAGACTATTAATTAAATAAATAAATAAAGGTAAATTTTAAGTAATAATAATAGTACTAATTTAAAGTATTTTTGGAACCCTGGGCTTGAAGGTCCGTGGGGTAACTAGGTAATGCATATGCAAAATCAGCTTTAGAGTGTGTCCTGGTATTGCTTTTGGCAGGAGAGAAAACATGTAAAGCCTACCAGCTTGACTTGCTTTCTAAGATAGGGTTTAGCTCTACTGGCGCAGACATCTGTGTTGGAACCTGCGGGTTTGAAACAAGCAGAGCTCCCGCTGAGCTTAGAGTCAGAGGGGTGGGGTGGGGGCACTTGTGGCAATCTCTGTGTACCCGAGACCTTCACTAAGGCACTGCTCTCTTCAGAAAAGTCAATCTGGAAAAGTTCTTTTTCACCAATGAACAACTGATGTGGCTGAAGCTACCTTAGTGCCCCAGGCTTCATCAGCTGTGTTGGAGCAATTCCCCAGCAGCTCCTCGCTCCTGGCAGCAAGACAATCTTGGAGAGTCTCCAGCAGGTAGATATCACAGAGCATTTTGTTAAATGAGCACACGTAGAGCTACAGTGACCCACACTGCCCTGCCTAGTACTTGGACCCTGTTGTTGCTGAGGAAATTCTCCTTTTCCCATTGTTTTAGCACATCCTTGCCTTAGCCAGGTTTTTGTCTGTAGCCCTCTATCCGCAGGAGTAAGAAGTCTGTACCCATTTTTCACAGCCGGTTGCCCCCGCAGACTTTCTGCTGTTGAGTGGCAATTCCCAGAGGCTGTGCCAGAGAAGTAAATCCAAACCACGTTTCACTTACTCTCCTCGATGGAAGCTTTGCCTGCACTGGGGCTACAGGACCAGACCTTCAGTTAGCAACAGGACTTTTCTTTTGTCTTAAAATACTCCTATCTTTTGTACAAGGAGCTTCCTTAAAGTATAAGACTAAAATCCTTACTTATAATGCCTAGCTAAATCCCATCAGTACAACTCTTTTTAAGCATAGTACATTTTAGTTTTGCTTTGTCAAATGATAAACTGCACTTCCAATTAATATTGGTGCAATTAACCTCATTTCTCTTATTGCTTTGTCTGTCCATGGCACTTGCATTACAAATAGAAACCACAAAAAAAACCCACCAAAATAAAAATGAAAGATTTCTTTAAAGTCTAACTACTGTATGGTTTGTTACAAAACCAAATGTCAAAAGACTGTTTTCAAGAGAAATTATTTCTTTTTTTTCCTTTTATCTTTGCCAAACTAATTTAAAGATTAATGCTAGAGCATAAAAAATTGCCATATTTAGCTTTTGATATATTTATTTGTTTTAAAGTCTGTGACAAACTTAATATTTTTCTGTAGTCTGTCCAAAGAAGGTACCAGAAAAGAAATTATGTGGAAGAAAGAAAGTGATATTTACCAAATGTTCTTGAAGCTTATTTAAACTATTGATCCAACCAAAGATTTTTATTAATAAAGGGCTTATATTTTGTTAACTCTTGTTTCTGTTGTATTTTGACTTGCAGGAATGTCACTATTTTTAAAATTTATGGTAGCTGACTACTGTAGGGCCAAATCCTGCCTGATTTATTCTCACAATAAGCATTAAACCTGGTAATGTTTAGCAGGTCAGACCCACTGACTGCAGTAGGACTGCAAGGGGGAGTAAATCAAGCAGAATTCTGTCCATACATATTCTTGAAAAAGTCTTCTTCCTCTCATTCCTTGGTAGCCCAAAACATTCAGTAGAAAGCTAAACTACCTATTCTGAAGAGGAAATCTTAGGGGCGCTTCCTCAAATGGAATTTAATCTGTAAATACTGATCCAAAAGTATTCCCAACTGAATACTGACATTCCTGTAAATGGTAGAACTATATCCTGAACACATACTTATCAGAATTTTTCATTATTTGCTGAAATCATGAAATAGTAACAGTTGCTTATGCTTTCTTTTGTACAGTAAATTGTTTGAAATGGAATTTTGTATATAAAAAACTGTATTACTACTTAGATATCTATAAAACTCTTTCATGGAATCATTTTTTAAGAAAAGCAAATATATACTAAATCTGTTTGAGTTGTTTTTTTTTTCTTTGAACACTTATTTGAAATAAACTTAAATATGCAAGAGTCTCTCCTGTGGGACAGGTTCTGTTCCCAGTCCTCCTTATGCTCTGAGTGTGCAACTACGAGTACTGCTAGATTTGGGAAATAACAGTAATTCTTGTTAGTTTGCCTAAAACTGGATCTGTGATGCCCTTCCCAGTGCTCCTTGTGTACTCAGACAGCAGAGGCCAGAAGTGAGGTTTGTTTGCTGGTAGAGACTATTTCATTTGTAGACATCTTCCTACAGCATTGAAGGTGGATCTTGTGTTCTAGCTGCTTTAGGTCCACACTTTGAGATTAAGCAAATCCCACCTGAGGTGCATCTTAGATATTGAGCTGGAGCATGTTGAGATGAGGGCAATGAAGCTGGTGAAGGCAGCTGGAAAAAAGTCTTATGAGAAGCAGCTGAAGGACCTGGGATTGTTTAGCCTGGAGAAGGAGACTGAGGGGAGACCTCATTGCTCTCTGCAGCTCCCTGAAAGGAGGCTGTAGTGAAGCAGGTGTTAATCTCTTTTTCCCAAGTAACAAGGGATAGGAAGAGAAAAAATGGCCTCAAGTTGCACCAGGGGAGGTTTAAATTAGATATTATGAAAAATTTCTTTAGTGAAAGAGTGGTGAAGCATTAGAACAGGCTGCCCAGGGAAGTGGTTGAGTCACCATTCCTGGAGGTGTTCAAAAAACGTGTAGATGTGGTGCTTCGGGACATGGTTTAGTGGGCACAGTGGTGGTGTGTCGATGGTTGTACTTGATGATCTTAAAGGTCTTTTCCAACCTTAATGATTCTATGATTCTATGATCTGTCTCCATGAGCACAAAGGGAGGTTTGGCTTCTAGCACAGGCATAGGCAGCTGAATACTAATTGATGGATGTTATCCTGAGGGCTTTAATGTTCTTCTGACTTTAGTCTTATGCATTTAGCAGAACATAAGAGCTTTCCCCAACTCATTTGAAATGGGCTTGTAATGAGGAGGTTTGTTCACTGAAACTGAAAAATGTATTCATTATTAAGAAAAAAATTGAAATGTTAAAACTAAAGGAACAAAGCTCGGGGATTCCTTCAACTGTGTCTAGATGAATGCAGCTCTGAAGGGAAGTAGCCCAGGAAGCAGGAATGCTGCACTATGTATGTGACTTTTTTATGACCTCGTGGGTCCTGTGCAGGCAAAGCTGGGCTCAAAACATTACTTCTCATTGCCAATTTTTAATCCCTCTCCCATTTATCTGCTCAAAGCATGAGCCTTCGTACCAATTCCCCCTGCCTAGCCAAAAACTATTAATTCTCTAACTAATGAAATCTAGTTAGGAAGTGAGAATTCTGTTCTGAGATAATGGATATGTAATCAGAAGCAGGTAAATCACTGCCTAGTTTGTAACTGGTTTGGTTTTGTCAGATCTTAAAAGACATAATAGTAGATACAAGCTTATCTGATAGAAGATAATGCTTCCCAGAAAGAGATTCACACTGCGTTTGTGCTACTTTTCATGATTTTTTCGCATATTTATGGTGCAACTAGAAACAAGCTTTCTTTGTACCAATAGCAAATTTGAGGCAGGAATAATCCTAATAAGGATTCATTGGAAGGGGCGGGGTGAGAGGGGAAGAAAGTGAATACATTTGGAAGTGATCAAGAAATAATTGAAAATACCTTGATGTGACTCACAGCTACTGTATGGGCCAGGTTTCACAAAAGATAGCAATATTTGTATTCATACAAATACAGCTGAATTCTGTACTGATTCAACAGTGTCTCCATGAGGTGCATTCGACCTCTTCTGGGCATGCTTCTGCCAGAATTGTAAGTACAAAACCCCATTTCCCAGCCCTGCTTTAATCAAAGGGGAAAAAAACCCAACCAACAAACCAAACAAAAAAGCCAAACCCCAATGTGTCAATGCATTAAACAGGAAAATCATTACACGGGTTTACTAAGTCCGAGAGCAAATGCAGACAATAGTAGGAAAGACTACCGCTGGAAGTGGCTGCGTAGACCACTTTTGAAGCATTGCTAAAATGTGCTGTTTGCTTTTTGCTTCCCAAAGGTTGTGGCAAAGACACAACTTCAGCTGGTGAATCTGAGGAGGAAATCACACCCACCATTGTGTCGGCAGTAAGAGTCTGAATCTTCTGGATTTCCATGTCATTGTGTTTCTAAGATACTGTCTTACAAATATTTGCAGTCTTAAATAGCTTAAGGGTGAATAAGTCCCAAGCCAAGGCACAGATACATTTCTATTTTTAAACCCTTAGTGCTCTCTGGTCCTGTTAATGATCTTTTTGACTGTTGTGATTTCCAATAAGCAATCATAAAACAGGTTTTTTAATCTTGTTACATCAGGACTCAGACCTCTCTTGAAGTTTCGTAGCTCACTTGAGTCTATTTATATTTTACTGTGAAGTTTTCAGAGTAAACAACTCTTTTTTTTCCCTTTTGCCCCGAAGAAACCATGTCTTAGAATTTATGCAGATTCCATTCAAATTCTGGTTCCATTCTTTTCACATTTCAGTACTATTTATTCCATGACCCAACACAATATGCCATTTTTAGTACAGCAAAGGAAAAAAGTTCTTTTTTTAACCTCCATCTTTTTTTAGCCCCATGGGCCTTTCTGAAGAAGGAACTATTAATGCAACTTCATTTTAATTTTAAGCTCTTCCTTAATTTTTAATATGATGCATGCAGCCTGACATAAAGCCAGCTAAAGCCAAAGAAAATATTTACTTTGACTCCCTTTGACTTTGCATGAGACAGCATTGCTTACTGAATGATTACTTGCACTTAGAATAATAATTGTGACACTTAAATTCTACAGTACTTTTAGAAACCAGTGTCAGCTAAGGCCAAAATATATAGATGCAGATGTGTTGTGTGCGCAGGAGAGTTGTGCACACTGTTGCGCTAGTTTCCATGCGGTGAAGGGCTCAGAAAATCAAAGGCATTACACTGTCATGTCAACTTAGCTACACAAGTTTGAAGGGTTTGAGGTCATAGCTTCCATCTTGCTTAGTACGACCTGCATGAGAAAATTCATGGCAAAATGCAAAATGTACCCATCATGAGAAAAAGAATCGAAACGCAAAATGTTTAGAAGATTGTGATGAGCAAAACTATAAACGTAACAAAGTCCATTTTGCAGAGCAAGACTTAGATGTAGATAGTTAAAACAGTCTTTATTAGAGCGTAAGAAAAGGTTATTACCTATTTTTACTTCTAAATGAAAAAAAAAAAGTGGCCATCTTCTCTAGATGAAAGAAGTTCTCAGACCCAAGTTGGCTAGCAGATCAGCCACAGAAGTTCTTCTACTGGAAAGAGGATCTCTTCTTAAGGTGAGGCCATCTTGTAGGTCTGTTAGCAGGTAGCCTTTGCCAATGTTTTTGTAATCACATGCAATCTTATCTTGCCAAGTTGTGCAATATTGTTGATCTTGTGTTCAGATGAAAGCTGGGAGGCTTTGGTCCTTTGGAAGGAACTGGATGCAAAAGGAGTAAGACAGGGACAATCTCTCTGGCATCAGTGAGGCCTTGGTGACTTTGCCTTCTCCACTCATGCACTGAATTTCAAATACTACCACAGTCCTCAGCAACCACAAATAAACGGTTTTTCTAGGAACACACTTATTTTTAACATTGATCAGATTTATAACCTTCTACACAGCTTCCAGCATTGAAGTCGGGCCCTAGTTGGTACAAGTCCTGTGGTTCTACAGTAGGTAAGTCTCTCGGCCTGCAGAGGCAATGTTCAGGGAAGTGGTTGATCTACCCATGCTGCCTGCCTTGAACCGAGACGGCAGCATTGCATCATCGTGGAACAGTGCTCAGAAGAATGGAATTCCCATCTGTCCTGGTAGAAGGATATAATTAGATGAGCTGCTCACATTTCTTAATGTATTAATTTTCAAAATACATCTGTAGGTAAAGAAGGAAAGTGGTTAGAAGTAACTAACCATCAAGTGTGAAAGTAATAAATTGTAGCAAGCTAGACTACTCCAGGTTTACTGCAAGACCTCTCAGGTCATCAGGAGATGGTCTACATGGCAAAACAGCTCTGCAGTCTGGTGGGTTTTGGGCC
Source organism: Cuculus canorus (assembly GCF_017976375.1). Lineage (NCBI taxonomy): Eukaryota > Metazoa > Chordata > Aves > Cuculiformes > Cuculidae > Cuculus > Cuculus canorus. The sequence continues at coordinate 14,803,938 of NC_071405.1, forward strand.
ATGCTGGCCTCAGGTCACTTAGGTATTTTATTCTACTTGGGCACTGTTAGGAATGAGAAGGAGGTGGAAGCAAGAAAGGAACAATGAAAGTCCTGAGAGTAAATTAATGTGAACTTCAACTACATCTTCCTGGCTTTAAAGAGTGAAAGAAGTCAAACTGAGTCAGTTTTGAAATTCTACTAAACCTCTTCACTTTTGTCTTTTTTAATTTTACTCTGAAACCAAATTGCTCCAAGTCTTTGTCTTCTAAATCTGACCAAGGCGAACTGTAGAGCTAAGCTGGTAGTAAACTTTGCATCTTTTTGTGGATAAAGAATGACAGTTAATCACTTCCAGGCTCAGGTACTTGGCAAAGATATAATACAGGCTACTTCTGCTTTAAAAAGCATCACTGCAAAATTGGTGAATAGCAGCAAAGCCTTATGTTTATATGTATGTTTGAGAGACAGAGAGCATGAGCTTGGGTCTGATCTTACATTGCAAGTCATTTGGTTCCGAATGTTTCTCTGAACAAGAGCCTCTCAAGAGAAAAGAGAAAGCAGTACGTGAATTCTTTGAGGGCAGACAAAGCTATGGTCTGTGGAACATCCTTGCTTTTAATGTATACAGACTGTTAGGAAAATATATAAATGCTATATTTTGCATTATATTAATCCATTCTCTCAGTCAGTCTCAATCCTTCATCTCTGGGAACAAATGCAACAAGTTTCTATAATGTTTGTGTATGAAAATTAATTCCAAATTGTGGCTTAAGACAAATTTGCATCTCATTCTGACTACAACACTGTGGACTAGCTCAAATTAAAGTGTTTTTGTTAGAGAGCAGAAAATACTTCCCCCTACCCAAGAATCAAGGGAGGGGCGTGATGAAACCAGATTTGCTCTCTTACTTATATCTAAATCCTTATGAGTAACTAACCTAGTCATATCCTGTGTCAGTGGTTGCATAAAACTATTCAGGTTTTAAAAGGAAATGAGAGCTCTGGATAATAACTGTACTGTGTTCGAGCAGACAAGGCACTTCCTCTCTAATCGATTTGAAAAAAACTTACACCTTCCAATTTCAATGACTGTGAGATAATGACTCAGATGGAAAATACTGTATTGGCACATTCTTGAAGGGAAAAAGAAAAATCCACTGAGCTTTCCCTCTAGTGGCAATCACAGATATCTAAGGTAACACTGGGTTTTAGGAATTTTATCCCCTTCCCCCTTTGTTTGTCATTATCTCCAGTCACTGGAGCGAGCTCACATTGCCTGAGTTTAACTCAGAAATCTAACAAGCATGACCAGGCTCACCTATGTTTATTAAGGTGAAATTTTAATTACTGTGGGAGACATTTAGAAGCCAAGATATTTTCTGGTCTGGGAAGAGGCTGTTCTGCAGCTTGGATGCAGAGACATGACTGGGAAAAGGGTTACATTTTTCACACCACGCTCTTGACAATGTCCAGGTCCAAAGCAGAGCCTGTTAATGGAAGAGGTTAGAGACGGAATATTCAGACAAAAAACCAATCCCTGATGCTACTTTTTAAACTGTAATACTATGCAGCAGCCAGTTGAGTGTCTGTACCCAGTAAGGAAAGGGAGGAAAACCACCTCCTTAGGTAGGAGGATGAAGTCCTGTGGTATTTGCATGCTTGTAAGAAATACTTCCAAGTGGTGCAACTAATGCAAAATTGAACCATTTTCTGCAAAATAAATAATTCTAAGTCATCCTGACACTTTTTTATAGCTGCTCAAAATATTGTATTTTCAAATGCAGAGAAGGAGACCAAAGAAAAACACTTCCAGTTATTTTCTTTCCAACAAAATAAACCTTAATGTGGTAAGTATTTACCTTTTCATGCTTTTATGGAGCTCAGGAAAATAAAGAACATATGTACTTTTCAGAAATTAGTCAGTATTAGCTTTCAACCATGGCAATCAGAACCACTAAATTATTCCCCTGGATGAATAGCGGCCTACAATTCCTATCTTAACTTTGTTTTCTTTGTTCTCAACCAGCCAAAGAGCCCACCACTGTGCAACAAGACACAGTCCCCAGTATGGTTTGAGAGCCAACAGGCTGAAGTGAGTGTTGGACTCACAAATAAATTAAATCTAGAGGCTCTTTACCACCTTAAGGGAGATATTTTGCACTCACTGTGGAAGACAGGAGTGTGGACATGCCTTGGCATAAGTTAACAAGAGATTCGGCATCTCTGTATCGTTCTCTGCTGTAAATTTATCTTTAGGAGGAAATAGCTCAGAATAGCTGTGGTTCTAAGGTAACCGTCAGAGAGCGGACGCTTCCACTGCTGACAGGTCACCTTAGCCTAGTCCCAGTAGGGACCGAATAGTATAGAAATAGAAAGGGCCCCAGAAGAGATCTACTGATCCTTGATTGCTCTTTTGGAAGGCTTGTTATTTCCTCCCTGACTTATTTCACAATGACATTCCTGTGCAGACAACCCTCGTTTTCAGTTCTCGCTGTTCTTCTGTTTTCCCAAGTGCAAAATTGATGTTGCAGAGCTTAAGTAATAAATATGGTTTAGAGGAATGAAATGTCCTGGTCTAACATATACACAGAGTTTTACTGACATGTGAAATGTCTGTCTGAATGATTCCATACTTAAACGGTATGATGAAAATTCACTAGAAAAATAGGTAAAAAGTCAAGTCAGAGGTTTTCAGCTGGAGAAAATAAACAAAAGTCTACAAGTTACCCTTCCCCTAAAGTTAAACTAACTTCTTCTGCCAACAATAACACAACAGAACTATATCAACAGAATTATATCAACACTTCTTCTGTTTCAATATTAAGTTCAAGCATCTGTTAACAACTTATTGCTTGTTGTTGTTGTTACTTGGCCAGATCTTTTATCTGTATACAACCTATTCATGCCGGAGTTCACTTTCTTTTCAACACTTATTTGCTTTTCCCACACTCCGCTTCTAATTTTCCCTCTTTCAACCCCCAATAATTTAACATCTCTTATAGGCCCTTTTGTCATGGACAATCTTCTCCTAGGATCCTAAGTCTCTTTACAAACAGTTTCTTTACTAGCGCACTTCTTTCTACACTAGATGTTATAGCAACAGAGGTAATAGCTGACAAAGGAAAGATGGACAGGTCAATTAATTCACAAAAGAAAATACAGAACCTGTCATTTCAGTGCTGAAAATGTACATTTTAGGATTTTGCAAACAATGGGTGAGAGTTATTGAATAAGTATATTAAGAAATTTTATGGAAATCAGCTTATCCACCATAGGTATAAAAAAGCAAGCAAGTGAACAAACAAAAAACCCAAATTTGCCCAATTCAACCAGCAGAGAGGGGGCTGTGTTTATTTAATACTGCTCTTATCTTGAAGACAACAAAGGAAAAGTAAGATACTCCTAATTCCCTTGAGAGAGAATGACAATTATAATAAAAGAAGAGTACAACTGAGTGGATCTCAAAAGAGAAACAATTTCTCAGCATTGAGACAGGGTTAAATACATCTAGTTTATGGCAAGACCTTTGTCCAATCTGTGTCTCAGAAGTGTCAGGGATGAGAATTTTAAATTCACCCTGGGTTATTTGTTATTGAATTGTCTGCTAAGTTGGTACAGTTATCAAAGCTACTTCATTAAAAAGCATGGTTGTGCCGAAATACTCCAGTTTCCACGGACTCAGGCAACTAGGAACTGTATCCCATCATATTTCTCATTACTTGGTCAAAAAGGCAAGAGTACAGCCCTCTTCAGCTGCAGGGCTTTTAAGAGCAGTCCAGGTGGAGGGTGTGCATCAGTGTATAGATTTGTCTTACCACTGTTAGTAATGGAATGCCTTTTGTCACCAGCTCCACCATGTGAGTATTCCCCTTTTTGCTTCCAGTTGCAAAAAAAGGAAACTAATACCCCTTCAAGAACTCTACCTCCCCCTTGACAAGCAGGCCAGCCAGTCTAATAAGAACTATTAAGCAGCTTGTAAAGAAACAGCAGTAGACCAGCAAGCTCTCCTTGACTTGATTCCAGTTTCTGCCTCTGAAGACACCTATTGGCTCTCTCTTCACCCTGCATATTACTTAAAGCAACTACGCCATCAAGTCTAAGATATAGTCCTGATCCATTGAGTCTTTCACCTTTCTCCACTCTGTAAAGCCAGACAGGAGCTCCTGCAGATGCACATCCTTTGCACCTTACAAGCCCCAGAGCAGATCTTTACTGCACCAGGGCAGAACTAACAGCAGTGATTTAAGCTTTAAACCTATCAAAGGTAGGCAAAGTACACACAAGGCATCAGGTATGTAGGTCAGAACAAAAGCAAAGTAGAAAAATACATGTATTAATGCTAGAAACTCTACTGGTGTCTGCAGCCTCCACTGTGGGCCTCAGGAAAGAGGGAGATTTCTTTGAATATGTGCATTACTATCTCAGAGTTGAGGGTGCCACATACTGTGCTGAGGTAGCTATGTTGCAACCAGCATCTGAAATAGATTAAAACTAGTTCTGGTGTGTCAACAGCGGGCTGCAAGCACTGCTGGGAAGAGGAATTGCCTGAAAACAGAAGGCAATTAGTGTTCACAGCAAGCTTTTTGTCCTATCAAGAGTAAGTCACCTGACAGTACAAGAGAACAGTCAGCAAAGGCGGGCTCAGCAACTCCTATACTTGTTAACGAGCACTAATAGCAAATCAGATTACATCAGAGGGATTGCAGTGCCTGCAGAAGCTGCCACACAATTCCACACCCCCAGAGCAGATCAGAGTACAATGCTAGAGCAAAGAAGGGCCAGCCAGAAATCTAAGTTGCCCTGGCTAGAAGACACAAAGCATCTTCCGAAATTTCCATGCAAACTCGTCTCAGTCACCTGTGGTTCAGTACCATCGCACATATTTTACCAAAATGATTATTAATCAGGGCATATGGATTAATATACCCCTTCTTAAAGAAGCTGTTTAATGAGTCATGATCCCTCCCAAACAACCCTTCAGCCACCCCACGTTTATTCACACAATGTGATGGTGCACAGGCCCCGCAAAGGGCAGCCACAAACTTTGCTGTTCCATGTCCACAGCTTCTAAATTGGTGCTTGGTGCCTTAATGTGCTGGTGAGGGACACATCACTGGAGGCTCGACAGAAATGAATTTTCTTTTTTTTTCCCCTCTCTCTGCTCTGCTCCTCCAGCCAAGACCATGAAGTCAAAAGGCTCAATTTGAAACACTCATGGGCTTTGAGCTCCCTCTGCAGCATTTTGCATGCAATTGTTCTGCCTCAAATTATTAATATTTGGTTAGGAACTGGACCATAGCACTTAATTTTCTGGGAAACTTCTACTGAAACCTGAGCTGGCCTTATAAATCATTTCCATTAAGTTTTATTCTGATGTGGAGCAGTTTCGATCTGTTGCCGTTGGCAAATACTTTCTTTGCCAAAGCCCTATGAACCGCTTTCAAAGGAAATACCTGGAGGAAAGCAAGTGGTTTGGGTATTCTGAGACTGTGTCAAAGTAGAGTTAACAGGTCAGATTCAGACACAATAACAGGGACTACTAGATCAACCATGCCAGGCATTACGAGTAAGTTTAAAAGCACTGAAGCAATGATTTGTTTCTTAATTAGATGATGATTTGTATCTTTTAGTTCCACGATTGTTACTAATTTAGACTCTCTAGAATTATACTGATGCATTGATTTGCTTTCACACCTCCTTGTACCTCAGTGTGGACACTAGCTGCTACGCTTCTATGAAACTTTCAAAATTTCCATTGCTGTTGCTTTCAATTACATGGAGAATCATAGAATAGTTTGGGTTGGAAGGGACCTTAAAGATCATCCAATTCCAACTCCCCTGTCATGGGCAAGGACACCTCCCACTAGACCAGGCTGCCCAAGGCCCCATCCAACCTGGCCTTGAACACCTCCAGGGACAGGACCTACAAGAAAGGTGGGGACAGACTGTTTACAAAGGCTTGTAGTCATAAGACTAGGGGCAATGGGTATGAACTGGAGAGGAGCAGATCTAGACTAGACATAAAGAGGAATTTCTTCACTATGACAGTGGTGAGACACTGGAACAGGTTGCCCAGAGAAGCTGTGGATCCCCCATGCAATATGCTTGTGAGCTGCTTTTTAAGGTAGGCATGATTAGATGACCTGCCATCTTTCCTAGATGAGGAACATGGGGGGGGGGGGAAAGAAACGCTGATGGAAGCCCCAAATTTATTATTAATTTTATGAATATATTGTTAAAAATAAAAGAAAATACCACTAACGCTATTGGAAAAGGCATTATTTTAAGGGGATGCTCACTTGGAAGAGACAAGGTTGCACAATTTTCATATAACCTGGGAGGATTATCTTTGTGGGAAACAGATCTTGTATTCAGAATGAAATACACATTTCATCATATCCTTGTGCTGTGGAGACACAGATGGACTTCATAGCCAGTTCCGTATAGTGCCCTTCCTAATCACATGTCAGACCAGTACTGTGTAACAAACTGAAACAAGGTGCTGAGATCCAGTAGTTTCATCTAAGACAAGCTTGTGACTGTGGGAGTTTTAGCCATGTGGCAGAAGTAGGAGTTCTTCCTCACATTGTAAAGCGAGACTGGAGAAGGTGATGTGGAAAATGGTAATGCTTAAGCTCATGCATCTGAGATGGCAATCTTTTAATGACAAGGACTGTAGTACATTTGTGTGTTGCAACAACAATAAATTAAAGGCTGTACTGGAAACAATTTAGTAACAGGGTAGCTTGCAGAATCAACATTCCAGCATTCGCAGAAGGAATGAGGAAAATCCTGAACATGCTCAGGATTCACCTACACTGGGCTGTGAAGACAAACAACTATGTTTTTTCTGAACTTTCAGGGATTTATCATGCAATGGGATGAACTTGAACTTTCCCATTTAAGAATAGTTCACAACCTTTCACCTTGCATAAAAACTGCCTTTAAAATACAGGGACCTAACATTTGCCCCATTTCTTCTCTCTTAAAAGGTCAGAAGTTATTTCATGTCACAATTAATCTTTGTAAGGAACAAAGCCCAGCCTGCAAGCTCTGTGTTTCCAGGGAAAGGTCTGGGATCTCCAGGGCAGCTGAAGCCAGGCTGGGAAGGCAAAGGCTGCTTTCCCAGGCAACTGCCAGTGAGGGACATGGCTGGAATAGCAGTGTTTCTTTTAGAGTGGGGCTCTGATGCAGCCTTTCTTGCTCTTTGTCAAGCAAGTCCTTTCATGCTCAGAATCATAAAATCATTTGGTTGGAAAAGACTTTTGAGATCATCACCTGAGCACCTCATCTACTGATCTTTTAAATACGCCAGAAACAGTAACTCAGCCATCTCCCTGAGCAGCCTCTGCCAGTGCCTGGTAACACTATCAGTGAGTATTTTTCCCCAATACTTAATCTGAACCTCCCCTGGTGCAACTTGAAGCCATTTCCTCTCTTTCTATTACTTCTTACTTGGGAGAAAAGACCAACACCCACCACGCTAGAACACCCTTTCAGGTAGCTGTAGACAGTGATAAGGTCTCCCCTCAGCCTCCTTTACTTCCCCTAAACAATCCAAACTCCCTCAGCCACCTTTCATAGCACCTGTTCTCCAGCCCCTTCACCAGCTACATTGTCCTTCTCTGGACACACTCCAGCCCCTCAATGTCCTCCTTGTGAGGAGCCCAAAACTGAACACAGGATTCGAGGTGCAGCGTCACCAATGTTGAGTAAAGGGGCAAAACTACTTCCCTGCTCCTGCTGGTCACACTGTTTCAGATACAGGCCAGGATGCTGTCGGTCTTCTTGGCCACCTGGTCTCCTTTTCCCTTTTTGACAAAAAAAAAAAAAAAAAAGTAATCCTCGTAGGTTTAGGAACCTTATAGGGCAGCTCGTAATTCTGTATTAAACTGAAGAAGCTACAGATCTCCCAACTTAGAGCTTGGCAAAGGCTGAGGCGCAGGCACCCAGCCCTGCTCCTCCTGTAGCAGGAGAACGGCAGAGTCCAGTGTGGCTGCCTCTTGGTTTTGTACCCCGCATCATCCGTCCGTTCACCTCTAAGGGCTTTTAGAGCAGTTCCTGGAGGTGTTCAAGGCCAGGTTGGATGGGGCCTTGAGCAGCCTGATCTAGTGGGAGGTGTCCCTGCCCATGACAGGGGAGTTGGAATTGGATGAGCTTTACGGTCCATTCCAACCCAAATCATTCTATGATTTTATGCTTCATCCAGGAAAAGTACAGGAGTTTCAGAAGCTAGGTTTTAGATGACTGCTGTAGCTACATACAGGCAGGAGGATTTCAAGCTGTAAGAGGGGAGATGCAGACCTTAGGAAGAAAATGTTTTCCTGTGAGGGTGGTGAGGCAGTGGCACAGGTTGCCCAGGGAAGCTGTGGCTGCCCCATTCCTGGAGGTGTTCAAGGCCAGGTTGGATGGGGCGTTGCGCAGCCTGATCTAGTGGGAGGTGTCCCTGCCCATGGCAGGGGGGGTGGAACTGGATGGGCTCTAAGGTCTCTTCCAACCCACCCACCCTATGATTCCGACAGGGCAGCGCGCGCCGAGAAAGAGGACTTCCACCCGTGCCCCACCTGGGGGCGGACAGCCGACAGCCCCACCGCGGCCACGTGACTTCTGGGCACTGCCCCACCAGCCCATCACTGTCACGTGGCTTCCGGCCAAGGCCGGAGGCAGCGGGTGGGCGGGGAAGGGCCCCTGGCGCCGTCACGTGACTTCTGCGTATGGGGCTGACGCCGTCACGTGACTTCTGGGAGTTGGGATGCCTGTCGCCGTCACGTGAGTTCCGGGTAAGGCGGCGAGGGGGAAGTGGGGTCGGAGGCAGTGCTTGGAGATCGTCGCGAGGCTGGGGCTGTTCGGTCCTCTCTGTGTCCCCCCGTTCCCGCTGGCTTCCCCGTCGCTTACTGAAAACAGAGAACCTGTTCCCCTCCCGGAGAAGCGGGGACAGGATCCCTCCAGCCTTCCCGCGCGGCCTTTGCCTCGGCTGGGCCTGGTAGTGGCTGGGGTGGAGGCCTCGGCGCCATGGATCCCTTTCTGACTCTGCTGAACTCTTTCTCCTCGAGGTTGTCGGAGGGTGAACTTGCTTCCTTGAAGTTCCTCTGCCAGGATAAAATTGGGAAAAGGAAGCTGGAGTCTATCCAAACCGCCAGGGAGCTTTTCAGCATCCTCATCGAGCAGCGGCTGCTCACTAGGCACGACGTGACCTTCCTTGAAGAATTGCTTACCAACATTAAAAGACAAGATCTGGTCTTGCAGCTAAAGCAGTTCGTAGAGGAAGGAGAGGCTAATGCACCTGATGATGAACCAGATGTGCATGAAAAACGTACGTGGATTATTTTTTTAATTCTCCTTTCAGTTCTTCCTCCCCCCACCAAAGCAACCCCAGTAAATTTGTACACATCCTTTAGCTGTGGGTGTGCTTAGAGCAGAACCAGAGCACGGCTGCCTTCAGTTGCCTCCTGTAGCTGAGCTCTCGGCCAAGGGTGATTCTCCTGTTGACAGTTCCACAGGACTTTGTCGTACTCTGGAAATGCACCGCGAGGGCAACATATGCTGCAAAGTGCTTTCTGGAGTGGATATTTCTTCCCTTCGAGAATGGTCACTTGGAAATATATGAAGTGAAATTGATGTGACAGGCTGAGAGAGTTGGGATTGTTTAGACTAGAGAAGAGAAAGCTCGTGGGAGACTTTAAAAGCAGCCTTCCAGTACTTAAGGGGGATCTGCAGGAAAGCTGGGAAGGGGCTCTTTATCAGAGAGTGCAGGGATAGGATGATGGGTAATAGTTTTAAGCTAAAAGCAGGAAGGTTTAGATCCGATATTAGGAAGAATTTTTATCTTGTGCAGGTGGTGACCTACTGGCACAGGTTGCCCAGAGAAGTCATGGCTGCCCCATCCCTGGAGGTGTTCAGGGTCAGGCTGGATGGGGCTCTGAGCAACCTGATCCAGTGGGATGTGTCCCTGCCCATGGCAGGAGAGGCTGGAACTGCATGACCTTTGAGGTCCCCTCTGACCGAAACCATTCTGTGATTCTATGACTATGAAATTGTGCTGTGTACTTGGAATTCAGAGTATTCACAGCATCTTTTCAGAATGTGTTGTGACTTAAGCCATGTGCTATGCAGCAAGAGTTGTTGCATTTTGCTAGAAAAAAGTAAACCCCAACTAACTTTTAAAATCTTCTCCTGTATGTCTTGGGAAATCCATCACTAACAATATATTTCTGCTATTTCAGGTCGGCTGAGGGTAGCTATTAAAGTCATATGTGACAATGTTGGGAGAGAATGGAAACAGCTGATGCGAGAACTTGACTTTTCTGATGTGCAAATGGACAGAGTAATAGCAGCCAATCCACAGAACTTGCGTGAACAGTTCATTCAGTCACTTCGAGAGTGGCAGAAATCAAAGGGAAAAGATGCAAAGGTGACTGACTTAATACAAGCTCTCCGGAGCTGTAAGATGAATTTAGCGGCAGACAGAGTTGAACAGGAGCTCCAGCTGATGAACACTGGAACCAGCTGAAATCAATATAAAAACATTTCCATGTCCACCGATGTGGATGAAAAAAGTGAAAGTGCCTTCTACATCCCTGAACTGAAAATCAGTGTAATTGGTTCCGTTATTGTTCTGCTGTTAATTTGTGTGCCTTAATGAGTTGATTTGTGGTCAGGATTAACATAAAAACAAATTCCTTTGGGCAATGATTTGTAATTTGATGCTTCCTTTAAGAGATTTTTAACTTGTAGAATATCTAAACTCCAATTTTTAGAAAATCTCATGTGTTCTACTACCTGGCTGAAAATGAGCTTTGCTTTGCTGCAAGTACTTTCCAGATGTGTGTGAAACATCTATGGGATGTTTCTGAGGCAGCTGTAACTTAAAATTTCATGGGGAGGTTTTGTATTTTTATGTGGCCTGTTATATAACTGTAGTGTGAAAGAGAGAAAGACCTCTTAGTTGTGTACTGGATTTTATTTTTGAGTAGCATAAGATTGTGTCTTCCGTAATTTGTCAAATGCATTTCTTCTCCATAAAAGGAGACTTAAGACAACTCTAACCTCAGGCTCTAAAACTGCAACACAAGAAGGCTGATAACTATTGCGGTGCCTTTTTCTTGGCAGAAAATGTGCCCAACTTGAAAATGAACTAGTTTGTATCAAGTGCCTTCATCCTCCGGAAGGAAATGTTCTCCTGAAAGGATCAGAAAAAATTGTGCCTGTCTTACAGAGGTTTACAGCAGTCTCTTTTTACTGCCATGAAAGTCTTAAGATTCTTTACTAGAAGTGTTTTCATAACCTATATCACGGAGTCTGGTCATGTCTGCTAGAAAGTTGCAGCTAACCTTGTAAGTTAGCTGCAGTTATTTACGCTGTTGGCAAGAAAAAACTAGAAAACAAATGGTTTCTTTATAGCGGAGGCATGTGAGATCCTACTTAGAGCAAATGAATAGTACTAACTTTCCTCTAGAGCAACTGTCTTCCACCAGTTTGTTCCCTTCAAATGTTGCCCCAAATCTAATAGCTCTTTAAGTCCTCTGCAGTTTTTTAGTTCATTGCTGTTCCTTTTGAATTCTTTGAAAGTGGTTGTAAGCAACTCACAGAGGAAAGAGTATTTATGGACAAGACCAGATTCAGTTTTCATCTTTAGTTTGGAACAGACTTCAAAGAATGGCCTTCATACCTAACCTAAGACTGGAAAAATTGCACTAGCTTCAAGACATGCAGGGCTGTAGAGGCCTCCAGGAACTTTCCCTGATGTGAGGCAGGGAAAAGTTATCCGAAATCATTCCTTGAATGAGTAGGGTTGTTTGTAACTACAAACATCCTTCTAACTACGTTAAATAGATACTTGAAGAGGAGAGGCTTCTTTTTTGCTGATGTACCTGTATCTTTTCAGGTTCTTGTTACATGGTGCCATTACTGTGAAGGTTGGGTGTCAGCATATAATCTACTACTGCTCTGCAAAAATGTGACATTAACAATTTTCCAGCTTGTTGCAGTTGGTGCTCCTAGTTTAGATGATTGTAGTTAATGAGAACTGCTGTAATGTGAACCTTTTAATTAAGTTTTCTCCCTAAAAGTTTCTTGCAAATATTTTCTAATCATGGTATATATGATTAATATTTGGTTCGCAGAAGATAGATTTATCAGCAACATGCAAAGTATACTGACTGCTGCATATAACCAGAGTTTCTTAAGACTCAGTTGGAATAACTTCTTAATTGTAGCCTGGAACTTATCAGCTACAAGAAACATTCTGCCTCAGAAGATAAAAAACTCTTGTTTCTTTAGGGACTCCTACATACTGGATGTTTCACTGCGGCTGAAAGCAATGACCTACACTTCATCAATCTGTGCAGTACCTCAGGGCTAATTAAAAACTTTATTGTGAGGAGGGGTAAGGGAAAAGGGTTCCATTTGTAAGGAAATGTGTTGCAACCCAATCAGCAGTGTTTTATTTTGGACAAAAATAGACTTTTTAACTTGAATTAAAAGTTTACATTGTATAATTTTGTAAAGATTTCATTAAAAAATACTTACTTGAAAACAAAAGGAATTGAACTGGTTGGCTTTTTTTTTTTTTTTTTAATTATGGGATTGCTGTCTATGATGAGAACTCTAATTGGGGGAAGACAAATGTTAAGACCACTTTTAAAGCCAGGAGTGGCGCTAAACAGGCTGCCATTATGTTGCCCTTCTTGGAACATTTAAAACAAAAAAGCTTGTCACAGGGTTTCTCAGAAGTGCTAAGAAGGCTGTATTTTCCTAGCAGGAGTAGGATTTTAATGCTGTCAATCAGGGAAATGCAAGGAAAAAAGTTCTCTGCCAGCCTTCAGGAGCCTAAAATTGAGCCACAATGTAGCGTATACATGGGTGATAGGCCTCTGGGATACGGTCCTTACAATTGTTTTTCTTATTTTACCTCTTGTTAGTCATGCTGTGGTAAGGATGTTGTGTTTGTTTCATAATGAATTTAAAATATAGCTTATTCTAAACCTGTTTAGGCTTTCAGAGGACATGTTTCAGGAGTTAAATTGATAGAGGCTTCAGTGTTCTGCGAAGTGTCTGCTGGCACTGAGGTGTTAGTGTGTACTTAAAGCTTTGAAAGGGTAAGACAAGTAAGTTAATTACCCACTTAATCAAAGTCTCTGTGATGGCCCTGCAAGAGTATCTGCCTCTAAGGAATTACTAAAACATTTTCCTTTTGGTCTCTTGAGACTCTGTTTCCTTAGAGCCTTGAGAAAACAACACATCAAAACATGCTTGAGAGCTGAAAGTGTCACCTTGGGAGAGCTCTTGGTTTTGGAGGACTATTTTTCTATGTTGCTTCACAGGCCTTTTCAGTACTTGTTTGCCACTTCGTATGATTTTTTTTTTTTTAAGATATCAATTATATATCGCATTTTTTTTAAATTGCGTTATTTTCATCACTGAGTTAAAAGAATTCTGTTCTCTAGACCTTTAATTACAATTCCTCATACAAATTGGTTGTCCTGAATATTTCAAAAGCAACGCTTTGTTTTTCTTTCTCTTCATTCCCCAAACACAAGCAGCTGTATTTCCTGTGGCCTTTGTTTCGGTCCTAAAACAACTGGCTACTTCGTGAAGTCTATTAACGCAAAAAGCTTGGTAACATGCTGTATTTCTGAGCTCCCTCTGGCGCTCAGCATGTTCTTAATTCAGGCTTTTTGGTCTAGTATTTTTCAATTTATTTCTAATGACTGTCTTTGTTTCTTTCACAGTTATGGAAAAGTGGTTTGTGCTGTTTTTCCCATTCCCTGCATTGGTCACCTGTGTCTTTAAAATGTGTTCCATTATGGAAGATGTTTTTCTACTTATGACTTTATCTGTAATTGTGTTTTTATTGCAAAGATGCACTGGTAAAATGGTAGAAAATAGTTCACTGTTTCAACAGTATACAACAAAAATAGAAATTGGGGGGGCAGAGCAGGTAAATAAGGGATAGGGGAAGGAGTTTTGAGTAAAGGTTCAAGAACTTTTGAAGAATCTGTCTTTGTCTTCATAAAAAAAAAAAATCATAGCTGAGGATTACTTGACATTAAGAGAGTGTGTTGCAATAGGTTCTGAGAATTGCAGGTTTAGAGAAAAGGAAGCACAGCCTTACTCAGCTGCCAGGAAAGCGCAGGCTTCTGTGTGGGAATCTGCATGGAATAAACTTAGAGGCACTCTTAATTATTAAATAGGCATGTTTCATCCACGGAGCTATTTCAACAACTTTAATTCTTGAGAGCCACGTTCATTTCTTAAAATGGACTAAAAAACGGGTTTGTTCTCATAAAACTTCACATTATGTTGGTAAGACTGGTTGAGTTTAAGTCAGAAATCCCTGTGATTTGATCAGTGTTGGAAGGTGAAAGCTTTTTCCTCGTTTTCCAGATGTGCTATGTTTACCATTCTTCTTGTGTTGATGGTAACAACATTCTTTCAGCTTAGGGTTTAGTTTGTCAAAGAAAAGGGTAATGCTGTGTTTCTGGCAGGTCACAGTTATTAAGACAGCTTTCAAAGTAACCAGCTATTGTAGCAAAGTTAAGCTTTTTGCTCTGTGTTCTCTAAGACTCTGGAGAGATGATTGGTGTGTAGAAATAATATCTCTAGAAGAGGTTTTGAGGATTAGATCTCCAATATAATGTAGTAAGTACCTTTGCTCAGGAACTACATGTCAAGTTTGTATGTCTAATGCTTCAGAAGTTGTCAAACTGGTGTTTTTATTTACTTCAGTGTGCTCAAGGTGCCAGATGAGGCTCTTGTGCTGTGAATATTACACAGAGATAAAATTGGACCATTGTCATCAGAGGATGACAATGAGGAATCCCAAAACTAGGATTTTCTGTGGTTGGAATTTATAGGTGAGCCTGGTTTTATAGAACTTAGACGTAAAGCAATAATCATGCAATTAAAAATGTTCACCATTTTTATAATGCTTTCTTTTCTGCTTAATTCCATTATTCCCATTGATCTGTGATTCCCACATCTGTTAAACAAAAAAGAATTAAATGTGTTAACGATCAAGCTAAATGCTTATCTTTTTTTCCCATCCAATGGTCTCCTTAAGAGGTGCTTCCTGTCACCTTTAGGCACATTGCCAAATTTTGCAGAGAAACATGAACTAAAAGGGTGCAGCACCTGGCAGGTCTGGGCCCATGGTTTCAGCGATTTTTTTCTTTGTTATGCTCAATGTGAGCAGAATTTAGTTACAGCTTCCCAGCTGTGAAGTCCTTAATGTGAGAAACCCTGGGTAGCCTGAATCACCCCCACGGCTGCTACTGTGGACACCAGTACATGCAATACACGGCTGCAACATGCTCCCTTCTGCCTATCCCAGCCGCCCAGGTAATGTTTGGAAGCTGTTACTAACAGTGAGATTTGCTGCATCTCTGGTTGGTAGCCAGGTCAAAAATCCACACCCTGAGAGAGCAATCTGAAATGAAATTTCTTGACTAAATTCTCTCCTTTTGGTTCCACTGCCCCACTGGGACAGAGCGTGAGACAGTGCACAGCTAGAACTAAAGCCATCTATTTTCATTGTTTTTATAACCAGCAGTTTAGCACATGGGACTTCCATTTCTGTATCCAGCTTGAACCATAAAATTCAGACTTGTGTATCTAACTGCATGTTTGTGCATGAAATAGCTAATATATATGCTGATGAATTAAAATTAATTAGAGCTAAAACCAACAAAGTGTACATTTCTAGCTAACAGCTGCTCGCAGTTCTGTTATACCACCTAGAGAACTTGTTCACTGTGGACCTGCTCATTTTCTGCGAAACATATTCTACTTTTCACAAAAAAAAATAGCACTTTGATGCTAAAGAACTTAATATTTCTGTAGAGTATCCGATTCTTTCAATGGATATGTCAAATTCCACATCTACTCTGTGCTTTTTAAGGGATAGTGAATGTATACCTTAGATGACTATATTTATAAAGCCCTTTGGTCCATGCAGTACTTTTTCCTTTCATTTCCTGGAACTTCTCAGTTACCAGCAGTCCAGCCCTGACTTACTTTGAACCTTTATTTGCAAGACTGAATGAGTGACTAAGAATTTAAACGCCTCAGCTTCACGTTAGACTAACATAGTAAAACAGTAACAGGAGTACTTTAATGTGAACAAGAGGCACATGCAAAATAGTGGATGCTGATTGCAAGAGTAACTCTGTGGATGGGACCCTCATTTTCCATCCGTAAAGTGCTGGGAGGGAAGGTGACCAAGCCACTTTGGTGCTTAGCCAACATCTGAAATAGTCCTTGAGCTCCTTGGCATACATAACTGATGCTTGTGCTCCTTGCAGCCTTTGTGTGTCACTAAAAGCGGTGGCAGCTTGGCATAGGATACTCTGATCGTGATTTTCTCCCTGGGAATATCTCCTTCTTTTTCCTCACTTTGCTTAAAGTGTGAATTGATGTGGGAATCCTCATCACAGTGAGAAATCCTCAGCCCTGTAAATCCCTGATTCTCCAGTAATCATTTCCACTGGATAAGCTACGGGTAGTATGAAAGGATCAGGTCATTTTACAGCTTGAAAGACAAAGACGGATTTCACTTGCTTTACTTCTGTGAATTAAGGTTTGTGGAAGAGCCTAGACCAACAGTCACGAAGCTGATACCATCACAAACACAGCTGGAGTGCTGTTTTAATATTCATCAACACCTTTGAAAATCCTGAGTTTGCTTTCACACGTGATGTGATGCTATTGTTTGCGCATCTCCTAGGTTAGCATTCTTGCTGGTTTGTGGGGTATTGTTATAAGGGATGCCTGCATTCAGGTTGAACTGAATTTTTTAAGGGTGACTGTTTCGATAATTGGTAATTCAAACAGGGTTGTGCCACATCTTCTACCAGAACAGGCCTCGCCAGCCAAATCTGATGTCTCAGTGGTATGGAGCTCAGTTTGTTTTGAAAGCTCTGAGAAGTTCCCAGAGGCTAATTCAGAGGAATTAGAGAAAGAACTATAGAGAAATTATATCATGGCTTCTTTTATTTAAATAGTACCTGAAGTGCCCCATAGGCTTGTCCCATTTTCTCCTTTACAAGGTTACTTTTGTCCCTTATCTCTCTCCCACAACCTTATCCTCCCCTGCACCATTAAATATTGGATAATTATAACACACAAGCCTGAGGGAGGAGCAAACACTGGCTTTCTTGGTCTTCTGAAGAGGACTTGGGCATTTCTTGAATTACTTCTAGTTATTCAGACAGCCTTTTCCAGTGGTTTTTAGTGTATTCAAATAGGATATGACAATCTCACCAAGGGGAAAAACAGGCACGGATGGAATTGCCACAGTACCTGTAAGCAGGTCAGGGAATATCCTGTTTTTGAAACGTTATCATGTCAAATGCTACAGCAGCACTGGCAGTTTCCTCTTTCCATGCAAAGAGGAGTAATGGAGAGCTGCTGGCTGAAGAACGCTGCCAGCTTTTCAGTCACGTCTTTTGGTACTACAAAGGGGGCATTATTAAAGGCAGACAAAAAAGCCTCTAATTGTGCAACTAAACTGAGCCCTAGGAACTGAAAAACTCTTCCTTTGTACACTCAGAAACCTTGCTAAGAACTAACTGGTGTCCATATATTCAGGCTTTTCTACAGTGTTTTGGCTGCAAACAGATGGGTAAGAGATGCTGCCTCTAGGAGTACTTAAAATTGGGAATCAAAAACCTTCCCCCTTGTTACTACGGGACATCCTGACCTTTCTGCAGAATGTATAGTAAAACAACCTAAAATCCAGCAAAACATTGGTGGATTTGGTACCTAAAACTTTAAATTGTCACTGTAGATTTTGGCTGGCAAAAAATTTGATTATTCTGTTTACAGCAAAAAAGCTCTAGTACTGCAGAACTTGCACCACTTATAGTGAATATTCCCTTCATTAGCTGAATATCCATGGATGTGTAATATGTAAATGCTGAATACTTATGCAAGGAACATCACTGTTTGTAAATCACTTAAAGATATATTGGAATCAAAGCTGTGCCATATTATTTTGGTGAAAGAAAGCTGTACATTTTATTTCAGGAGAGAAAGTAAGTGTTGGACATGAAAATTGCATGCCTCCCAGATCCTGATATACTTCTGTATGTGTATATATACATATATCTCTCTGTGTGTGTATAGCTTGTGTACACATATGCACACACCCTTGAGCAAAGTTACATGATGTAATCTGGTATATGAGACTTTTCTGACAAGGCTATTTCTCAATACTGCTTGTCAAACTTGAAGTCTATCGCTTATAAGGTGTATGCTATCTTTGTAAAGAAATATATCCCTATGATAATCTCCAGGAGAACCCTGGGTTTTGCTACAAACAACTGTGTTGTATTTCTGGGCCAACATTAAACATTAAGTACAAATTCAGGGCCAGCTGCTGCATCTTCAAGGTCAAGCACAGCAAAAGTGATTTTAACTCACTGTTTGATTCCATAGGTAAAAAGTACGAAGGATGAATTTGTGCTAACTTCCTGGATAGCTTTTGTGGCAAAGGCAGCAGTTCACTAGACTGGAACTGTCAAATTAATCTCACCTTGGCTAGACTTAATATTTCACATTTGCGTATGGATAAATGTTAATCACAGAATGGTTTGGATGGGAAGAAACCTTAAAACTCATCCAGTTTCAACCCCCTGCCATGGGCAGGGGCACCTCCCACTGGATCATGTTGCTCAAAGACTCATCCAGCCTGGCCTTGAACACCTCCAGGGATGGGGTGATCCATGACTTCTCTGGGCAACCTGGGCCGGTGTCTCACCACCCTCACAGGAAAACATTTCTTACTAAGATCTCATCTAAATCTCTTCTCTTTCCACCTAAAACCATTCCCCCTCATCCTGTCTCTGCACTCCCTGATAAAGAGCCCCTCTCCAGCTTTCCTACAGGCCCTTTTAAGTACTTGAAGGCCACTATAAGGTCTCCTCAGAACCTTCTCTTCGCCAGACTGAACAACCCTAACTCTCCCAGCCTGTTCTTATAGCTGAGGTGCTCCAGCTCCCTCATCAGCTTTGTGGCCTCCTCTGGACTCATTCTAACAGATCTGTGTCCTTCAGTGATTTCTGGATTTTTTAGGCATCATTATTTAAAATTGTTCAAGGGAGAAAGGGAAGTTATAAGTTTATTTGGATTTGCGAGAGGACCTGACCTGTGTTTGGAGTACCGACTGACTGACTGTACATAAGACACAAAGGAAAAAGTGAACAATATTCCCTGAGCTCTTTGCGCAAAAGCTTAAGTGGCAGCTTAGCTTACAGGCCTAAGCTAGAACCTGTTCGTGAGTCAATATTTATGTTGACTCTTTTAAACGTGGATTACAAAGCAAACAGATGGTGTGGTCAAAGGGTCTTTAATATGAACTGTGTTCAGGAGAACAAGGAATTCAGCTTTGAAATAAATCGTTTGCCCTGCTTGTCATGGCACAGATGAGCAATGTCAGATCTTCTGGTTTTTCTGTTATGAGTTATTTCCCTTTATATATTACTAGTGGCTTTCAGCCATTTCCTATATGATTTTTTGTTATTCTCACTTTTTTTAAGGATTAACTTAAGACAATGACAAGGCTTTTTCAGCTTTTGTCCACCTTCCTAGGAATGGATTTTTTACTAGGAGCAAGGAGACGACTACATGTCATCCCTTTTTCTCTTGTTCTTTTCTCTTGCAAGCCACACACCATGTAATCATAATTTCAGCAGCTAGATTGTAAAGGCTTTTTATTTAATAACTGCCAGCGTTAGTTAATTGTAATTTGACAAAAGCTATGTAAATACCTCCATACAAAGGAACCAGGCATTCAGGCAGATAGAAACAGGCAAAAAGAAAGCTCAGGTGACTTAAGAGTGTTATCTGGCACAACATAGGGAAAAATCTTTTGTTGGTAGCTACGATGAGTCAAAAGACTTCATGTGAAGACCTTGATGGCAGCTGAGGACATGCTGAATCAAACCCCAGGTGAAGATAAGCAAAATCCTGTGAGATGCTTGAACTTGGAGGATTGACCTACAGGGACAGGTCAAGAAGCACAACCTGCTTTATATGAAGTCTGGCTTCAGTCAGAGCAAGCAATATGAACTCTGGTGTTTGTGCTCATAGATGTCCATATGGGGAGGTATATGGTGGAAATCCATCTGTTTCACTGCCATCCCTGCTGTCACCACTCAGTTTCTGGAGGATGCCGCTCTGCCCTGAGTTTCTGTGCGCACCACTGTAGTGTGGGTACCACTGTTCACACAAAGTCAAGCCTCATCTGGGACTTGGCACTTGAATCTTTGGACAGATAAAAAGCTATATTATGGCTATATCAAACAAGAGGTCAATATGATTAATTATGTCTGCATTAGCTTCAGTTTCCAATGTAAGTACTGCTCAGTAGTAGCTATCCAAAGCTGCATGTGTCTTGCTCTGTTCTTAACAACAAATATTATTTTTTTCCAGAAGGAGATACTGAGATTTCCCTGAAACCTGTTTGCAGGGAGGAGTAAACTAAAAACTTCAGTAAACTAGTTATTTTTCAGAAATACTCCTGGCTAATAATGGAAGCCTAATTGGCCGCTTCAGCTGAGTGAGAAACTGCTATCACAGTCAGAAGAGCTAGGTATTCTCTCTGGAAGACAGTTAAGAACATTGATGGAGGAGATTTTACCGAAGTACACTCCCTTTATAGTTGAGAGAAGAATTACTGGTATTTAGACTCTCTAAGTATGCATGCTGATTGCACTGGATCGCCTCAATTTCTAATTCCAAGGCCTGCAGAAGGAATTCCTCAGTGTTTAAATCCTTCATGTGCTCCCTGACCCAATGCTGTCCAGAGGAGACTCCTGGCAGGGTAAAGGTAAGTTTGGCTGAATTCCTAACAGACTTGCTGCTCATGTAGAAGGCCTCATTATGTATTTATTCACTATTAAATAAGATGCTTCAACGAGGCATCCTTACCATATATCTCAATGCTGGGGTCCTAGCAGCACTAAAATGGTAATTTCAGATACGAAGCCTGAAGCTGCCTTTCCTTAAGGGCAATGTGAATCCAGCAGGAGGGATAACCCATGCGGTCAGGGCAGCGTAGAGGCAGCTGCTGCTCCTGTTGACATTAGAGAGGATGCTGCTGGCATCCTGCCTTCTCCGTGAAGCACTGCAGGTTCTCTTCCCCAGTGCACATCTCACCCAGGCTGCACACTCTGTCTCTGTGGATTTGCAGGGGGATTTTGCTTGAAGTCATGGCGGTTCTTCAAAAAGTAGGGATGAGACCACTTGCAGCTCTAGTTTTGCAGAAAAAGAACCACTTACTGTATTTCTATTATTGTTCTTAATATTGGTTTCAAGTTGACTTGTGCACTCTTCCCCAAGATCTTCTTTTTTTCCTCTGGCAAAAGTACAGCTGCTTTTTCTAAAGTATTGTCTGTTTTCCCTGAAGGTTCTTTTCTGCCTCTGAATGCTTTTAAATATCACGCTGCTGCTTAAGGCTACCAGTAGGTGGTCTGAGCTGAATGTTAACGGCCATATGACTTAGACCTATGCTTATTTTCCATGTCAGATCCCCTTGTAACCTTTTTCTTCTCAAAATGCCAAAGGTGAAATTTAGCTTTAAATGACTTGGTTGCCTAGGCAGAATTGCTGTTAATCAGAACAGGAAAATAATACTGGGAAATGAAATTTCCTTGATAGCAATTTAACACACCACATCTATTGGCAGATAATTTTATCTGAGCCATAGGATCACCTTAAAACCAAGGATTTTTTTTGGCAAAATACATTGCTGCCACTGCACTTTTCCACAGATTTTAGAATTTTTATCTGCTGCAGTTTCCTTTATGAGTTCATTTGGAGGTCGTGTGGTTTTTTTAGTCACCATCTCAGCCAATTTATTTTAGCAAATGAATAGTTTTTGTAAATACTGTGAAGACAGTGGGGAAGTTCCAAAATGGTGAAAAGTTAACTCATGTACATAAACCAGCGATTCACTGAAAGCATTATTTACATTTTCATTTACCTACAAGCTGAAGCTGGTTGCACAGAAGATTGTTTTGCCTTGTTTACACACATTGAATTTGGGACTAATACCGACATTATTACCTTCATAATATTAATATTTCAGTTCAGCATGCATCTGAATAATGAAGATAGTGATTGCTATGTACACTTTTGTGCAGGCAATGTGCATGCAATAAGAGGTGTGTTATCGCTTGAAATCTATCAGTTAAGAATTAAAATAGGCTTAAGTGCTCTTTGAGATCTCTTTATTTTTAAAATGCTTTAATCTACTTTACTACAGTTTGAAAGACCAACAATAGACTGTCCTAAGCGCACAGAAATCATGTTCAAGTTTGCTTAGTGCCTATTCCGAAGTGGCTTGAAACAGCAGAAGGCTTTGCACAGCAGACAAAGCGAAAACAAACAATTTTTTTCCCTTCAAACACTGACTTGCAGGAACAAAAGTGTTACTTCACATGCAAATCCTCTTTATTCTAGGCAGACTATTTATAAATGTCATTGCACATATTCTAGGGGAAGGTGTCCCTGCCTATGGCAGGGCAGTTGGAACTGGATGATCTTTAAGGGTCTCTTCTGACTCAAACCATTCTATGAGTCTATGAATACAATCTTTTATTGTTATTTATTTTCTCTTAACAGGTCTCAAAACATTCTAAAAGCTGAAGACTCAGTTTTGAAATGATCCGCATAGAAACCAACTCCCACTCTCTCTTGGAGTCTTGCAAAATAACCAGGTGAAAGGCTAAATGTCTATAGAGCTCACTTTGGGATCAGTACATGCACATACAAGGTGTTTGGGAATAAATATAATTCTTTTTTCTTGATAATTGAATTTTGACATATCCTGAGAGATTGCCATGGTTCTGAAGTGCTAGGCTCTAGTCTTTCAAATACAGCAATTTAATTCCAGACCAGTTAAATTTAACAAGACAGACAAACCTTGGGCTACTAAATCCAATGCAAATAGCACTACTGCTTATTTTTATGGACATCCACACTCATTTTACTTGCATTCTTACAAACAAGCTGTGCTGTTTCTCGCACGTATCCAGCATCCCAGCCCAGATTCATCTCATGCTGGTTTAGACATCAAACTGCAGCTCCCACAGCAGGAGTCCGGCTGCTCTAGGCTCCCTCTGTAGTCAATGAGAACAGACAAGCATCTTGAGCTGGTGATTCATGGACCACACCAAAGATCTGAATCACTCTCATGGAGTGGCTCTCTTGCTCCACTGATTACAGAGGCAACCTAGGGTAAATGGGTTCATGATGTAGGTGGTCAGCCAGGTGGAATGTATCCAAACTTGTCCTAGTTAGTCAGGAGCTACATTATCACAGCTGGTCCTGACTTCTTGACTCCAGACAGTTTCTTCTTCCCATATTATTATTGAATGCACTTTTAGATATATATCTTTCCAAAAAAGCTATATGAAGATGTATGTTCCAAAAAAACTATTAGAAGATGTGCTGAAATCAGGATATTCGCTTACTGTAAACTACATCTGAATTAGATATTTTTCTCCAGATTGAAATAAATGATGCTTTTGCTTTAGAAATTCTTTCTAGCTCAAGGGGATTTCAGCCGCTGTAAATCCATACAAAAAAGACAAGAGCTGCAATAATTCTGAACTGCAAATTGCACAACTGAAGCTGAAACTAAGATGAAAACCTTTTTGAGTTCAGTGAACTGAGTGGGCCTGTGTGGTTTTGGTTGCAGGACTAGCAGCTAAATTTGGAAAAGATTTATGCTCTTGACATAGGTATGGTTCCCATTTAAATAAATTCTGTAAGTTCATCTAGTCTCCTAAGCATTTTCTGCGTGTCTCCAGTTTCCTTTGTGCTTTGTGAAGACTTTTCTTCCTATCAGATGCAATAAGTCCATCTTAAAACTCTCTGAAATTTTAGAGCAGCCAATTCCAATTTGATTTACACCTGCCTAAATCCCATGTAGATCCATATAAACCCATATTATATGCATCAAATGTCAATGTAAAGGAGAACTGTGTCAAGGCATGGTTTCTAGAAATCATGTATCCTGTTGCCAAAGGGCTGACACATTTACTAGTGCACTTATCTTTATATATGGCCATAACCATTAATTACCTCCATCCACTTCTCTATAGGCCACCTTCCAGCCTCTTCCCCTCTCATTTCTTCTCCCTCAGGCACAGAGTGTCTTCAGTCTAGCAACCTCTGGAGACATTTATTACGGTAACAGAGTAGTCTAGGTCACGTCTATCCACTGACAAAAGAATAATCAGTGCTGTTGGCAAAAATCCTCTTCTTTCATCTATTCATTTTGGTATGAAATGCCTGAAATGTGTTCAAAATGCATTTTGCTGATAAGTCATTAAGTCGTCTATAAAGGACAAGGAGTAAATAAGTTACCGCCGTCTCGACTCAGAAGGAAAAAAAATGCGTAGGCGATCTTGGACTATTTTCAGCAGAGGTTTTGTGCTAGCGTAGGGTGGCTTTGAGGCTCACAAAGGAAATTTCAGTACAAATGAACCATAAAGCACTCTGTAGGCAGAGAAAGCAGCGGATGCAAACCCACACGGCTGTGAAGTGAATGGAGGAATGCTCTGCTCCTTCACCTTCTGGTGAGAAGCTCTTCCTTGTGGCAAGCGGGTGGCAGCAGGTGTTTGTCCTCAGAATCATGCTGCCAGCAGGGAAGGCAGCTCAGCAGGGCTGGACCCTGACACCTTGCTCTGCAAAACTCACCAGCAGGAAGAGGTTGCTGTTTTGCTGAGCTTGGATAAACATTACAATCTAATTTATCATGTGACAGGAAAAGAAAGCTTTCTTTATCTATTATTCTCCTCCCTGTTTTTAATAGCTTTTTGTTTGAATTTTGTCATATAGCTTTGAGGTGCAAAGACATATTTAACCTGGGTCTCTGAACTGATTACTTTGCTGTCAGCTGATTTAGAGTAGGGCTCTTTCTGGATGTGTCTACAAATGTTATGTCTCACTAAACGACATGGACAGGGAGCCAGACCTCTTGCTGAACTTATAAAAGAGATATCATACTCGTTTAGTTAAAAGGATCTGAGCTGCTAGTGCTTTTGATGTTGTATGGTACATGTTGGGTTGTACGTCTGATGGGAAGAAAAACGGAAACAATTTTTATCGGACTACAAAGTAAATAGGAATGCTGAGATATAGCTTGGTATTTTGCAGTACATACCTGGGAGTTCTCCTGCCTATTATTTCATGTGTATTATGTGCAACATAGAGCATTAAGGAAAGATCTGATTATTCAGGCATGTTTGTGGTATTTGAAGCCCTGACTGTACACTGATCTGCTCTGGGCTATGGTGGACTGCACACAGGGATAGTAATGTGGCTTCAAAATCAGGCCTTTTTGATGCTTTTGAGGCACCACAGAAATTCTGCTGTATCCACGGCCTGGGAGTGTAGTATTCACAAAGCGAGGTACTAGAAGATATTTGCAGTATGGCATGTGGGAGGCATATTCCTTAACTAGGATATTCTGGATTCAATTTCTCTCCTAGGCTAAGCCATCCTTTTGGGCAGGAATAAATACTTGGCTCTTTATACATGAGGAGACAGTGCCTCCCTTTTATATAGCAGGCATTTATATGCCATGTGAACTCTGTTCCCACCTGAGGCTGAAACCCATTTCTCAAGAAAGTGCCTAACCACTGGCATTTCTGTCTCTCCTCTGAAACTGGCATATAGAGCTATTCCTCATTTGAAGATGACAAAGATAAAGGTGACATCTCCTCGAGGCTGAGGAGGGTCTACAGCTAAAGCCTCCTAGCTGGGAAGTCTAACCACAGATGAGAGGAGCTGGGAAAGCTGAGAGCGTCTGTGCCTTGTGAACAAACTGGTTGAAGTGAAGATTAATATATGGAGTTCATTCATAATTATTTCCCATTTCAGGATTGTGTGGAAGGTTCTTTGCTTTCATAAGGAAGCACGAGTATAACTGGTTGTTGGTACAACTACTGATCTGGGGTTTTAACTATTTAAAGACAAAACAAAACAGTTTCAAAAGAAAAAACAACCACATTCCAAGTTAACACAAACCAAGAGAAAATGTAATGACACCTTTTAGGATCTGAGTGAATATTAAGGTTCACTCATGAATTTATTATACATAACCTGGCTCTGAGATCAATTAATCTGACCAGATATATTGCAGTGTCCAGTTTGATAGGCATTATAAATTCTGTGCCTACTACATTTTTTAACCTTTTTGTTCTTGCATTCACAAAGTCTCCATTTGATTCACATGCTAAACAAAAACCAAATCCATCCAGATTCTTTCTACTAACAATATTAGTTTTCACTTTTATGTGTGGTGAGCTGAAGTTAAGTTGTATTTGTTCATGCAGCTGTAAATTCCACTTCAATTTTCAGCTTTGGTTTGGTTTTGCTTGAAGACATTATTTTGAAGATGCTACCTTGATGGCGCCTTAGACTGAAGTCCCCTTCATCCACAGACGTGGTACAGCAAAAGTAATCAAGATAAAAGGTGAGGATTTTGCCTTTCTTGGCATGCACTGTCCACCCAAATTGTGACGTGGACTTTCTTGACTTGCAACATCGGTTAAGCAGAGCCAGGTCAAACAGTTTCAGCACATTTGAACTCTGACTCCCAAAGGATGAGGAAAAAATAATGAGCACTGTCCTATCAGTAAAGGCATCTCATGACGCCATCACCCTCACCACCACAGCTGACGCACCTGAGAAACATGTTTGCAGGGAACAAAAATTCAGACCTCAGCTTAAGAAGAGGCAAGGCACAATCTAAAGGGTTTGCCTGCCACAGGCAGGGTCAGCCTCCGCTTTGGAAACCAATTACCTACACTGACTCTCATTTGAGACCTCTGCTGCTATGCTGAACTGTTTGCTACTTGTCAACTAGTGGCAACAAGATAATTCCCTTAAAGTCTGGAAAATATCTTGAAATGCGTAGGTTTTGTGCTTTTTCAATTTCTTTTCCAAAAGTAGTTATGGTCCCAATCCTACAAATCATTCCCTTCTGAATTCTGAATAAAATTCTGAATTCTAAAATAAATTTCTTAATTCACAAGTAAATTTCTGAATTCAAAGAAGCAACTGCGGTGTGGAAATTTTGGCTGGGATGGAATTTTATGCTCTTTGTTGTCAGTAGAAAAACAGTGCTGGTAATAAAAGAAGCCTAAGAAATATCTGATTGTAATCAGTTGATGGTAGCTTATTTTAGTGTACCTTAATTGTTATGCCTGCACGGTTCATTTTAAGTTTCATCATGCAATATTTAAGTGACTGTGGCTCAGCTGCAGGGATCCATGGCTAGTAATATTTGGAGAATGATAGAAAAATGAGCGTTGCTTCATATACTGTTACCAGTTTGTTCATAACATATGTTTTTTCTTCCCTTGGAATTAACACGTAATACCTTTCTTTGCTTCAGAATTATTTTTTTGTGCAACTGCAATCTAGAAATTACAGAAACTCTACCTAGAGTAGATCAATGAATGTAATGTCTGAAATGACTGTTCTGCCACTACAGGTGGAAAGACTACTTTGCCTGCAGGGCATTATTTGAAAAGCTGGTGCCTAGACTATTATTCATAAAGGTTTTCACAATTAAATGATTAATTGTTAATATTGAGGGCTTTCTGCTAAAAATTAAGCAGGCTGACACTTTGTTATTATACTTGCAGTATAAATGACAAACAAGGTGAAGATAGTGGGGAAAGAAACTTTAATCTTCCAAAATGTTACTATAATCTTTTTTAAAAAAATGAGCAAGAAGAAGCTTTTCAGATTTTAAAGTCTCACTTTACTTGTATCATTACTAGTATCATACTTTATTGGTATCATTTTAACTTATTTATATATTTGTATTACCCTCCTGAGTATTGCATTATAGAGGAAGGAAAGAATTCTCTGAAATCCTAGTCTGAGAGCTAAAGAAATACCATCTCTCCTCTTCTGCCAACACGTTTATTCTGTGTATTTGTGAGCCATGCTCTGAAAAACAAACCCAGTTGGTTTTGAGTATTTTTACTAGTGGTTTGCTTAACTTTTCAACAAGTGGGTTAAGCTGGCAGGGAATTTTTGTTTTCTTTAAAGAATTAGACAAAATCAACACATGAGTGTATAAGGAATACAGTTGTCAATGAATTGCATGTGAGTTCCAGGAGACAATTTTGTGGATGCAGCTAAAGACAGAGTTTGGGGCAATGAAACAGAAGTGTCTATCTGTAGAAATGTGCTTAGAAATAAAGAGCTGATTATGGTCAAGTTAATCTTTGAGACCTAGTTTTAAGCGTTAAGTAACCGCCTTTTTTTGACCCCAGAAACACGTTGCTGCGCTCCATAAGCATGGCACAGATTCTGCTGATTCTTCTCCATTACTGTAAATTATGTGAAAGAAACCCTCAGTGTGGGTTAAACCCAAAGGTCCAAGGACAGGGCCAAGTGAATGATGCCTTCCTTCCTTCCCTCCCATGATAACTTAAAGTAATTTAGGTTAAAGTTGAAGCTTAAAAGTTTCTAAATACATCACTATAAATATATCAAAACTTATAAATAATATCTTTGAGCTGTACTGAGACTATTTGACAGCACAGGTTGTTCCATAACATTGGGTGGTTTCCTCAGGAAAAGCACAATTGATTTTGGAATTTTTTCTGCCACTGTATCTGTATTGAAAAGTCATATCTTAGCATTTATACAATTACATTTCAGCAGTGTATTACTCAGTGTTAAATCTGTGCTAACCAGTATTTGGCAGAACTCGTGATTTGAGTGTACCTCAGAATATTTGGCTTTTTCCTTAAAGTTCCAGCTCCCAGTCATGTGATTACATCAGAAACTTCAAGAAAAAAAACTATCTAGACCTCATGGCTGTAGAGGAAAGGCTTAAAAATGTGACCTAAATTCACCCTAAAGGCTCAACTACCAAAGGGAAAGAGCACAGTGTAGTGAGTTTGTAATTTTAAAGATTTTTGTATTGGGGGGAAGGAAGCGTGATTCATTAATGATCCCTTCTGTCCAGTGCTAGTTGTTGATATGTTGTGTTTACAAATTGAGTGTCATGTAATCCAGTCACAAAAACTACACAGCCTTCAGCACAGGGACTGCTGGTTTTTTGGCACAATGTGCTTCTGTCTACGTAACTGGCCCTTGATCTTTTCTGAGCTTTCCACTATAACACCAAGAACAGGGGCCAAAATGCAAATGCTTTATTCATAGTGGTAGCTGGAAGAGAGTAAAAAGATTTTTTCTGAGCTCTGCCTACAAACTCCAACTTTATTCAGATGCATGGAAAAAGCTTTAGAAACATGATAATCCAAGGACAGAGTAAAAGCTATATAAATGTAAGTGGAAAATGTTTATATGCTGTTTTGGAAACAGCTTACACAGGAAAAAAATGAGTTCTTTTGTCAGTGTAGCCAAAGCCCTTTTCCTGTGGAGAATAAGCTACATCAGCAGAGTTACCTCTCACTGGAGCTGTGTTGAGGACGCGGTGGCAGCACTTTCTCACAAGGCAAGGTGGGAGAAGCCTTCGTCACCCAGGTTAAGCCTTTAGAGAGCACAGAAGATGGCTCATTACACCGTGTCAACTGTTGTTTTCTGCTGCCCATAGACCCACGCAGCCTGCTGGCT
Source organism: Cuculus canorus (assembly GCF_017976375.1). NCBI lineage: Eukaryota > Metazoa > Chordata > Aves > Cuculiformes > Cuculidae > Cuculus > Cuculus canorus. Next base: position 14,833,532 of record NC_071405.1, read on the forward strand.
CCTCCAGCTTTACTTGGCACAGAGCCATTAGTGACACCATTTATTTGGTTAAAACCATCGTTTCACACCTCTGCAAGCCCTAAGGCTTGAATACATCACTTACCACCTAAATATTTCTGAATGTATGCTGGAAGGGTGCAGGTGGAGGGCACAGGCAGTAGGCTAAGCCCGGAGGAGCAGGTCAAGGATGAGAGGGTGGGCTGGGGCAATGAGAAGCAGCCTAAGGTGATGGAAGAAGGCTTAAGTGATGGGAATTGGGCTGATGCAATGGAAGCAGGATGAGCCAATGGGAGTTGGGCTGACGGGAGTGGGACAAGACGATGGATGCAGGTGAAGGCAATGGGAATGGGATGAGGCAATGGGAGCAGACTGAGGCAATGAGAGTTGGGCTGAAGTGATCAGGAGCGTGCTGAGGCCACAGGAGCAGGACGAGGTGGTGGGAATTGGGCTGAGGTGGTGGGAACTGGTCTAGGTGATGGGAATGTCAAAGCAATTGATGGGAGTTGCGCTGTGGTGATGGGAGTGGGTCAAAGTGATGAGAATGGACAAAGGTGATGGAAGCAGGTGAAGGCAATGGGAATGGGTCAAGGCAATGGGAGTTGGGCTGGGGCGATGGGAGCAGGTCAAGGCACTGAGAGTTGGGCTGGGGCGATGGGAGCAGGTCAAGGCACTGAGAGTTGGGCTGGGGCGATGGGAGCAGGTCAAGGCACTGAGAGTTGGGCTGAGGTGATGGGAACTGATCAAGGCCATGGGAGTTGGGTTGAGGTGATGGAGTGGAAGAGGCAGTGGAAGCAGGTGAAGGCAATGGGAATGGGCTGAGGTGGGAGTGGGACAAGGGGATGGGAGTAGGTCAAAGGACTGGGAGTGGACAGAGGTGATGGAAGCAGGTGGAGGCAATGGGTTGAGGTGATGAGAGCAGGCTGAGGCAATGAGAGTTGGGCTGGGGTGATCAGGAGCAGGTTGAGGTGGTGGGAGTTGAGCTGAGGCAATGGGAGTGGGATGAGGTGATGGGAGCTCATCGAAGCAATGGGAGGGAGCAGAGGTGATGGAAGCAGGTGAAGGCAATGGGAATGGGCTGAGGTGATGGGAGTGGACAGGCAATGGAAGCAGGTGAAGGCAATGGGTCGAGGCAATGGGAGCAGGCTGAGGCAATGGGAGTTGGGCTGAGGCGGTGGAAGCAGGCTGAGGAGATGGTGCAGGACCAGCTCCTGCTCAGCAGGCAGCACAGCTGGCAGGAGCAGGCAGACCCGCCTGGCAGGGCTGTGCTGTGACACGCAGGCTCTGAAAAGGACTGCGATTGCGGGGCAGCTCTGGCACGCACAGCAGCGATTACTGCAGTCCTGCCCTGTTGCTCAGCCGTCAGCGAGCACGCTTCCCGGGCCGGGGCTCCACTCCCTTCGGGCGGGCGCACGTGGGCGGCGGCAGTATCGCTTGCAACGGAAAGGAGCGGGCGCTCCCCGTGGGGCAGCGGGTCTCGAACCCGCGATCCTAGAGCTGAGTTGGAGGGGGGAGACGGGGGCGCGAGCCTCCCGCGCGGTGCATTGTGGGCCCCGCGCTGATTTATGCGGGAGCCGCAGAGCGCGCCGGGAGGAGGCGGAGGCGCTCGGGGCTGGCGCGGCGGGTCGGGTCGGGGCTCGGCGGCGGCGATTGGGGCTGTCCGAGCGCTCCAGGCCGAGGCGGCACCGCCGGGCCCAGGCCGTCGCAGCGGGGCACCCGCTCAGCCGGCCCCTCGCCGATCGCCACTGCCGTGGAGGAGGCGGCGGGCGGAGCTGGGCCCGGCCCTGAGGGACGCGAGTCCTCCCGGCGCAGAGAAGCCTGCCCCGCCGCTCGGTAAAAAGCCCCTCGGCCCTGCCGGTACCGCGGCCTCCGGTACCTTGCTGGAGTGCGCGGGTTAAGGCTGCGGGGCCTCCTCTGCAGCAGAGAGGGAGGCCCGGCCCGGCGCTCCCTGTGAGGGGGAAAGAGAAAAGCCCCGTCTCCTCGGCCGGCAGTCGTTCTTTGTCGGTCTCTGCTGCCCCCGATTCTCTTCGGAATCTTCCTACCCTCGCCTCTGCTTCCCCCAAGCTGCCTCCCGTCTTCTCCTGGCTGGATATCTCGGTTCTGGAGTAGCGTCGGTGGGACCGGCCGAGGTGAAAGCGGGTGAACAGCTAACGCGGAGGAAACAACAGGTCTCCGTTCTCCTCGCCTTCCCAGCAAACACCAGCGCCTCGCTCTTGGGATTATAAATGTTTGAACTAAGACCCAGGAAACTGAAAGGAGAGCCTCCCGTTGGAATTCACATAAGAGAAAAGAAGGGAGGCTTTTCTAAATCCTTTACGAGTAGGCTTGTGCCGTTTTCCTGTGCTGTCCGTACTCTGTTTAATAATGCGATTGTGACCTGCGTGGAATTTACGAGCGATGAACTATTGAAGCTTCTTGCACCACTGCACCAGACTGCATTCTTTTTTTCCTCAGCACATGATTCCCCCATCCCAGCTGTTGCAGGACCTGTGGGCCAGTAATAGAAGGATGGGAAGCTGAGACAGTTTATTTTCGCATTCTTCTGTTCTGGAGACTTGGCAAGTTAGCTGGAGCTGCTGCTGTTTTTTACTGGATCTGCTCTTTTCTTGACAGGTTTATTTGTTTTCATGTGCACGAGGCGTTTCAATTAAATAGACATTGGACTAGAGCTGAATGGATGCTTTGCAATCCGAAGGGTTTTGCGGGATAACAAGGAACTACTAAAAACAGAGAAGAGCTGGTACTGCCGAAAACCTGGGGTCTGTTTTCCAAGCCTTTTCGTTTTATTGAGCAAGGTAAATAATGTAGTGGTGTTGAAAATACAGTGCTTGTGGTAATCGTGGATGAAAATGTTAAAAAGCACTTCAGGCTTTCCAAGCTTTTTAAGGGGTTCAGAGATCGCACTGTAAATGTCAGAATAAGTTTAATTGTTCTTTAAAATGTTCAGATCTGAGCGTAAAATGTAAGGCAGAGAACAAACCTTGTGTTACCTCAGAGACTGAGAGAATTTTTTTTTTTCTGATTTGCCTTAGGTTTGTGATGTTGAGAGAGGCTGCCTGAAGAACTTCAGAAGTCTTAGTGTTTCAGTAAGAGTGTGCAGTGATTATTTTAGTGGGGTTTTTCCATCCTTTTTAAAAATGATACCTTAGCCTATCATAAGGATCTGATAGGGTCTCTTAAAAGTCCTTCCAGTTTAACAGTAATACAGTACCTGTGTTTGTTAATTGTATTTGTACTCTGCCTTTTAATTATTTTTGCTTACCTTTACTTTTATTATCCACAGTGACAGCTGCTGCCACTTCATAATGAGTTTTTTACTTTTTTTTGTGTCCTAAATTGGACTGTTTTGGATTTACTTCTAATTTACATGCATTGCTTTTACCATAGACATTCTACAGCCAGTGTAAGCTCACAGTGCTGTTTTAGATATTATGTTTGTATGTTTTAAGCATTGAAAAAAGCAGATAATGATTCTCAAGATATGCAGTGTAATCAGTTACTGGGTTAAGTTTATAAGTGTGGCGTGCTGCATGCCTTCTCTTTATTTTTTAAAGATCTCAGCAGCGGTTTACTCTTAACAAAAATATAAATCCATTAAAATGAGATCACAGTTTGAAATGTAGCTGTAAAAATCTGGTTTTGCAAGAAGTCACAAGATTCTCATTATGAAGTGATGCCTTGATTGTGTGCCTTTTCTCCCACAGTCTTAATGAAATAGTGGCAAGCACTACGATGTTGGCAACTTTTGCTGATGCTATCATTAGGAAAACTAAGTTGGTGTTATGAGTAGTATCCAAAGTGTCTTTGCTTATACTATTTAGATTTGTCTGACTTAAACTTACGGTCTTTGTTTTGTCTCATTTTGTTTCAAGATGATGTGTGAGGTGATGCCAACCATCAGTGAGGCAGAGATTCCCTCTGGGGGAAATGGAGGCCATGGGTCAGGTTCCCCGTTACAGTCAGATGCTGATTCCCATTTTGAGCAATTAATGGTATCCATGTTGGAAGAAAGGGATCGCCTTCTGGAAACACTAAGAGAAACTCAGGAGACGCTAGCATTGACCCAGGGCAAGCTACATGAAGTTGGTCATGAGAGAGATTCTTTGCAGAGACAGCTCAATACTGCACTTCCACAGGTATGGACATTTTGAAAGGCATCTTTCGATAATTTTTGTATTCTTGTGGTATTTTGTTGGCTTTTTTCTTCAGTTTACTGAAGATTTGGGTTATGTGAGGGGAAGATGAATCTAGCATAGTACTTTCCTGAAGTGCCTGTCCGTGCTTGCTCACTCAGATGCAAAACCAAAGCAAGTGGGGAAAGTGAGCCCTTTCCCTCTAGTATGCCCTGCCAGTTTTAGGCATTTCTGTGGCTCAGCCTGAGTGTGAAGTCATATCTACACCCTTCTGATCAAGAAACTTGATGGGCTTTCTTCTGTCACTAGTGTTTTTTCAATGTTGTTTCTAACTGCCTGATTCATTGACGTGTTTCGAGAATTACGTACAGCCCATCCTGGGAGAGAAAGGAGACCATTCTGATACCATTATCAATTTTGATTTAAAAACTTGAAGTTGGACTGCTATCTTGTGATATATGCTAAGTTGTCATGGCAGTGTTGTTGAACTCATGTAGTTCCTTGTGGAAAGTTTGGATTTGGGGGTTTATTTGCTTTTGTCAGGAGTGGCTAATTATTGATCTTTGGAGGATATATACGGGCTGTGGTTCTAACTGGGTTGCACAGGGCAGTAATGTGTAGTTAGGAAGGGTGAATGGTGTCTGCGGAACTTTGCAGGTTTATTCGTTCTAGTTAAAAAGGATACAACTGCACTTTGAACACTTCGAAAAGTGTTTGGTTGTAGGCAAAGCAGAGGCCACTTCCAAGTGTCAGTTAACTGTTGATAGCCTTGCATTGTCTGGTGTGGTTGGTTGTTGGCTCAAGTATGTCATGATGGTGTTATACTTGTACACGTTTACCAAGAATACTTACTGTTTTTACAACTGCTTACATATCCTTAAATACTGTAGTTACTGCTTATACCCTTTACAACAGTAGTTTTAAACCCTTCTGTTTCCACTGCTCTAATTATAATGTAATCGCTGTATGACTCTTGATATGGTAATCAGTACTGGCAGTTACTTGGGGATAGAAATGAAAAAGTAATACTTGTTAATCTGGTTATGTTACATTGGTATGATGGAAATCGGAAAGGAGAAGGTTGCAACCTTTGCTGCTCCCTGTGTTAACTCATGTGCTGCAGGCAAAAATCGTTCTTTGGGTTTTTTTGTTGTAATAATTGTGGCTTCTTTTTAGCCGCTATTTCAGGTCTGCTACATTAATGGATGCCACTAACCAGTTGTATGGTCTGTAAACTTTTATTGCTGAATTTGTGGCTGAGTAGCATCACCCAAGCTCTCATCTGTACTGTTCCTCTTCTCCCTTTTCAATTTTTAGCTCTCCTTCCTAAATCTAGTAAGCTGCTTACACGTAAACATTTCTTTATAAACATTTCTAAAAGATTAGTGCAGTTAAAAAGCATTTCCCATTTTCAAAATTGTATGGTTTCATGTGAAAGCTGTAGGAAAGCAAGTCTCATAGTTCATTTGGCAGACGTTTTATTGCAATTTGATATTGATATACAGAGTTGTATGGACTTTTTTTGTAGATTAGTATTGAAAAATAACTGTTGCGATGTGAAAGCTGTGCCACTTTTCTCCTCAGTGGTCTTTAAGCTCAGATGATTGTGGAAGGTGGCAATTGGTGATGCTTTCAGAAGTCCAGAATATTTTTTTATTATTGCTGCAATCAGAAAACAACTGTATTTGACAATATTGCGTTGTCATTATGGTAAAGAGTCAGTTTCTTTGTAGGTGTAAATTTCTGATGATGTGTAAAGATACATATTCTTTTTAAATTCTAGTAAGTGTTCACTAGGACAACTTTGTGGTGACTATACTATTTGGAACTATTTGAACTTTTTTGTTAATTATTTCAAGCTGAACACTTTTTTGAATACTGCCTCAAGTGAGCTGTTATTTAGCTGTGGGTTTCAGGAAGGGGTAGAAACAGGATGATTTTAAATTTACTGACAACTGTGTCCTGTGTTATACTTTTTTTTTTTTTTTAGGAGAGGAGGGAATTAATAGTGTTCACTTAGTTTTTCATTGTAATAGTTCTTTTCAGCTTAGTAAAAAGAGATGTGAAGATCTATTTAACCAGTTGTGCAAAGACTTGTGTAATTGCATGGATTGCTAAATCACTGTGTAACCAATGTATTATTTACGGGTTTGTAACTTTGTAGTTGATTTTGGAGTGCTTTATCTTAAGGAGTATTGAATTGTTTGTATGTACACTTTTCCTGTCTTATATTTTTAGCTGAATCAGCTGATTAGATGTTCTGATGGCTAATGGAAACTCCTTGTGTAAAAGAAGGAATACTAGATGGATTGCTTCTATACCAAAACTACTTCTCTGCATATAGTATAGACACTCAATTTCTAATAGCATCCATGTACTTACTTCCCTACATTCACTGGGTTTCTGTGTGTAGGGAAGAAGAGGTTCATACTGGTGTGTGCAGTTACAAAATGGCAAAAGTGTTTGCATATCTTGTAGATTATAAAAGTGAATGCAGTTTATTCTGCGGCAGTGGTGCATGTTCTCTGCTGTGTCAGAGAAGCAGACTTTTCTAGTATACCTGTAGTTTGGTAGTCAGCTGATAATTTAAAGGCATCAATTCTAGCTCACAGAAACCCGAAACAGTTATTTAGAGTAAGAAGACTTCTGTTGTTGATGTCTAATTCACAGAGAGGAAAGCATTCTAGATAGAGATGTGCCTTATCTGTTACATTTATACAGAGTAAAACTGACAGGCTTTTCTTCTATGGACAGCTGGAAATGAAATACATCAACATTGTCTTGATAAAATAACTGGATTCTTGGCGATGCTTGTTATTTTCTGGGAGTTACCTTCTGTTACAGATTACCCTCCTCAAACTGTATTCTGACCTTGGAAGATGAACTTGATGAAATCATGTTGCTGTGCAAGAACTTGAAATTTATTCTCCCTAGACTTTTTCACAGAAAAAAAAAAGAAAACTAACTTTGTACTTTGAGAACTTAGAGAACTGTTATTTTCAGCATAAACACATTCAGTTATGATTTAATTATGTTCAGAGTACTCCTCTCGGTTATTTTCGATGCCCTTAGTGTATCTTTCACAGTGTATTCTACAAAATTCAAGATCAGTGTGCTTAAAATTTGTAAGTTAACCTGAGGCATATAGGACACTACTGCATTTAAAAGTTAAATTTTGGACATTAAGGTAGATGGGGTCCAAGTGACCACCAGTTCTTGCTATTAAGGTGTTGTAGGCTGAAGTTTAGTTTGTTGGTAGAAGTTCATGTAGAATTTTATGTAAATGACAACAACATGCTTGTTTTGGGTGGAGAAGACTAGAGTTTAATTTACAATGAGTCTAGTACCTAGCACAAATAAAACCCAAGTTGATGAATTCACAGCAACTTCTATTTGTCATACATGTCTTGATTTCTATGCAACAAAAGTAAAATAAGGTTTGTTTTTTTTCCTGTATTTGTGATGATCTTGTTCAGAATTTCTGTATCCAGCACTGTATATTTAGGGAGAGATGAGAACTTTCGGTCAGAGGTTGTGTTCATCTGTGTGTAAATCAGAGCGCTTTAATGTAATGTGGAATTCAGTGTGGAAAAAAGCTGCCTATAATTTTGGTTTGGCATTGGCTTTGCTAGGTTGCCCATTGTATCTGTATTTAAAGCAGTCCCCAGGAGGCCATCTTTAGTTGCATTCTATCTACAGTACAGAGTTTACCACTACTGCACACTTCAGTTAAAAATAGTGTGTGTTTATATTTGTGTTCAGTCCTATTCACGTATGTCTCTATGCAATGATCTTCCTTTATCAGTTTCAGAAATGCTGTTCAATGTCTCACCTGTAATAAATGTCTAAACACTTGGCTTGAAGACTCCCCTGGTATTGTTTTATAATGACGAACCTAAGGATTTAGCTGCTATTCTAATAATGGTGTTGTTTGGATTTCCTCCAGGCAGCTTTTAAATAATCCAGGATGTCATAGATGTAGAAATGAGGTTTTGAATTGTGCACAACACGAAGAGCATAGTTGCAGAAAGTGCATTAAGTATAGGGCTTGCCAAACTTCACAGCAGCTGAGATTTCCTTCGTGTTTTAGGTGCAGCTCCATTTAGAGTGTTCACAACTGCTGAGCCTTGAAGTGGCACAGCTTAGGCTTCCAACTCTATCAAGAGATACTGACTTCTAAATAAAATCCATTAGTCTCAGCTGTGAGCTTGTGTGTCCAGAAATGGTAGAGATCCAAAAGGTTTTCAGACATGCAGATGTGTCAGAGTCAATATAGCCTCTGTTTCTACCACCCCATTCTAACAGCAAAGATGTGCGTGACTCTTCTATTGTATTTTCAGACAACTATAGTTTTAGTCTGGTATGTGTTGAGTTTCAGTTACTAAATCTTGCTTGGCTCTTAGTGAATTGCTGCTTAGATTTGTCTTTATCTATGCTGGTTTAAGTCAGAGGGAGATGAGCATTACTGTTCAGAATTCTTCACTGACTGTATCAATAAACCGTGACTTCCGTAACATTTTTCTTTGCAAGCCATGGAAACAGACAACTCGTGCCCCAGATCTTTAGAATATGAAGTTTTCTGAACGTATGCTCTATGACTGGGCAAAAAAAAAGCAGTAGCTACGCTTAAATAATGTAGAGGAGGGTGTTGAGGACCAAGACTAGCATTTGTTCTGATTAGTTAGTTTCTCATTTAAATATATTTGGGTGAGTGAGTTTGTTGAAACATCCCACCCCTACCCGGTAGACATCTGCTTGGCTGTTGTTAGCAAGTTGCTGTTTATGCTGTGCTTTTAAGTTAGGTTATCTTCATTATAAATAGATCATTTAGCTAGATTAAATTTAGAATTAGTTTTAAGTTTTCTTGTATTTGAGGATGAACTTTCGTGCTCCCATTGATCTCTTTAATAAAAAGATTTTGCAAAGGGTAGAAGTTTTAAGCTGAAAGAGGGGAGACTTAGATCAGATCTTAGGAAGAAATGTTTCACTGTGAGGGTGGTGAGGCACTAGCACAGATTACCCAGAGAAGTCGTGGATGCCTCATGCCTGGAGGTGCTCAAGGCCAGGTTGGCTGAGGCTTGGAGCAATCTGATCCAGTGGAAGGTGTCCCTGCCCATGACAGGAGGATTGGAACTGGATGATCTTTATTAAGGTCTCTTCCAAACCAAACTGTTCTGTGATTCTGAAAATATTTTTATTTTCTTCGGTTTATTTGTAGGAAGAATGTTTTAGTGACTAGGCAGAAAAGCTTTTATTTTGTTTTTAGCAGTGGATGTAGCCTTGAAAGTTGAGCTACTGATTATTTTTTTCCTACTCTTCTATTACTATGTACAAATGTCTGATAATGGTCTTAATAATATCTGTGTGATGTAGTTTTAACTTGCAGTCGAACAAACGGACTGTATATCAGCTTGTGTGAAAAGAGCTGTAATCAAAACAAGCAATTTTAAAAGTATATGCTATATTTAGAACTCGATGGACTTCACATATACACTCACTTATGCTAAATTGCCTCTTGTAGAGCAGGTAGTGTTTATTTTGGTCTTCTGGGCATTCTTCATCTATAAGCCCTTCTGTTTTTTCTCTGCTCTTAGGCGCTAACTGAAAAATACTTTAAAGATGTTGTTAACAAGACTTAAAGATTCAGTGTAACTATATAGTTGCAATTTCCGTCTAGATGTTTTTAAAAAAGAAATGCTTAAACCTTTTTTTTAAAGAAAAATATTAATTAAAAATACAATTCCCTTCCCCTGTCTCTTAGTCTTTTAATATCCACTGGCCTGTGACTGGTTTCTCCTTTCTACTATTTCTTTTAGAAGAGGTGGATGTTGATTTTACTCACTATAGGGTTAATTTTAAAATTAAGAGTACTCTTTTGTTTGTGTTTTGATATATAGATCCCTTACAGTTAGCAGTGTTGGCGGAGAACTTGAATATTTGGTGAGAATATTTTCACTGTCTTAGTTATTTTAGTTTTTGTTCTTCCCAAGTTAGCACTGCATCTCAGTACTCAGATAATATACTTCACACTTCAACAGTTCTCCTTTTTCAGTTTTCCTGCTTTAAAGGAGTATGGTAGAGGTCTTCCTGTAAGCTGCTTTTGGCAATTGAGGCAGCTTAAGTCACTTTGTCTGTGAGGCTGACTGGTGTCTGTTGACATCTATTAGAAAATACCATAATCTCCTGTGCATGTGGATCTCAAGCTACAAACACTGAGAAGGGGTAAATTTGTATTGTGCGTGTCAGGTAACCTGGGTGTTCATAACTTTCCAAGTGTATTTTTTTTGTAAGCCTGCCTATGGATTCTCCTAGTGTAAAAGGGGAAATGTGTGGCACTTCTTGCCAGGAAAAATGTTTTCACATTCTCCAGGCTGAAAGAAGAATTTTTATCTTGCTGTCAAATGAAGTGAGCTTTTTATTCAACTTTTTTCACAGGGAGTGCATGGAAATGTTGTTTCTGTGTTTTGTAAACTCCAGATAATTGTGTAGTGAGCTAAATACCTATCTGTAGGTCACTTGATGAACTTCCTCTCCCAGTTTCTGTGTTCGGCATTGGAGGAGGACTGTGATTACAATACTTGTTTAAGTTAATGCTGTTTCATTCTGGTATGCTGTTTTCCTTTAGGTTCTCTGTAAATTGGTGTGAACGGTTGGTTAACTTGTTTTTTGCCTATGACCTTTAACTGTTTCAACCTTTACCTTGGGTTTCATGTAAGCACTACTGAAAAATCTTTCTTCTGATGAGCATGACAAGGTTCTGTGGCCTATTCCTGCATTGGTGAGAACTGTAGCATTTTAAGAGGAGAAGCTTTGTTGCTTAATCTTTTCCTCTGCTATTCCACAGTGGCAAGCCTTGAACTTTGCTCATGTGTTTGTTTGTGCCTACTCAGGATATGTTTTTTGAGGATAGTAGTGAAAAGCTTAAGAGGAATATAATCTGAAATATACCGACTTTTGATGGGTACATGTGAATAAGAACAGCCAACTTATTTTTCCTGTAGTTAACCAGTTTTATGGTTATATTTTCAGAAATATAAATGTTTAGAAAGATGTTTTGGTTTAGAACTTCTGTGGAGTGCTCCAGAATTCCTTAATGAAAAGATCCTTACGTTTGCAGTCTTAGGTGTGATCAGCTTTCTTCAGGACAGATCTTAATGACCATCACTTGTTTGAGGGGCTATGTGGAAAAAAGCTTGACAAGCTTGATATGCACTTTCTTCTAGTTTTGTTGAGGAGGAAAAAACCTTCCGCTTGGAAAATAAGTGTGTTCTATTTGTTTCACTAGGAAAATGGGCAGCCTTTGATATATTTTTCTAATCCCCCCTCCTCCTTCTCTCACACTGTAGTCTCTATTTGGGTATGCTCTGAGCTGTGCTGCCATGTGCCTCACTCCTGCTGCTTGTAGATAGTAGAGTTCTGGTATCTAATTCTGTTTTATGTCTAGTTGTCTAGAAATACTGTAAAGCGCAGAGCTTGCTTTTTTTAGTCCTATCTCCTATTTAAACGCATACTGAATTTTGTTCCGTTTAAATTATGGTGTGGGAAAACATTGTTTTCAAATGCATATTTACTTTTTATAAGGAATATCAGGGTAGAATATCTGGCAAAAATGAGTAAGGAATGTAGAACACGGGTTAATAAACTTCACTGTTGAAAGAAGGGAGATTTTATCCACCTCAAATTTACAGAACAGTGCACAGCATTAAGGTATAACTATGTTTGCTTAGGTAGCTAAATAATTTAGATAGTTACACCCCCTCCGCCAAAATTTAGCAACATAGACATTTGCCAACAAAATGTCATAGTCTAAACTCTCTTCTTCTTTCCACTCCTATCTATAAATGGGAAATCTGCTTGCTGTGTTATATGGTGGGGTTCATGCCTGTCCATTAACATTGCTGAATGAACAATATTGGACCTAAATTCTGTTTACTAGCAGTGCTTTTCACTGTAGATCGTGCTTGACTAAAACTTCTAGATTTACTGTTCCCAGTGGGAACCTGAACTCTTGAAGATTCTGTTTTGTATCGTATTTAAAGTCCTGACTGACATCTCACTCTTGAATCTCTTGCTTCTGCTAAGATTTAAGACATGGGCTACCTTTTGTGTTTTAATTTGTTTCGTCTGGAGTCCTCAGTATAGAAAGGACATGGATCTATTACAGTGAGTCTGGAGGAGGCCGTGAAAACCATCAGAGGGCTGGAGCACCTCCCATGTGAGGACAGGCTGAGAGAGTTGGGGTTGTTTAGCCTGGAGAAGACAAGGCTCTGGGGAGACCTTATAGTAGCCTTCCGGTACTTCAGAGGGGCTACAGGAAAGCTGTGGAGGGGCTCTTTATCAGGGAATGCATGGATTGGATGAGGGGGAACAGTTTTAAACTGAAAGAGGGGAGGATTAGATGAGATTTTAGGGAGAAATGTTTTCATGTGAGGGTGGTGAGACACTGCCCTGGGTTGCCCGGAGAAGTCATGGCTGCTTCATGTCTGGAGATGTTCAAGGCTAGGCCTGAATAAATCTTTGAGCAACCTGATCCAGGGGCAGGATGGTTGGAACTGGATGGGCTTTAAGGTTCCTTCTGACCCAAGCCATTCTATGATTCTGTGAATTTGGAACCCAAAAATAAAAAAAAAACAACCTTTGACCAAAACCAAAAGTAATTTAAAAACATAGACGAGATTCTACTGTTGAAAGAGTTATCTGTAGTACTAGATGTTTTCAGATGATCTGAGTGTACAGGATGACTACACTTGAGAGACCAAGGTGCGAATGACAGTGTGTGTGGATGGAGGGTTCTCTTGGATGTATGTGTGAATCTGGTGAGGGTTTTTATGTGTTTGTCTTAGGTAAACTTCTAGCTTCAGAATCTCTTCAGAGCTTTCTATCTGCTGTATTATTTTTGGGTGAATTACTGTAGATAATTTCAGAGACATCTTGGGATACCACTATGAACATACAATTCTCAAGTAGTACTTTTAATGCAGTGTTATCCCCTTTTTGTAGTTCATGTTAAAAGGTTTGGAAGGTCATAATTCTTTTAGCTTTTTGTTGAGGAACACGAGGCAGGTGCAGCCAGTAACTTATTTGTTTTAGAACATGCAGCATGAGTTTTCTGAATGTCTTTGAGGGTGTGGTTCAGCAATATTATCTTCCAAAAGCTGAGACTTTATTTTAAAAAATCTGGGATTACTTAATGTAAAGTGAAAATGAAAAAGCTTTTCAGGATTTTAGCTCTCAACACTTGTCTGTGTGGGGGAAAAAAGCCATCCTTTTTCTCTCCTGTAATCTTATTTATGCTGATACTTGCCTTCGTGTAACTCTGATCCCTTGTCGGAACTGTAGTCTTTAAGAGACCATGTAACACTCTCTGGTATTTTATGCAATGGTTAGAAAAGATTTAATTCCTAGGAGGCAGGAGAGGAGAAATGGGCCAAGCATGACTTTTTCCTCAATGGAGTAGGAGGCTGCAGAGTTTCCCAGTTGCATCATCTTTCCCTTGTTTGTAGCCCTGTGTAGATTAGGGGCTTCTTCCTTTCCACACAAGTTCCTCACCAATCCATCTTTTGCTTCAGCATTTGTTACTGGTTACAGCATATTAACAGGCTGCCCTTGGCTCTTGCTTTTTTTTTCTTTCCCTGCCTTTTTGTGTTATTCCTGTCCCTGTTTTTGTTCTGTGATGTAACTTGAGTTTTGAGTTCAGGTAGTTATGGATATCTTTTGTGACATACACTAACTTATTTTGAACATTGAAGAAAGCTTAAGAAAACCCCATAAAACAACTCTTTGATGCTTAATCTATGTTGCTCTGCTAAGTTTTTCTATGTTTCAATACCAGACTTATCTGTTGTAAGAACTGAAACAGTACTCTTTTTGTATGAACTTTAGAGTTGCCTTTATTTGTAAAAATTGAGCAACATTTTTGTTGAATCGTCCAGCTGCAGTTATTCTGAATATTGCATATTTGTATATATTTAGCTTAAGTTAGCCCAGTAAATTCACTTAACATGTAAACTGGAGTGATACAGTACAAAGAGCTAGAAGAATAAAGTGTAAAGAGCCTGTAAGTTGAGTTTCCTGCTAAAGGCATGTATCTGTCCTCCTTGTATGTTACTTGCTTAAACAAGTTTGAAATTATAAGAGTGAAGTGTTCATCACTTGGCAAAAAAAATTATATATATAATAGGAGAGCACTGAGGTGGAAGTACATGTTGACACTTGTTTAATGAGGGTGGCTTGGCCAGCCTTATTATTCAGATATTCCCAAGCACTCCCTTTTAGCACAGTGTGAAAAAGTACTTTACAAGTAGGAGCCACAGAACTAAACCTGACAACTAGAGGCCAAGATGAATGATTTGAATAGGGCAGGACAGTGCCTCTGCTGCTGCTTATGTTTCTTGCAAGCAGAAGTATCTTGTCACTGGAATATTCATGCATGACAGATCTTGTCCTGGGCCTGTTTCTGAAAGATAGTGAAGTACTAGGCATGTGAGGCTTAATTTTTTAAGCAAGGTAGAATGCAGTGTTTAGGATTAAATAATTTTTAAGTCATAGAAATTTAATATTAAATGTCAGCAGAGCCAGAATTGTGCTATATCTTGTGAGTGCAGTATGTTTAGAGTTGATATACTGAAAACCACGTATTTTTTTCTTGTCCAAGGAAATGGACAGTTCGATGGTGTTTACAACTTAAAAGGTCTTGCTTTTGTAGTAGCTCCTTAGCATCCATAATGAGGGATCTCAGGAAAACTACTGAACTTGTTACATTTTTCTCAGCATATCTTGCAGTTGGTTTACGGTTTGGCATTTTTGAGGAGCATTGTATGCTGTGAAATCTCATACGGAATCCCACAAAATCTTGACCAGCTTTATGTGGAGAAGAAAAACTTCAGTGAAATCCGTGTAGTGTCATACTAAAGATGGAGACTGGTTTTGTCCCATATCTTGTCAAACTGGTAATGCAAGATTCTTCCTCTTTAATTAAGTGCAACTGTATTCTCCTTTTGCCACAGTGGGTATGGGTGTGGGTAGGTTTCTTCACTGACATGGACTCCAAAAATGGAGATGCCTGAAGCTACAACTAAGAAGTTGTGCTACTACTTACGGTATTAGTTACTAATCAAAATAGATGAGGCTAGGGGAGCAGGAATGTGGTAATTCATGTTAAGAAACCCTTAGAATTCACTGATTCCGAGTGTAACTGAGGCATCTGTTTTTCTAACACCCTCCAAGTATTGTAAACTTATTTCTGTATAAAGGTAAAATATTCTTCTGGAATACTGATATTTGGGCTGATACAGTATTAGAAAGGATTACTTGGTTATTGACCTGTCTCAACAGTACAGTTCTGCACAAATCAGCCAGACGCCAGACGTTGAAAAGCCTGTTTTTCAATTATGACTAAGTTTTCCCGATCATATTTTAGCTGATCTTGTACATTTTCCAAGTTGAACAAGCTTGGTTTTGAATACTTTTGTGCAATATGTGCCCTCTCAGGAGATGTATTCATGTACACCTGAGAGCAGCTATGGTGGAACTCTTTGCATAACCGCAATGAAAAGATTGTAGCCATGTGATGGAAGAAGGTTTTCTGCCACCATTGCATATGAATGGATGCTAAGTTTCATGCAAGTCTGAAGAGTGCTGTTGTATTTCTTGTGCTTGCAGGTAGGCAGTGTTACCTGACAGCACTTGCAATAGTTCAGCTCTTGGAATTCTGTACTTGGAAGATTCACAGTGTTACCTCAGTAGGGACAAGGTTTTAAAATTATTCTCCAAAGACAAGAGAAGAAAATAGCTTAAAACCAGAAACTTATGTTTCTAGTTAGCATTCAATTCGTTTGTTTCTTGTTAATTCTCTGTGCATTCTAAGTTGCAGTGTTTGCCCTCCTCTTAGCTGGTTATATGGAGGAAGCCCTTTGGAGGAAAAAAAAAAAAGTCCTTTGGTATAATTGTTCACTCTTTCAGTATGTGATCTTTGATACACATCTGTGGCCTTAAAAGTAGTTTAAAAGCCTGTGTTAAAAAGGCTATGGTGAAAGAAGGTAGTGTGCACTCTGGGTTAACTGAAAATGCAGCCTTTGTGATCTGCTGTACCTTGAACAAGCCTCAGATGCTTGCAATGGTTTGTGAAGGTTGATGAAGAGATTAACAAACTACTTGAAGATTATAGATTCTTAATCTTTCTCTGATCGCAAGGCTAGTTGCTAGGATCTGTGGGGAGGATGCTTTGCAAACTGCAAGTTGTTTGACAAAAAGAGGAGTAACTGGATGAAGTGTTCACATTTAAACAATTCCATGTTTTCTTTCCTTAATTTCACAGACCTATAAGGAAGTTGTAGGATGCAGCTGTGGCTTAGTTCTGGCTTCCAGCACATCACCAGTAAGCAGTCCTGTAGATATCGTTTGTTGCATAGATGACTACTGTATTCAGTGTGTTGTGTGTAGATCTGATTAATGTGGAGCTTGGAAGATGCTCAGAGAGGGCATGTGTACCTGGCAGTGCAAAGTACAGTATATAATCAGTGACTGTTAAATATTAAATGCAAGAGTAGAGGCCGTAATGGCTTTGTGGTTCTGGGTGGTTTGTACAGGCTGTAGTTAATAAATGGAGTGCAGGTGGCCTCTGTATACCTCTGCTTTCCTCTGTGTACTAGGTTTACAGGCTTATTTTTCAAACTGTTCTGTAGTGCATATAGAGTTCGAGCATTGATTAGTGTTGTGAAAGGAAGACCTCTGGTCCTTCAACAAATGAGGCTGGATCCAGCCACTTTACAATTCTGGTACTTTTGTTCTCACTCCCACCCCCCCCCAAATAGGAAATGTCTGTCAGAAATGTGTTAGATCAGGAGGGGGAGCTACAGCAGGGAGAACATGGAACTGATGTATTTCTACCTCCCTTTTCCTCTTCTGCATTCTTCTTTGCAAAGCTGCCAAATACTCCTCTTCGTGTATGTTTTCTTGCACTTTGACACACAGGGCTTCCTGAAAGCTCCTAGCAATGAAGTCCAGATTTAGTGCTTTGGAGTTCAGGCTCAGTGACCACTGCCCATAAATTTAAGCGACTCACTCAGGATGGTAACTGGAAACCTATTTATAACCATGGAGACTTGGTCTTCTTATAAGCTTTTCAGTTTTTCTCTTGGGCATATGCTTGATACCTACTGGCTGTGAGTTAAGAGTTCTTTTGCTCATTGCTTGTCAAATGCTAGGTGGTTGATTCTACTTTCAGCTCCAAAGTGGACTGGAAACAACAAGTTTCATTCCAGAGCAATAACATTAAGCAATTGTAAACACTTTATAACTTAATTGCCTGTTTAGGATTGAGCAGTGTTAATGACAAAGCTTAGGCAGGTTAATCCCAGAAACTTGAAGAATATCGTACTGAAAAAGAGGACTGGAATGATTCGTTACTCAGTGTTAGTATTAGTCACTGTCTGTCACTTGCCAGCAGTATTCACTTGAGTATTTTCATGCAGTTATGGTTTTTGCTAGAGAAAAAAAGATGTTTTTTGAGTCAAGGAAAACAGAGACTTCTGAGAGTTGACCAAAGGTAGTATTAAATGTTTTAAAATGTTTCAGTGCCACTAGTTGGAATGTGAGAAATTTTTTAATAGGAAAGAAATCTGCACCTGTGTTTTGGTAATGGTCTGAGTTATAAAACATTTTATGCTTAAGGAGAAATAGGTAAGGAGGTTGATGAATTAATTATCGTAAGCTACAGTGTATTCTCACTTTGGCGGGTGGTTAGCTCTGGTTGGAATAACAGATACTTGGAGCGTGAAAAAACTCTCAGTGGGCTGAAACACAAGTGTATAACATAACTAAATTTTAATATTACTTCAAGTGTTTTCTTATATTCCCTTTTAAATTGTTGGGGGTTTTGAGAACAAAAAAAAAAGACCTTATTTCATAGAATTGGTTCTTTGATGCTTGAAATAAGTTACATGTTCCCAGGTTAGGAAAAAAATAGGCTGCTTGATACTTACTGGAAATTAAATTCACTGGGTGAAAAGCAAATATTTCATTTTACACACTCTGGGCTGATTTTTTCTTTCCGATTAGCACATGCCAGTGATATGGAAAGGTTTAAAGCATTCTGATTTATTACACGGAACAAGCAAAGCACAATTTATGTTGGTGGTTGGTTGTTCTGATTTATTTTTAAAGCATGTGTAACTGTTTTCTTGGAAGGCTGGATTTAACGATTAAAACCTGTCAATTGTTTTTAGTTTTAACTCTAAATACCCTCAAACTATTCCATAATTCTGACTTTTAGCTTAAAAAAACCCCAGCTGAACTGGTGTTACTTAATAGGTACAATGCTTGCTAGGAACCCCCAAATGTATTTGGGATATTGGTCACTGTGCTACCTTAAACCCCTTGGGTTTCTAGTGAAGTCACTCCTGTAATACCCTGTTCAGCCTAGATGTTCAGGTTTTCTTTGATTGTTTTAAGACTGTACATTTGTCATTTTCAAGCATGCATCATTTGGAATAATTGTGGTTTAGATTCCGTGTGAATAACATGAAGGAAACATCTCTTAGATTCCATTGGTTTCCCATTCCTGATGGCTTGTGCTTTCTCCAGTTCTTCATATGCTCTCCAGCTTCTTGGGTTTTTGAGTGGGTTGTTTGATACGTAGGTTACAGAACAGAATGTTAACAGTAAAACATAATATTACTTGGAGATTAAACAGATAAATTCCATTCACATATTTCTGGCAGCAATGTTCCTAAGGATGCAACAGTTGTATCTTCGTCCTTATATTGCCAGGAGATACTCCTTTGACAATTTAATAGTAATTTATTTGAATTGAAAGTAAGCTTTTTATATCTTTTCATTCTCTTACATAAGCTTTCTGGTCATGTTGTTGCCTGTAATCCATGGTTCCTTATGCACTCAAGAGTAGCAGTCTGTTTTATTGTGGAAGAAATTTTTTTTGCTTGAGCAAATTCCAGGCAAACTTACCGTTCTTTGTCTGTGGATCATCCCTGATACACAGCTTATGCTAATAGACTTTCCGGGATCCCCTCTATTTCTTTCAGGTTTTTCTGTAAGTTAAATACTCTTTCCTGTCATACAGCATTTATTGGTTTCTAATGCAATCTCTATGGAAGCTATAAATTACAGTTGTACTAAACATGAAGAGAATCTCTTTGCCATAAGCTGTACCGTTCTTGAACTGAGGTTTCGCAAGTAATGAAGTCGCTGTCAGGTCAGATATCAGAAGTGTGCGGGCTTGACAGCTAGACACTGGTTGATCCAACTTTTGGAAGGATATTTGTTGTGGCCCCTGAAACTCTGAAGGTTGAAGGTCAGTTCTGAAGATTGATGTAGAAGAAATGCTATTGCTTTAAAAAAAATCATGGAGTTGGTAGAAGAAAACACCTCAGAAAATGTGTTAGTGAACAACAGCGAACTTAGTTGCTTGATTTATCTTTTTTTGTTGAGTGTGTTTATTTCTGGCAGCAGGAGTGTCGTATTTGAAGTGGTCTAGTTGGGTCAGAAAGTTCCTTCATCTGTAAATGTTTCAGTGTAGTGCAGAATATGGGTGTTTGTTAGTATCTTCTAATCAACAGAGGATATATAGTATATTTGGCACTTTCCAACTGATTCTTGTAAGTGCTCTGAAGTGCTTATTCTAAGTCCAATTTTATCAGTACTTAGAGTTGGGTATTTATTATTTTGATGGCGACAAGAAGCGGAGCAAAACTTTGTTCTGATATTCTCAGTCACCTCCTTCATTACCGAAAAGTAATACAGCTTTTTGGATAAGTAGGAGAGTTTCTCAGGATTTTTTTCCCTTTAATCTTCTGTACATTCATCTAACACTGAGGAGGAGATTATGAGGCAATTCAAACTTTTTTGAGATGACAGCGTTGCAAATAGTTTATCTCCTTCTGAACTGCTTGAGGGAATCACAAATTGTCTACTGTTGAACTACGTATTAAAACTAGAAAGGGCATGTCTTTTGGCACTGTCAACTGAAACTAAGGACATTCAAGTGTTCTTTATTAGGCAGCTTATGGGACTCATACAACTATATTTCGTCAAAACAAACAGCAATGGCAGTATTGTGCAATGCCAGAAATACGTGTCAGTCTGTTTATGCAGCAGCGGTATAAATTCCTGTGCACATTGTTCTTTTATGGGTCATCTGACAGTGTAACAGTTTGTGTCATAATTATGATATTTTTTGCTACATTTTATATTTGCACAGATGTATGCAATGGAATAGAACTGTAGGTGCTGTGAT
The DNA here is from genome assembly GCF_017976375.1 of Cuculus canorus. Lineage (NCBI taxonomy): Eukaryota > Metazoa > Chordata > Aves > Cuculiformes > Cuculidae > Cuculus > Cuculus canorus. The sequence goes on from NC_071405.1 coordinate 14,853,914, forward strand.
TGTTTGAAGAGTGAATAGACTTCCTTTGAAATATACAGCTGCCCTTTAGAAAATGGAGCTCGTGCATGTCTTAGATAAGGTGATGTGTATTAATGCTATACAGTGATTGTAAGTTGAGAAAGGATGACAGAACAGTGTCTGGTAGTCCTACTGCTTGTTTTATCCTGCCCTCAAGCTTGAGGTAGAGACTGGGAAAATATAGAATGTTCCATGTCAGTCTGATGTCCTTTGGAGAACTGTGTAATGGTGATGTTTGTAAATTTTGATGCTGGCATTTTAGGTTTTTTTTTAAATAATTTTGAGAAGAGCAAAAACATCCCCAAGAAAATAAGTTCCTATCAAGCTCTTTTGTGAATACCTGGGATTAGTAATTCTGGTAGTTTCAGTGGTACTTAATTATCGAATGCATAAAGATAAGTAGGGAAGGATCTGTAGAGAACTGCAACTTTAGAACCTCCTTCTGTTTTACCAAAGCTTGTATCGCAGCAAAAGGGATGTGTGTCTGGGAGTCCTGGAAGCTCCCACAGGTAGGATGTTAAAGGTACAGGAAAAAGTTTGGATAGAAAGGACCGTTTTGAGGGAATGCTCATAATGGAGTTAATTTTTCCATCAGCTCCTGTGAAGCTTGAAGTAGGCTTTCCTTTTCTTGGTTTACCTTATTCTCTGGAACCTTTTCTAGTTTTTGTGTGTTTAAAAGTTCCAGTAGCTATATTGACAGACCAGGTTCTTTTATTAAGTGTGTTTCTAGGGATTTTTACTTGAAAATAATAGACCAGTGTTTTGGGTTTTTTTTTTAAGGATGCAAATGAAATACTGCAATAAAATATTTATGCAAGGGTAATTAAGTGTGTTAAAGAAATACTTTTTTAGCAGTTGAAAAAGGAAAAGAAATTAAGGTGCTTTTGCTGTCATTGGTGTTTAACTAAGAGGGCTATACTGAATTGTTTTTTCCAATGAGCAGATTTTTATTGTGAAGAAGGGATTATGGAGGTAGATTCTGTGTCTGTGATCGTGGTATTGCTGTCTTTTTCATAGCGACCTTTACAAGCCTAATACATTAGTTAATTCCAAAGGAGCTCACTGTAGTGAGTACATGTCGTGCAGTGGTGTATTGTCTTTTTAGTCAAAAATATGTTCAAAATTAATCTTGGAATTTGCAGTGTCTTTTGACTATATCTGCTTGTTTTAGCTGCCTGTTAGAAGTTGCAGGATGATTAGCTGATGTGTCCTTTAGTTTTTAAGCATGTTTTCTGTCACTTTGAATTTTACTGCAAAACAGCTCCATCTTAAGCTTGTACTTGCTATACAGCTGCTCTCTATTAAGCACTATATTTTGCAGAGTCTGGAAAACAGAGAGGCAGCGTTTGTGCACAGAATGTATTTCCCCACAGTATTTTTTTTCTTGGTTGGCTGTTTGGCCAGTTCACCTTGTCCTGATCATCACCAGTTCAGCTGTACTGATCTCTTGTTTATTAGAAATGACTTGTTTATTAGAGCGCTTTCCTTATTATAAACAATAGGAGAGACCAGTGTTTATTTACTAGCATTTAAATGTTTTCTTATACAAGAGGTTCTGAAGCATTCACTGGCCATTGGAGTGACTGATGCATATTTATTTTAACATCCTGAGTTGTTTTGATTTTCTCCTGTTTCCTACTAAGCCTTCTAATGCATGGGCTTGCTCAAATTCACGCTTACTGTTAATAATAATTTCCAATGTGATTCAGATTACAATTTAAATTTTGCCAGAGTAAGTAGGTAGATAAGGTTAGGCTCAGTATTTGCTTATGAGTGGAGTGTATAGTTGTAGTCTGTCTAGACTGTGGCCACTGAGTTGATAGAAAGTTTAAATGCCTTTTATGTTGAGTATTTGTAGTGAGGCTGTTGATAGAGTGGAAATAGAATCATAGAATAGAATAGTTTAAGATGCGATGGCTCTTACAGATGCTCAGTACAATCATGTTTTCATAACAGATACCCTAAAATTTAGAAATATCTTCTTTGAATTTGACTAATATTCATGTTCTAAAACTATTCAAGTAAACATGAAGCAACTGCTGTGAGTTAGCTTAATTCCTGTTTCCTGATGACTTTTCACTCTATGTATTACTTCACTTTGATTAATTTTTGTTCGGCAAAAGCTGTATTGAATTTGAAGGGAAAGCCTTTTGAGAGCTTTGAGCCTGAGGGCTCACTTGGCTGCTCATTCTGATCCTTGGAGATTTCTAGCAGGACTGTAAGGAAAGGGCTGTTTCAGTTCTGTTCTGTGGGATTTGAAAGGAGGTATAAGTGAAAACCTTGTGTGTAGCTTCTATAGATGAATGCATGTAAAGGTCTTGAATCCTCATGGTGAAGCTTCAAGGTTGCTCTGTTTCTATGAAGAAGTAACGTGTATTCTGGTAGATGTCAGGGTCATGCATTGTCTTTCACAATTAAATACTGACTTGAAATTCGTCATGTTTTGATGGGATCTGTGTTTTTTTCTTAGCGCTGTTTTTTTCATGTCTCCCTCAGCTTCCATACAGAAAAAAACCCACAAAACTTTTTTTAAAACAATAACAAAGTGCATTACAAACAGGTTTTTCCCTTTGTATAGCAGGGATACTCAGGTAATTGCCTTGAGACACATAGGAGTCCTCAAAAGTACTGGTCAAACATCTTTTACCTCTACATTTGGCAGTGTAACAGTTCTCTAAGTGCTCGAATCTTAAGCCTGCATAGCATGACTAATACAACTGTTTGTCTTAGACATCTGAAATGAATGCTTCAAGGAATCGTGTCAAGTGTTCACATGAATCTACTCTCACTGTATTCCTGTATTTGATGTGCTTAAATTTGTCTTGTTTATTTCAGGAATTTGCAGCACTTACAAAAGAGCTAAATGTATGCAGGGAGCAGCTGCTTGAAAGGGAAGAAGAAATCGCTGAACTGAAAGCAGAAAGAAATAATACAAGGGTTAGTTCCTTACTGTCTTCAAGATCGTCATTGTTAAAGCATCCAACTACATGGAGAGAAACACTGTTGAATCTGAAATGCTGAAAGTACTTTTTCCCCTGATATTTGCACATGAATCCTCCTCAAATTGTGAATGTGTGTTGATTAAGAAAGTTTGAAAGCTTATGCGCAATTCCAAATACTGCTCTGCGGAATCAGGAAAAGCTTGTAAGACTGCACTGCTGTCTGTCATTCAGCTTTCTTGCTGTTAAAGTTTTGTAATCATGCAACACCCGAGATCAGAGGAATAGAGTGGGCAAGCTGTAATGATCTGTTTCAGCAGCCTGCACTGCTGCCAGCAAAAAAGTTGCTCTCGGATTTGGAGTGTTTCCTATATGTATCCTTCTGATGATTTTGCAGTTCTTTAGATTGGTGGTAGAGCTGAAAAGACCTCATTTCAAAAATTGACTGAAAGAGATGTAGGAAGTGCATTAGCATTGTTATAACTTCTGGTGTGGGTGAACTGTTAAAAGCAGGTCTTTATGCTTGATGCAGTGCTCTTGGCTCTTAGATTTGATGTTCATAACTCAAAGCTTCATAGTCATAAATTGGTTTGGGTTAGAAGAGACTTTAAAGATCATCCAGTTCCAACCCCTCTGCTGTGGGCAGGGACACCTCCCACATAGAATGGTTTGGATTGGAAGGGACCTTAAAGATCATCTAGTTACTTGACATTTTGGGAGTCAAAGTATTCTGCAGCTAGGCAGGACAGAAATAAAAGCTATTCCTTTTTTTGTTGTAGCTACTACTGGAACATTTGGAATGTCTTGTCTCCAGGCATGAGCGGTCTCTCAGAATGACTGTTGTAAAGAGACAAGCTCAGTCTCCAGCAGGAGTTTCTAGTGAAGTAGAAGTTCTCAAAGCACTAAAATCCTTATTTGAGCACCATAAAGCCCTTGATGAAAAGGTAATGAAATACAGTACCTAACATTTTCTCATCTTGTCCCCTCTTTCTTTTCTGTGGACTGTGCAGTTGTTTGTACTAAAGTTGTAGAACTCTCTGAACTTTCTTTGTATTAAGATAGTGGCTTTGCTGTAACTGCATCAGTAACTGCTTTACTGAATTAATATGTTGTGTTAAGCCAAGGTGCTGTAATTTATTCTAGTGCTTCATTAACTGTGCTGATGTAACAAGCGTGGTTCAGGGGCGATATATTTCTTGTAGCAATGCATAAATTTGCTTATGTGTATAATGACAGTATTTAGCCTTTTGATGATGTAATACAAGAAATTAACTAGAGAGAACAGGAGGAAAGGAATCTGCTTACACTGTGATACAAAATAAAGCTGAATTAAAGGAATTCCACCCTTTGGTTGTGCTTGGTGTTGACAGCAGGATATGCAAGTGGTGAAGTTCACTGTGAATTTTGCTGTGAACTCAGTTTGCCTACCTTTTGTGAACCTTGTATATGAAGTCTGTCTCTTCTTCCGTGTTGTAAATAAGCAAAAGCATACGCATTCTGTGCCTTACAGAAGGATAAGCAAGTTGTTGATATGTTTAATTCTTGCCTAAATGAATGATCAAGTTGACATATAAGTTGTTTATGACAAAGGAAAAGCTAGTCTTTAAGATAATGCATTGTTTTTCTAGAAGGGTTTCTGTAGCATGTATTGTAACAAGTACTGGGTCAAGATTAAGCAGATCTAAGTGTAATGGAAATAATGTCATTTATTATCTGCAAAGTCATGGCAATAAAAGAAATTGGTTTCTTTTTAATTTTAATGATTTCACATTATTTGAAATTACCCTTTCAGGTAAGGGAGAGGTTACGAGTAGCACTTGAAAGATGTAGCTTATTGGAAGAAGAACTGGGTACTACGCATAAAGAGGTAGGTTTCTCTTTTTAAAGGAAATCTTCATCTTTGCATTGTGGATGTTAAATCAATATTTCTACACAGGAATTTATCTGGTTACTAAGGTTCACGTTCACTTCTTGTTTTTAGTTGATTATTTTTTAACTGTAAAACCTGTAATTTTTAACTTGACTTAACTGGTCACTTTGAAAGAGGAGGAAAGGAAAAACACAAAAAGCCCCTACCCTCCTTGCCCCTAAAAGAGCTCCAGCAAAAAAATCCCCCAAAAAAGAGTTCCTGTGGCCTTAAATTAAGAACTTTTGGATTGTAATGGCATAGGTTTTTGAGTGCCTGTGTGTTATTTTATGAATTCGTACCTTGCAGTAGAATCAGTAATTGTTGTTTTGCTCCTTTGCTTTTGCAGCTGTTTTTTATATTATTAGTGGGAAAGGAATTGACTTGAAACATATACATATAAACTTTTCTTTCCCTTTAGTTAATGATTCTGAAAGAGCAAAATAATCAGAAGAAAGCAATTCCAGATGGGATGCTGGATATAAATCACGAACAAGAAAATACACCAACTACAAATGGGAAGGTACAGCTGTTTACTTTTTTCAGCTCATGTCTGATTTTTAATGAGTAACTATAATATTTTGATTTTAAACTATAATGAAATATTTTAATGAGTGATTGAATGAAAAAGCTTAGTTACTGTAATTTCAATTTTTGCAATCCTATCCAATAATAAAATTATTTTGGGAGAGGTGGGTGTTTACAGTTAAGTCACAGTTTGGGTTTTAAGTTTCTGTGTAACGTGCAAACACATTTTTTTCCCCTCTGTTTAATAGCGATCCTCTGATGGCTCTTTATGCCATGATGAAAACCTCACTAAAGTGATTGAACTCCAAGACATCATAGATAAGCAAAACAAAGAGCAGGCACAAATGAAAGAACGCCTTACTGCCTTGTCTAGCAGAGTGACAGAGCTGGAAGAAGATCTTGACACAGCTAGGAAAGACTTAATAAAATCTGAAGAAATGAATACAAAGTTACAGAGAGATGTACGAGAGGTGAGGAATAAACTGTCAATATTTGGGTGGTCACAAATGCAGCTGCTGTGTGAAATAACAGTATTGTTGATGCTCAGTCACACCTTTGTGCTTTTGAATATCTATGATTTACTAGATACTTCACAAATACATTAAATTAGAAATCTGGCATTGCAAACCTTAACATGGTCTTGAAAAGGTGCTTGATCTTGTCAGAAATACAAAGCTTATTCATCAAGTTTAATTTTTATTTTTTTAAAGATATTTGTAGTTGAGGAATCACTTCAATTTTCATGGCATGATTGACAGCTCCTCTTACTAATCAGTCACTAATCCTTGAGGTCCTGTGTATTGCTGTTTACTGTATCCTTATTAAATAGAAAGGGAGCTTAGTTAAATCCAAGAACACTCTCTGACTGCCCCAGAAATTAAAGATTTGCTGTGTTTGTGCCATTGGAAAAGTAAGTAGCAGGTCTGAGTTGTAATAGAAAAAAAACCCAGTGCTTTTAAACATTCATTGTTTAGAAAACAAAAGGTCATTGAGCTTTTAAGCCAAAGACTATTGTTTCCACTTCATTTTTTTTACTGAGAGACTGAGAATTCACAAACCAATAATAATTGGTGGCTTTCTTGATCACTGAATAATCATATCCTATATTAATGACTAAATTCTGTCTTGTCTTGTGCAGACCCTGGCCCAAAAAGAGGACATGGAAGAGAGAATCACAACTCTTGAGAAACGCTACCTCGCTGCACAACGTGAAGCTACATCTGTGCATGACCTCAATGACAAACTTGAAAATGAAATTGCCACTAAAGACTCCATGCATCGACAGGTTGTAATTTGTAATAAGTTAAAATACACTTTGCTGAGCATAAAACTAATGGAAATAATTAAATGTTCGTACTGCACTAAACCACTTTGCTTAAAGGAAGTTAAATTATCCTCTGTGATATGCTATTGTTACGGATTGTTTTTCAGTAACTGGAGGGAGTGCACTGTACAGAGTTTTATTCTAGAAATGAAGAGGGGAGTTTACTGTGGGAGGGTAGGGGTGGGGAATGTTTTTGAGCGTTTTGGTGCATGGTGCAGCAGGGCTTTTGTCCCTGTTGTGGATTTTTAAGTTGTTGTATGTATATAAGCATCTTGAGTTCCATCTGTGAGAATTACTCATTTTAGGCTAAAGCAGTGCTAAAATTTGAGTAGTGTGTAATGGTTTTTAAAGACTATAGTAGAAATAAATGTGGTCTTACTGTGGGAGGAAATTTGATACATGCTTGACATGAATTAGTCCAACTTTATAAACCAGAAATGGTAGTTTAGCCTATCACTTTCTAACTAGAGGGAGCCAGGCAACTCTTAGTCAGCAAGAGAAGTCTAGTATGATTTTAAAAATAAGCTGTACACATTTTAAATAAAAATAAACTTTGTTTTAATGTGCATGGTGTTATTTAAAATACAAAGGAATTTTTTCTTTCACGTAATACTGCTTCCCGTACTGTAACTGTTTACTTAGTGGCACAGTTGCTTTCAGAATAGACAAAATTGTCTGCAGAAAAAAACTTGTAGAGCAAGAAGTTCTGTCACGTAATAGAGGGGTGGATGCCACATCTTTGGTTACAAAGCCAGTTTTGGACAGTTTTTTCTCCATAGATCTAGTAAAGGCCACTAATCTGTATCCATACCCTCCTCTTGGAAAATTCATTAACATTTTAACAGTAAACATTTGTTGATCATAATCCTGTGCAGAGTGAAGATAAGAATAGGCAGTTGCAGGAACGGCTGGAACTAGCAGAGCAAAAGCTGCAGCAGACTTTGAGGAAAGCTGAAACGTTGCCAGAGGTGGAAGCAGAGCTGGCACAGAGAGTTGCAGCGCTTTCAAAGGTGGGTCGGTAGGGTACTGTCCTGGAGACTCTCTTCTCCCTTGGTGTCCTGCTACAAGAAATTTGTTCTTAACTGTTGGATTTGTTACGTTGTGTTTCTGGTTTTCCCATAAGTAGTTTAGAAAATGTTTCTCCCCGTTTTCCACCTTTTCTGTTCATCTCTATGAGCACGCTCTGGTTTACTCTATTTTATTACAATTTCTGCTCTTTGGCACTTGAGCAGGTTTTCTGTTAACTCTGTTACATGATACAAATGTCTCTCTGAATTATTATTTTCTTGCTTTTTATTAAAATTCATTGTTTAATAGGCATGAAGTCTTCCAAACCAAACAATTTCTGAAGGGGAAAACCAATTTTCTTCCACCATTAACAGTGAGGAATATGGGGAGAGGGAGAAATAATGGTACCCGTGAATACTGAGATTTTTGGAAGTCTGCAAATAAAATAATGAAGTCTGAAGAATTATATGTACTGAATACAAATGAGCCTTTTCAAGTGTGTGTGTTTGTTCTTTTCAAGTCGTCTTTCCCTGTTATCTTTCCTATCTCTAACTGGCTCTGTAGTCTGACCTTTTGTCTCCTGGGAACTCTGCTGCTAAAGTATTGGAACTTACCACCAAGCTTAGGAAGGTAGAATTTGTATGTTAGTTCTTGTTTCTGCTTGCTGCTTTCTGCTTTGTCATGTTTACTAACAGAGAGTCATATTGTCCAGGACAGAGAGGAAAAGCTGAAAATGCATTTGGTGTTTTATTTGATTGTCTTAAATTTTTTTTTTTTAATTCTTGGGAATTTGAATGAACTGCTGTTGCAAGCTCACTTGCAAATAGTAGTTGATTCATGGTACTTAAGGGTGAGAGGCTTCATCGTTTTGTTACCACGTGAACCCTTACTAGGTTCTTCTAATGACAGAAAGGCATCTGTTCTGCATTGTGTATTACCATAAATGGCAGTTGTGCAAAGCATGTCAGATACGTTATTGTGCTTGAATGTTCCTATGCTTCTGAAACCATTTTTTAAAAAACAAAACCAAAATAACCTGAAAAAACCCAACAAATTCTAATTTTTTTTGTCAAATTGACAGGCTGAGGAGAGACATGGCAATATAGAAGAACGACTGAGACAGATGGAAGCACAGCTAGAAGAAAAGAATCAAGAGCTGCAAAGGGTACTGTATAAACGTGAAAGCATCGATGTAGTCCCCTTCACGGCTGCCTATTGATCAGCAAAGCTGTTTTTATTTCTCGTCTCTAAAATAAAGCCGTAGTTTACGTTGGGTGACAGTTAGGAGACTTGAGACACTGAATTGTGGCTAACCTTTAAATCTCGAGGAAAGCTGGAAGTCTCCAATCCAAGTATGAAATATGTTTGGAAATAACTAATTGCTAGGCATACTTTGTGATGAAGAGACAGATCAAAAACTTGTTGAATTAAGTGATGATAGAGAAATTGGTTCCTAGGTTATAAATAGTGGAACTCTGAAATATATTTTTTTCTTAAAAGCTTGGATTTTCAAGCTTCTTATCTTGGAACAGTTATTAAAGTCTCAAGTTGTCCCTCATACTTCTTTACAGAGTCATGAGGTTACATGCAGCATTCCTTATTCCTTTGGGAAAAGTGTTTCTATGAAAAGAAATGCAGTTGAAGTAGTGAAGAGTTTACTGTTTTTGCAACCTGGAAACTGTTGTAAACATAAATTTTAAGTTATTTCAGTAGCTTTTATCTATCTTAGGCTAGACAGAGAGAGAAGATGAACGAAGAGCATAATAAACGTTTGTCAGAAACTGTTGATAAGCTTCTGTCTGAATCTAATGAAAGGCTTCAGCTTCATCTCAAGGAGAGGATGGCTGCCTTGGAAGATAAGGTAACAAGTCACATTTCAGTCTATACATTAATGAGATGTTCAGCATTCTGTGTGGTGATTTGTGTATTTTGCAATGTATCTGTAACTTCAGTAAACAAATACTAAATCCTAATTAATAAGAGGTTTCTGTTAAGGCTGTTTTCTAGTGTGGATTTTGAAGATATGTTCTTAAAGGGTTGGGGGTTTTTTTTATGTTATCCCCAGGCATTGTATTGCGTTGTTGAGAAGGCCCTTTTAAGAAGCTTTGTCCTTTCTTAGTTGACTGTTGTGGGCTGCATAAATAGGCTCATCTGCTGTAATGCAGGAAGCCTAAAGAATCAGGACTAGAACTTTGACCTTTTCAGTTCAGTTTCTTCTATTTCCCACTGGTTTTGTCTGTACCAGTTACCCATAATCATTGTGGGATTCTTGCAAGTTGAAAAAACCTTGCATTTTCTTCCCTGATCATTTTGAGACAGGTTATGTGGATATAAATGGGCTGTTGCCTGTGTTGTCAATGCACATCTTAGAGCTGTCCCTTGTATTCAGTTCATCTTCTGACTTGTGACATACTTTACTGTTTCTTTCCTTTCTGCTTTTTGATCTAGGTCCTTACTGATTTTTATTCCATGCATTTCTTTAAGGATTGCCTGACTCTGCATGGAACAAAACAGTGTCACCTTACGAAGCACTTTGTTTGATGCTTTCTTTGAATTGCTTTGTCTTTGATTAAAAAAAATACCTAAGTTTCTTGTACTGGAGGGAAAAATAACGATCTGGGGAAATGTTTCAATAAAAGCAGAGTGGCTTTTGTTTTAAACTCATGGCTATAAAATGCTTCAGTTGCAATATATATTGATGTATTCATCCTTTAATAAATGTTTACTTTCTCTTGTGTCTTGTCAACTTGGTTCTCGTTCCTAAACCATCAGTCAGGTATCTGACATGTCTTTCCTGGACAGTGCTCCCTTCTGGTCATTAAAAAAATCAGTTCATTCTTTCTCTTTTGTGCTGTTGGAATCGGATTGTGTAGAGCAAATGTAGATCCTACTGATTTGCATCCTTTGAATTGACGATGAAGGTGCTTATCACCTGGCATCTAAGACTGCAAACTTTGTCCTCAGGTTTTTAGTTAACCTGACTATTTTCAAGATCACCAACTGCTCCCCATACTTCAGAAATTCTCGTGCCTTGTTAACATCAACAAGGTTGTTGTAACAGTCCTTTTAAATTAAGTTTCTGAGAAACAACTGGCTGCATTTTGTATTTTCAAAATGCTTGAATACTGGGGAAGTGTCTTAGGATTAACCCTAGCTCCCTTTTATCCTCCAAACTCTTAACTAATTTTTGAGCGATGTGGAAAGTTTAGTACTTCATTGTAAGTAACAGCTTCTAGAAAAGTATTCTTGCTATTGCTTTCACCTCATTCTTTTATGATCAGTTGGGCGCAAAGATGCAGGTAAAAGTTTAAGACTTTCTTCTGATCACTTTGGGTTTTTTCCCTGGAAGGATGTTTTTGTTCACATATGAAACTTTATTACACGTTTAAGATGCAAATAATGGCATTACTTACCTCAAGGAAATGTGTTTAGCAAAACTTTTTGGCAATGATGAAAAGGAAAAGAAAATGACACAGTTAGAAATTTCCTGTTGGAAAGGGGAATCTATGATTTTTTTTCCTTGGTATCGTGTACGGTAGTTGAAATACAATGGTATTTCATTGTATTTCAATAGTATTGTATTGAAATTGAATAGTTGAAATTCTTTAGTTGTTGTAGCTCTCAAATGTTTATTAATTATCATAGGATTCTTGGTCTGAATTTGGAAACTGTTTTGAGTAAAGAGATTGTAGTAGATGTGACTATTTTATATTTACTGGAGTTGTTTAGAAGTCATGATATAGCTGTGAAGGCAACAGCTCTCATGTTAAGGAAGGCCCATAAGTCAGTGAGTTTTGGAGGTACAGTCTATCCAAGAAATTACTGTATAGTAATTTTGCAGATCAGGCAAGTGAAAATAAAAAGAAAACCTAATGGTAACAGCTAATAATGCCTTAGTTAACCACTCAATGAGTTAGTTCAAACTATTTTAGCTGCCTAATTTTGCTTTTTTTTTTTTACTGGTTTTGTTAAATGGAACTTTAAAAGGCTGGTATTGACATTAAATTTTTATGGAACTTGTACTATTACTAAATCTATTATTTAGCAGGCTGTACACCTGAAAGGATAAACATTCTACTATAAACCAAGTGAAATGATGTAAGCAGTAAAGTACCTGTAACCTAAGATGCATCTGTATAGTGTTGACTGAAACTTCTTGATACTCATCTTGGTTATGGTTTAGGAGTTGAAAGCTTTTATGTATAACTTAATTTGTGATATGTTTTATTTTAGAATTCACTTATTCGAGAAATTGAAAATGCAAAAAAACAAATAGAGGAACTTCAGCATGAAAAGGTATAATACTTTTGAAATATTATGTTGAACAATGATTTCTACATTGCTGCATAGCAGGGCCACATCTGAATTCCCCCATACAATTTAACATTATTCAGTCTCTTTAAAAGTAGATGGCTGTTATTGCTCATTTTATGGTATTTTGTGCCTCAATTTTATGGGTAATATGTAGCTTTCTACTCAGACTTAATACACTTCTGAGTATATGAAGGGGCTCAATATATTGGCAATGTGCCAGAGTTTGAAGATGGCATTGAATTTTTGTACTGTTGTACATATGACCTTGAACAGTAAACAGAAAAGAGTAAACACTTTTAATGTTGAGTATTTTCCTATAACTTTTCTCTTTAAGCATTGTGTATCATGAAATGCTTGTTCAACTGATAAATTTCTCAGACTCCTTATTTAGAGAAATATTTATTAGACTTGGCTGTTCCTTTGTGATAGCAGCTGTCTGGTGTTTTCCTTGTCCTGGACCTGACAAGTTTTCTTCTTGCATAGCAGTGGTGGGCTCTTTCATTTCTTTTTATCATTAAGCTGTTCTGAAATAATCCTTGTTACTGCTTATTAACTGACAGGTGTACTCTATCGCCCCGAATAATTCTTGTAAGTAGTTAGGCCAAGCTGTAGAGAACATAATGTTTTGCAGAGTGTGCTTTGAATTTTTCTCTGTGTAGGCCTGCGGTTTTCACACAAGGCACAGATGTTCAGCATCAGCCACTTTTTGTTAGTCTTTTGTTATTTTTCTCATTCATTGGATTTCTCTGTTAAATTCTGAGTTTCTAGAACATTTTAAAATATTCAAGTTAAAAGTGAATGTAGTTTAAAGCCTGTTGTGCATGGAGCTTGAAAAAATTGTTTCTTATTAAATATCAATTATAGTAAAATTAACAATATGTGAATTTTATGTAGCAGCTGTTCTTAAAAAAATGTTACTGTTACCTAGAGTTGCACTTGTAGAGAGGGAACAGGGTTATTCTTGGATGCCCTTTGGTGATGGTGCTGTCTTGTGTGTAGCAAAAATAATTCATGTTTCATGTTACTGAACAGTACGCTTTAAAATGTTATTTCCGTGTTTCGTAGAAATGATGTCAAAAACCTAAATGATAGTTCATAAATCAGTATTTGTCACTGATTCTTTTTAAGTATATTGCTATATCACCATGGGTTTAAGAAAGGCAAGTCCTGCTTGGCTAAACTGATCTCCTATGTAAAGGTGATCCACTTAGTAGATGAGGGAAAGGCTGTGGATGTTGCCAATGTAGACTTTAGTAAAGCCTTTGACACCGCTTCCCACAGCATTCTCCTAGAAAAACTGGCGCTCATGGCTTTGATGGGTGCACTCTTTGCTGGGTAAAACACTGGCTAGATGACCAGGCCAACAGAGTTGTGTTGAATGGAGTTCAATCCAGTTGGTGGCCAGTCACAAGTGGTGTTCCCAAGGTCTCAGTTTTGGGGCCGGTTCTGTTTAATCTCTTTGTCCGTGATCTAGATGAGTGGATTGAATGCTCCCTCAGTAAGTTTGCAGATGACACAGTCAGGCAGGAGTGTTGATCTGCTCTTAGTGTTGGTCTCTTCTTCCAAGTAACAAGTGATAGGACAAGAAGAAATGGCTTCACGTTGCACTAGGGAAGATTTAGGTTGGATATTGGAAAATATTACTTCACCAAAAGGGTTATCAAGCCCTGGAAGTGGTGGAGTCACCATCCCTGGAGTTTAAGAGATATGCAGACATGTTGCTTAGGGACATGATTTAGTGATGGACTTGGCAGTCTTAGGTTAATGATTAAGCTCAATGATCTTAAGGATCTTGTCCAACCTAAACAATTCTTTTATTCTATTTTATGTATTTATTTTGACAGGATCAACTTGTATTAAATGTTGAAGCATTAAGGGCTGAAAATGACCAAGTGAGACTCAGAGCCACAACACTTCATCACGGGTACTAGCATTTAATTGTAGTTAAGTTTTTCCTTGTTTCTTTACAGTCTCTCTGCTAAATGCAATTTTGTCTATTATAACTGAAAATACTTTAGTCGTAGCTATATAATTGTACAGCTGTGTATTCTTTATAGAGCATATGAAGCAGTTTTTACACTGCTTTAAAAAAATTGGCACTGGTAGGACAATAGGAATCATTTGGGCGGGTTTTATAGTTTGTTTCCCTCTACCTTCCTTGGGATGAAATTTTTCTTTGTGTTCTAGTCGACCAGATTTCAGATACCCTATGACATCTTCATCTGTGGCTGACAGTCATACAGACTCCTATGGCACCTCATCAGTGTTAAGACGTCCCCAGAAAGGACGTTTGGCAGCTCTCAGAGATGAACCCTCAAAGGTAATACAACTCCGAAGCTGAAATAAAAATGAAACATGGGCAGCAAAATCACTTAGATGAGGCTAATGTATTGTAAGGAATTTCATAGAATTATAGAATGGTTTGGGTTGGAAGGGACCTTAAAGCCCATCCAGTTCCAATCCCTGCCATGGGCAGGGACACCTCTCTCTAGACGAGACTGCTCAAGGCTCCATCCAACCTGGCCTTGAACACTTCCAGGGAGAGGGGCACCCACAGCTTCCCTGGGCCGCTTGTTCCAGTGTCTCATCATGAAGAATTCCTTCCTAATGTCTAACCTAAATCTTCTCTCGTCCAATTTAAAGCTATTCCCCCTTATCCTATTACTGCATGACCTTGTAAAAAGTCCCTCACAGCTTTCTTGTAGGCCCCCTACAACTTCTACAATAGGAGTGCATAGCAATAAACTACTATATATATTCTGTATTACTAGCTAATGCACAGCTGCTGGTCTTGTTAATTGTTAACTAATAGTGGCGAAATTATGGTTTTGAAGTCTGATTTCTTTGAAGTCTGATAAGCCTGTAAAGTATAAGTCCTACTTTAGTGTCTATGTGCTGATGTTACTGTTCTGTAAGCAATTTTAAGTTCCTTTCAGGACATATAAGTTCTCATAGCATAAAACTCTCATTGGATTTGATAGCAAAATTCTACTGTGATTTAGTGGGTGTAGAGCAAAGATGTATGCCATTGTAATGTATTGAATGGGGCTGTCCCTCTTTAAATTTCATTGAACTGTAAAATGCAAAGTTTTCTACATTATAGCTTTTTTTTTGTTTCTGTAAACATTGCTGTCTTGATGGATGCGTTCAGCATGTAAGTGGACTTTTTAAAAATTACTTTAAACGTCTTGCAAAACAGTAGAAATTTCATGTTTTTCTCATTTGAGTTTGGATTTTTTTTTCTTAATTCTCTTAGGTTCAAACTCTGAATGAGCAGGACTGGGAGCGAGCCCAGCAAGCAAGTGTATTGGCAAATGTGGCACAAGCATTTGAAAGTGATGTTGATGTGTCAGATGTTGAGGATGATAGGGAGACTATATTCAGTTCAGTCGATCTGCTGTCACCAAGTGGTCAGGCTGATGCTCAGACTTTGGCCATGATGCTTCAAGAACAGTTGGATGCAATCAACAAAGAGATTAGGTATGGTCTGTCTGCTGCTAAGATTTTGATTAAAATGAATTTCTGTGATACTAAAAATCCTTTTTGTGTGGTTACTCAGGAAATGGTGGGTGCCCACTCAGTTTCTTGGTCGTGGGGTTTGACAGAAATTAACTTGTTTGCTTATGCCTAATTGCTCATTTCTGGTTTTTTGTCTCAGTCCCAGTTATGGAAGGGATTGTGTATTGCCAGTTTGACAGAAACCCCCATGTAGTGGTAATGGCAGTAGAGTTTATCCCTTTTTTCCAGACTGAATTAGAAGATTTTTGCAGTGTGCCTGTTTTACTGCTTCTTTCTAACACCAAGTCAACCATTCTGTTTATATGGTACCTGTTTGAATATAGTGTTCCTTTGAAATTTTTTTCCTTTTAGACTTATACAAGAAGAAAAAGAAAACACAGAGCAGCGTGCAGAGGAGATTGAAAGCAGAGTGGGTAGTGGAAGTTTGGATGCCCATGGCCGATTCCGGTCTATGAGCTCCATTCCTCCTCCCTATGCAAGTGGTTCACTTGCTGGTTCTTCCCCGCCTGGCAGTGGCCGCTCCACGCCAAGGCGGATTCCACATAGTCCAGCTCGGGAAGTGGACAGACTAGGTATAATGACACTGGTAAGTATCCGTTGACTTCAATTTTTCAGAAGAGTGTTTCTTTTCTCTAGGAAATAGCTGGGTTGTTTGATTTTTCTTCTTCTTCTCCTTACTCAGCTGTATTTTTCCTTTCTCTAGTTTTTTTTCTACTGCTTCCTTTCAACTTCTATAAAAATTGTAAGGTACAGTCATAATGATTAGGAAAAATATTCAGAACTCCAGTCTGTTATTTGGTCAACATCTCATGCCTAAGTATTCTTTCTGTTGTTACGGTCTTCTGACTCTTCTTCCTAGAAGAAATATGTTCTTTTGAACCTCTGGTACAGCAACCAGTTTCTCCCTCTGCTTTAAACTTGTTTTTTAGCAGTCTACTATTCCACTAAATACTCAGCTAAAAAGTGATTTGTATGTGTTATATTAATCCTGAAGATTGTAAAGGTATCACAGCTGTCCTAATAATTGCTAGTGTCTTGTTTAGTCTATTAATACTGGTAGGTAAAAGAAGTCTCTGTTAGACCTGGTATCTTATGAAGTAGTAGCTTGGACTAAGCAGTTCAGTGAGCAGAGGAAGATTGAGCCATTGTTTTGACATTCATATGACCAATTAGAAAAATCGGTCCTTCTAGGAGGTGCTTTATGTTTGTAAACCTGTCTGTAAGAACAAGGTAAAAGTTTTCTGCTTTATTTTTACATAAATGTTAAGCAAACCTCGCAGCTTCTCTTATTTGGAACACTGTTCACTAAGGAGCATCTTGGATGCAAAAATTTACTTGCAAGCACTCTCCAGAAAAAGCTCATTCTCTGACTTAGTTCTATATACTTTACTTTGTCTCCAGATTTGCATGTGCATTTGGAAGCTGTATTTACTAGTTGCACATGCAACACCGTACTTACTATACCTTCTTGTCATAGATTACTGCACTTGTATCATGCCTGTACTACACCATTCAGTAGGCAAGGAATGCTGTCCATCACTGTAAGAGCAGAGGGACAGTAAATGACTTGGTTCATTTATGTCTCTTATAGGTGTGTTCAAAACCAAGTATTTCTGCTGAATGCTTTTTCTGGCTTTATAAAATGAATGCATACATATACCAAAAAGTCTATTTTTGTCATAAAAAGGAATAATTTTGCCTTAGGTTGAGGGAAAAAACCTCCAAAACAGTATACTGTCTCTGCCCAGAGTGCAGCCTTCTTGTTCTACAGAAACTAACAAATTTCAAAGGGGAGTACCCTGTTCTAACTTGTCACAGTAATAAGCAATTAAGCTAAGTCCTTCTCTTACATAAAACCATACAAAGAATAGTAGCTAGATCAGAAGAATGGGTGTCTTGTGCTAAAATCTAGTGTAATTGAACAAAAATAAACTGTAAATAAGTCACTTTAGATAGTAAGAATTGTGATGTAAGGCACTTAATTGTTTACAGTTGCATTTGTCTGACGTTTTAGTACCTGGCAACTGATTCATGAGAGCATGAAAACAAGAAGCTGTGCTTCTAGAATTGCAGAACAAGAGCTTTCTAGAAACTTTTGGAACATCTATTACAAGTTTTCAGACTGAATGAGCTCTTGGAGGCGGGTTTTCAATGTTTTAATAGAAAGATGCATTAGTTTATGAGCATGATGGCAACATTAGCTTAGTGCTACCTTCAGTAGTGGTGTTGGGCAGTTCAGGTAGCTGAAAACCCCTCATGATTAATTAAAAAGTATGAACATGGTAAATAATGAAATCTCTACAGCTCTCCAAGAGTTCTTGTGGACAGTTTTCATTCTGTGTGATAAACACTTTCATTTTTATGGGTTTTCGGGTTTAGTAGATGAAAGAATCGGCACGTTTACAAGAAGTCTGCTGTACTTTGTCTAAGAACCCGAGGAGGGACTGGATAATGTTCGAAGGTCCCTTCTAGCCCAAGCCCTTTTTTGAACTTTTGATTTATTAACATAATACTCTGTTAGACTGAATTAATCTTTACCCGTTAATGCTGCATAATTCGCATGTATTCTGAGTAGAAAAGTGATTAAAAGTTCTCATGTGTAGGAAGGAAACACAACAATATGCCAACTTCAAAGGGTACTGACTTCATTTTTTTTTTTACTTTTTATTTTCTTTTGAAATAATTTGTTGCCAAATACAATGGTAATTATTAAACAAATTATCTCAGTTTTAAATTTGTCAGCATCAATCTGAATAACTTGTTTATGTAACTCAGCGTTGCTGCCTTGCTCCGTGCTTTGGCAGGGGTAGGAAGTAGATAGGAAGTGAGATACAGTGGGTTGTCTTCTGGAGGGGATGAGAGCATGAAATAAAACTGATGGTACTCTTGCTCAAACATTCCAGCACTTTAAATGTAGTTAAAAAAAACAAACAAAAAAAACCCACCAAAAAAACAGAACACTATTACTGTATAGAAATCAGCTGTTGTTGCACTCTGTCTTTCACAGTTATTAAAGTAGGGCTGCTTTTGATGCTGTGTAGAACACAACTGCAGAAGTTGCTGAGGTGCCAGAAGGGCCTGGTGCAGAAGCATTTTAAGCCTGCTATGGCTATAGCGTAGGTTATGTAGTCCAAGGCAAGTCTTTGACATGTCAGTGGAAATTCTCTCACTTTTTACAAGCAACACCTTACACCTCCGTATGCTTTACTGGTTTTCTTGTTGAAGATAATGCACGTTTTGTGTGCTATTTTCCTGTGACACCAATTCATTCAAATATTTATGCTACTTTTGTCGATAACCAACTATAAGTCTTGATTACTTTTTTTTCCTCTCGGTTCCTTTTCCACTCTTCAGGGATACTTAAGTCCGTGATTTGAAGAGCACTTCACACTCTGTCTCTCTCTGCCATTGCTGTAATTGTTACTTATATTCTCCCTAATATGTTTTGTCTGTACTAATTGTTTTAGTCCATGCTACAGTTTATAATAAATACGGCTTTTCCAAATTTCTTTCCTTTGCATGCACCTATCAGCCTAGTGATTTAAGGAAGCACCGTAGAAAGGTAAAAATCTTTAGTTTATTTACTGGTGTGCCCTTTCATCTCCTTCCTCATCCTCAAACTCATTAATGGATAACAGGAACATAAAAAAAGCATTTGCAGGGTAGCCCTATAGTAAAGCAAGACTATATGCTCTTTGATATTAAGAATAAATGGCTTATCATCTTGCCATGAGTGTGGCTTTGGTTTGCATGCTTTTTTTGTTTATTTGGAGGTTTTTTGCTGGTGTGGGGACTGCTGTGTTGCCTTCTGTTTGTAACCACTGTTTTATAATCATCATGAAACTTTAATTTTAAAGATCTGTTACTGCACGTACAAATAAGTCTCTTAAGTCTATTTCTGTTATTCAGACTTTGAGACAAGCCACAGCTGCAGGTATGTAGAAACTGACTTCATAAAACCTGGTAATCCTTCTAGTTATTGTCTAAACACATAAAAGTGAGAATTGAGATGCCTTTCTTTTTACAGGACTCTGTTTTTCTTTCTCTGCACTTGCTTAAACTGAAGTCAGTTAAATTAGTTTTATGGTGCTGAAGACATTACTTCATTTCTTAGCTTTATGAATCAATGAAAGATAAGTGCTACTTGCTCATTTCATAAGTCAAGCCTGAAATTTAGTAATTTATCACTGAAAGTAACAGAAAATCCCGAAAGAAATCAAACAAAAAATAGGCAACTGCAGAGTGATAAGGGCAAGCATAAATAAAAAATAGGCAACTGCAGAGTGATAAGGGCAAGCATAATCCTTTAATGCTGAAATAATTAATTTTTCCTTTTGTATTTTATGTAGCCTTGATATTGCAATTGTGTTTTGGCATTTCCAGCTAACCCTGTAAGTTTCCATTCTTTTTCCATTAGTCTCCAGCTTCTAGAGAAGAGGTACGAGATGATAAAACCACAATAAAATGTGAAACATCGCCACCTTCTTCACCTCGATCTTTGCATTTGGACAGAGTCCAAAAAGGAGCTTTGCATACAGTGAGCCACGAAGATATCAGGGACATAAGAAAGTAAGTAGCTGTCAATAAGTCAAACCTGCCAGTAACTTGATGTTTGAGATTATCAGAATAAACTCCTAAAACTGCAAAGCTATTCAGCCTATAGAATTTTAGTCTAGATATTAAAGTGTTTCTCAAAAGTAATGAGTATGAGCACATAAATGGATGATCATGTTACATAAACATCAATAATACAGATTTTGTTAATGATAATAAATGGTATTATGTGAGCAGTTTTTCTGGTAATCAAAGTTTGCTTTGGAAATGCAAGATGTATAATTCTAGCCTTTTAATAGGCTGGAGTTTAGCTATAAATTCAGATACAAGTTGGAAAATTACCATTATTTTGATTGATAGGTGTTCTTTTTAAAGTACCTAAGCATCTGGGTTGGAGTCCACTCAAGTATTTCAAACTTCCATTGTCAGGAACTTATGTTGTCAACCCTGGCCTCTCTGAATTACGCTTTAAACACTTTAATTCTTATTTATTAAGTTAAGAACTGACTTGTAGTTACATACTATGGTGTATAAATCTTACATCCCTTCCTTTCTTGCATGATTTATGTTTCCACTGTTTTTTCTGTTCAATGACGTGTTTTAGTAGATACGTTTCTTTTCATGGCTCATTAAATCCTGAAATTAAGTGTCATTAGTGAATTACTGAGCTTTTGTTCACTTGCACAGAAACCTGAACTTGTTAGGCCAGTGTATGTTTTACGTGTGCTCCTTTATGACTCCTTTTTTTTTAATAAAGTTCAACAGGCTCACAAGATGGTCAAACAAGTAATCCTAGTAGCAGTAATAGTAGCCAAGATTCCCTTCATAAAGCCCCCAAAAAGAAGGGGATAAAATCCTCTATCGGCCGCTTATTTGGCAAGAAAGAAAAGGGACGACCTGGACACCCAGGCAAGGAAGCACTAGGACAAGGTTGGTTTGCTTTTTCTTTTCTGCACAGAAAGAGACACAGTGAAAGATGAATTTTGTGATGTCTGTATCAGTGTGTGCACATTTATGACTGATTATTTTTTTGCTGATGTTCACATTTTTTGGAACTCGTGACACAATCATCTGTTTGTGTCCCTTTTACGAGTGCAGGGTGGTAGTTCAGATATTGCTGTCTTGTAGTCTTATGTCACCAAGTTATTGAACTATTGCAGATAGTTGAAATTTTTGCCTCATAGAACTGTTATCTTGGAAGTGAAAGAGGCTTTTGTTATTATTGGCACTGACAGTCATGTCTTTGCTTTGGACCCAAAGGAACCCCCTTAAAACGAATCCAGTTGGCTTAGTAAATGCTATGGTTACCGTTCTCTCTTCTGTAATTCTTTGCATAAAGCAGTACCCTTGATGTTGACACCACCCTTAAGTGATACGAGAACACTCAAAATTAATTTTGCAAGTGGTTGAAACATGAGGTTCTTGGTGTAACTCCAGCTGGTTTTAGACAGCACTTATTCGACTCCCTACCAATCTGATTTTCCTATATTTCTACACCATTTTGATGGGTGTTAATTCAACTAGAAAATGAAATGATAGAGGAACCTAGCGGTTTGGCTTCATACATTTCTGGTCAGTAATATTACAAAGGTTTAAATACTTGTGTTCAGGAAAGCAGTAGTGATTTTTGAGTTAGAAATGGCCAAAATAAAGATGACATTGCTTTTTGTTTTGGTTTGGGTTTTTTGTAGGTGGCATGGCAGAAGCAGATAGTTCCTCTCAGGATGCATTAGGTCTCAGCAAGCTCGGAGGTCAGGCAGAAAAAAACAGGAAAATGCAGAAAAAGTAAGTTATTGAATATTTTTCATCCTCTGTTGTTAAGGTATTGCTTTGTTTAAAAAGGTCTTGTTTTCTATTGTTTTGTATTCAGGTATTTTTGGCTATTATGGTGCTATGGCTAATAATCCTTTTTTTACTCTTTTTCCAGAACATTAATAGTAGCATAGTTTGTGGTAACTTTGAAATGAATTTCAGTGCCGAAACCTTATTGTTGAAATGCTGCAATAAAAAAAACCCATGGAGATAAAGTGGATTCTTATAAAAAATTCCTCAAAATTTGTTCTATTTAATACCTATTTTGTGTCTAATTGATTTGGAAGATTTCCCAAAGTTGTCTTTGGCTGGTATTTGTTCCAGAGTGTGAAAGAGTTGACAGAGTGAAAGCATGAGATGTTCTGTACAGACATCTTTCCGTATGCACTTGCTGGTTCTTTTCTGGCACGTGACTCTGAATGTCTTTTGTTTCTAACTGCTGCTGCATTCACGTTTTTCACTTCTGTTTGACGTTCTCTTGACCATGTACCCATAAGCTCTAATTTTTTAATCATTTGTGACCGTTCCCTTTTTTATGGCAACTTCCAGATAGGCAGATACCTTTTCCAAATCAGAAGATTTTTTTTTTCCAGTTTGTGTCCCAGAAAATGTTTAGTTTAGCATTCACCGTTTGGGTAGCTATTGTGTGTCTTGTTCCCAGGCTTGGAAGAGATGACACAAAGACTATAATCATATTTAGTTCTTACTAAATATTACTACTAGCAGAAATTTTGACTCGATGCTTATATGGTAATACAGGAAACACTGTAATATATATAAGTAGGATAAGACATTCCTTGCATTTTTACCACCCAAAGCTGAGCTATATAACTTGTACTTTTGTTGCTTTTGTTCTGTTCAGCTCTCTTTTACTTTGTGTCAAAAAAGCTGACCAAGATCTGTCTTACTTTTATCTTCTGAAGACAGAATAGTGAATGTTGAAAAGAGAGTGTTGTAATTTTCTCTGTGAGAGAGTTCTCTTGCAGTACCTAAGTTCTATTAACTATAACTGCTAATGCAAACCAGCAGTGTGTTGGTCTGAAAAGTCAGAATGGAATGTGGTTTTGTTTGTATAACGGAATGCTCAGCTGTTTTTCTTCAGACTGTTAGACTGAAGGCACTCATACATTATTATGATTTAGTATTTTCCCTTTTGTACAGAGCTTTAAAGTCAGACCATATCTTGGTTGAATAAATAGTTTTAGTCTGGTCATATCTAAATAGTGGTAGGCCTGTTCTTTGAACAATATAGATCTTTCTTAATACCAGCAATAAATTTCATTCTAGAGGAAAACAATCTATGCTGTTGTGCTTTAGTAAATGCAAAATATCTACTTGTAGATAAATCACGGCTTTTCTTTGTAAGCATTCTGCCTTTCAAAAATGTACTGGTATTACTGAAAGCCTCATGGCTGCATATTGTGGTTCCTTAAAATGCTAGCATCGAAAACATAGTTTGATATTGCTTTGCTAGGAAGTAAATAGAGAAGGTGCTTGTTCACAGGAAGATACCTATGATTCAGGTATTTCAGTGGGTATGGAAAAAGACTGTGTTGATGAAGATAACGTATCGTAGTGGTTAGTTTCATTAGTCTTACTGCTGAGAGCAGCAGCAGGGCCCTTTGAACTTCCATGAGAAGCAAATCTTCCCCTTGTAAAATTCCTAACAAGATACTTTAATCTTGCTTAGTCGGAATCCTGATGGGTATTCTGAATGTAGGAAGCAATATTATTACAAAGTGCCAAAGATTCCTTGTTGCCTTCTTGGGATGCTTCTTATCCAAAAGAAAAAGTGGTAAAGCTGCTCTGAATTGCTTCTCACTTGGATACTGGAGGAAGGTGGAGTAAAAACAAATTCTCAAAGCTAACTGTTAACTTAAAATACTGTACTCAGTGAAAGGAATACCAGTTACCTGAATGCTTGGAACAGTGGCAGCTATTTCTATTTATAGTTGTCACTAATCTGTCTTTGCTTGTTTATTGTTCTGATTTATGCATGCATGCTGCAAACAGGATGAGGGCAGTATTCAATGTCTTCACTAACAAGCCTCTATTTATAGTTACAGAATTAAATTACAGTATGCATTATTTGTCTGGTTTTGTATACCTTTGCGTTCAATTTAATCCCAGTTTTATATTTTTCCTTCATTGTTTTATTTTCCTTTTGTTTACCTTTTGATGTGGTAGTGCAAAATCAGGGTAAGTTTATATTTACTTTATTAGGATTGTTGTGAAACTCTGATAAATCTTAGTTGGATTTTTTAGCAATATATTAAAAGCTCTTTGTCCAGAAAAGTCTAATTATGAGAGAAGATAATAGATTCCAAAGAATTTATTGTGAAAATGTGTTGCTGAAATAAATCCATTGTCATCTAGTTTAGTGTGAATGCTAGTTTGATGCCTTGTCTTCATTTGCTTGTTGTGAATGTTTATGATGGAAATAAGAAGCCCTACTTAGATGGATTAGTTTTGTAATCTGGATTTTGAACGTTGTTAAGCAATAGTAGATATTTGTGGCAATTAATTTCCAAGGTAGTTGGTTTTCTGTAAAACCATTGCTCTGTTTCCTAAAGTTGTTTCTAGTCTTTTGCTTATGCTGTTCGTCATCTTTGTGAGCTGTACTGTTGTCAGCGTTTGCCACAACTGTGTGTGCTTTTCTGTGTACATGACAAACTTAATACTGTATTAATTGAAAAGGAAGGCAATCCTGAATTTAAGGTAATTCTCCTTAAAAAGTTACACCCGAAAAGTTCATACACACCTGAAATCAACATATAATAAGGATGCTAACTTCCCACTGATGCTCTGCCTCAAATTAGTCTGGTTTTACTCTGTTGCCTTTCAGGTTTTACACCTTGTAACTGTCATTTCCATCAGTTTTGCTCCCTTCACCACTTTCCTACAGTGTTTTCTCTATTCTTGTCTTCTTCCAAACCAGTAATCTTGATCCATCCAAGAAACTTGGAATACAGCATTCCCCTTTGGCTACAAGGTGTGGATTTATCCATTCCCATGCTGTCTTAATCCAGCTGACAGAGTGATGCTGCCCTGGGCTCCCTTCTTTTCCTTGTCAGGTTAGCGTGTGCTTTCCTGCCAAGAGCCATTCTATAAATACAAATACTTCTGATAGTCTTCAAAGGGCCTTGTGTGTTCACTATTACATCAAGCACCTGCAGTTTTGACATCATTTCTCATCCCATATGACCACAATTTCTTTGTTGTCCACAGCAAGTCTTGGATACCTTTTGAATGTGCCTAACAACAAGTGTTCCCCTCCTGCAGCAGCACATTTGGTCTCCCATTCTAAATGATGTTCAGGCAACTTTTTATCAAGTCCATAGATATCTATCCCTTGGTTCTGTCACCTAAGAGTTATTCCAGTAGCCAGCAACTCCTTTAATGTTATGTCCTTGACGGTGCAGTCTTTATGCCATCTCTTAATGCTGCAAACACTACTGCGATGTTTTTTTTCCTCAAAGATACGAGGCTAGATTTTGCACCCACTTCTTAAATGGTTCAGTTGGATGGTCTGTAAAACTAAACTGGTGTGTCATTTGTGATCTTTACATCACCTGATCATGTATCTCTAGAATGCAGCGAGTTTCTTGGTGAAGCTGGAAGGGAATTGTTGGAAAATTGTTCCCTGCTATAGGAAAATACCCGTCAATGCTTCATTTGGAGATGAAATAGCAACTACCTTTTGAATTCTTCCCACGAGAAGTTTTGTCCCTGTGCTGTCTCCAGCTTTCAGTTTAATGATTTCCTGTGCAAGCAAGTTTCTTTATCTTCTTGCATATAAACAAATTCTGCGATTAGTTTTCTAATTCATGGATGTGTTCTTTTTGGATTTATTTAAATAATTTCTGCATAAAGTTCTCTCATAAACATGTCTTGTTTCTCTTTCAGCATGTCTGCCTCCATCACATAACACTTCCTTCCAGCCACACAATTATTTTCTGCATACAATACCACCATGAGTCTTAAAGTTTGCATCATAAACTCTTCTTGTGCTTTTGTTGCATTCCCTGTACCGCTCATCTCCAAATGATTTGCTGTTTCATTTTTAACCTGAAGTACGCAGAGACTTTCATAAAACTAGCGGAAATAATGCTAGTGTTCTCTTACCTGCAATAAATACCTCAGGCAGCTCTGCAAGCCAGGGGCGGCTGCAGTGATCACATTCTCTTGTGGGGTCATCCTTGTCACAACAGAGGCTACTTTGAGCCTGTCTGTGTTATTTCATCGCTCATGGGCCTCCCTTGCTGCATAGTGATCTTACCACAATAACTGAAAAGTAAGAGAAAGACAGCAATTTTGAAGTTAAACTACTTGGGGAAAAAAACATTGTATTCCTTTCTGTCAAATACAGTATTAAGCATTTTATTCTGTTCTTACCAAGCAGTATAATATCTTAATAATTCATTTTTGATGTTTTTAATCTTAAAAAAATGAAGCAGGTAGTGCTTTCTGGGGTTAATGTAATGTGTTCCGAGGTAGCAGGAAAATAGCTGATCCTTTATTCCTAATTCAGAAGTATATGTGCCTTTTTGAAGTGTATGCATATGTATTAACTTTTATGATCTTCTCTTTGTTAGTAAAACCTAGCTAATGAGCTGCGAACTGCTGAATGCTATTTCCACCTTAATTGTTGTGTCTTAAAATGGTTACATTAGAACGGTTATTTGTAACCAGTTATCTGACAATTCCTTCCTTCCTCCCTTTCTTCCATTCCTGGGCAGCACACTCAATTAGGATGAGCTATTAATTACGATGTTCTTCTGGAGTAATAGGAATTTATTGATATGCAGGTGAAGTGCTATCTATTGCTAAAAGAGTTGCCAGTATATTTATTATTTCATTGGGTATTTTTTATATTTAGTTATCTTCCAATATAACATAAGGATCCTAGGTATCCTGGCATGACTGAAAGAGCTGATTACTTGTTTATTGATTTTTCATTTGTAGCAAAGGAAGCTACTAGTCTGTCAGTAACCCCCTTTTCAAGATGTCTTGTGTGGTAGTTTTTTAGTAAACCTATATTATTGCTGCTTATCTTAATTCTACACTTGCAGGCATGAATAAAAAGCATAAAACATTGAAACCTGTCCAGTTAGGTGAAGTTTTTTTTCTAAACTTCAGAGGAGAGTGAATGGAGACTTAAGCATATACAACTCATTTTCAAAGGCAGCTTACATAAGCTTTTTTTCAGATTTTATCCATTTTTTCAGACAGCTGTATCCAAAGCAACATTGCATACTGATACTTGCAACACTAGTTCTTGTCTCTTGGTTTTTCCAGTGTTTTTGACAGCTTTTTATAGGGGTCTTTTGAGCTTCCATTGTTTTTGTAAGCTGAATTGTCAATATTAAAATCGAGTCTCCTCTATTTCAGAATAACAAAGAAAATGAGGTTGTCATAGGAGATGAAAGCTGAGTTTCGGTACACAGCCTTACAGAATTTAATTGCCTAAGCGTGGCATTCTGAATATAATGGTTGTCTGAAGCTGTGTCTGAAATTCTGACAAGCTGCAATTCACCAGTTAAAAGGTTACTGTCCCAATTTCCAGCCTCAAGAGCTTGATGGACAGTGCCGCTGCGATGGCATGGATATCTGGTGTACCTATACATTTCCACAGGTTTTAAATCTGTGTGTTAAGGAAAAATGACTGCTTTGGTTCAGTCTAAGTTACTGAACAGAAAATTGCAGCAGTTGAGAATCTGACTGTGACAAATAAGCTAGATCTCCACTTTGTGTTGGCAGTATTTGGTTAGAGTGTCTGTAGCAGTTTCAGTCCTTGTACGTGTGCTGTGGCTGACTTAGTGGGTGCATTCTATAAGGCTGAGAAAGGAAAAAAGGTTATTATCGGAAAGAAGACAGTCAGTTGAATGCAGTGTTTGAATTGTAAGATCTAGTTACAACCAGTTTCTTTGTTATTAATAACTCTTTCTATAACCATAGGCATGAGTTGCTAGAGGAAGCCAGAAGACAAGGTTTGCCTTTTGCTCAGTGGGATGGGCCTACTGTGGTTGTGTGGTTGGAGGTAAGCGGCCCTTCCAAAATAAATAAATACCACTCCCCCCCAGTGTACAGACTTCTAAAGGATTTAAGTTTTTGGGGTCAGGAATATTTTCCAAATTCTGCTTATTTTGGGTTTTTTGTGTTTCAGCTGTGGGTTGGGATGCCAGCCTGGTATGTGGCTGCTTGCCGAGCAAATGTGAAAAGCGGTGCTATCATGTCAGCCTTGTCTGATACAGAAATACAGCGTGAAATTGGAATCAGTAATCCTCTGCACAGACTGAAGCTGAGGCTGGCTATTCAAGAAATCATGTCACTGACAAGTCCATCTGCTCCTCCCACCTCAAGAACGGTAAGGAAGGTGATTCAGCATTGAACATCTTTTTAGAAACATTAGAATTTCCAAAACTTCTAATGCAAACATGTAGCTGAAAGGATTTGAGCTTCAAATAAGAATTGCTGGAGACATTACATTGTATAAGAACACACATTATTTAAATGTAGCTTGTTTCTTCCTTTCATGGAAGTTAAATGAAGGAATAACAACATATTCATTCTTAAGGGAAAGAAAAGTATATATATCAGTGTAAGTATATAATCCAAAATTCAATATTTAGACTACACGTTATTTGCCTTATCTTTTGGCCTTGGAAGAATTTAAAATACAGAAATAGCATAAATAGATATACAGAAATTTGTAATATAGTCAGAGGCTTCTTTAATTCATGTGTAAAGCCATTAATTCCAAGTAACGATTCAGACTACGTAAACTAGGAGTCCACTTGTCTCTCTATACTATAGTAAATGTAGACACCTATTGTTAGTGTGAATTTTCTCTCACGAGTGAGTCTGCCCTGCAATCTGAAGTTACTCCTGAGTTTCCTAGAGTTACGTACTGGACTACAAATGCATTTTTCGGATTAGAGCAGAGTCAATTGTTTGCCCATTAATTGCAGCAGTATAAGCTATTTATCACATTCAATTTTGTTAATATCTTTGAAGAAAAGTGATCCATGTTAATAGGCTTTTATTCCATGCCATTACTTTCCATAGATATACCTATACTTAAGACTTTAGAAACCATTGCTTTTGCCCGTGCCTGCTCCTTACATGTACCGATTGCTTATATGTTCTGCAACCTCTCCTCTTTGTTACTGCTTTCCTTTCACTGGATGGGATTGGTTCCCTGTGGGGTCATATTAGACCACGGGAAATGTCTGGGTAACACATGAAGAAATGGAAAATCTTACAGCCACACAACAAACGGTCAGTTTATGGTGTTGCCACTTCGTTCCTTAGAGTGCTTTTCCCACTTTTTGAACCTTTGAATCAAGTGCCTTTTGGTCTTTTTTTTTTTTATTTCTTTCCTCAAATTAATGCATTAACATTCTGGATCATTGCTTCTTCTAATTATTAACCTTGTAGCCTGCATCTTGATAGGTATTTTCAGAAGGGGGAAAAAAATCAACACTAAGATTGAAAACAAAACTTTCCAATCTCTAAAATGTAGCTTTGATTTGATTATCTTGTAGAAAAATTTGAATTATTTGTGTGGAAATTTCTTCTCTCTGGAAAACTTAATCAGTAGATGAATTTTGCAATCTTTCATATGAAAATGAGTGCCTTGTTTATTTTTTTTACAATGCATGATGCTTGCTTTATCTAGGATTTTTCAATATGCAGTAGACTTAGTCTTGCAGTGCATCTTTAACTTTTATCTCCTTACTAAACTTAAATACTAATACATATGTGTTCTTTTGCTTTTCTAACCACGTAACAGGAAGATGAGGAGGGAAGCTGGGCTCAGGTTGGAAACTTTATGTAATATTATAGAGTATTTGTAAAACTGTCACAAAAATTAGAGCATGAGAGAATCTGTTTTTCCTTTGTAGCAATTTCTTTTAATGAATCTTGGTGTGGCTTGGGAATTGGGAGAGGGGGAGACTATACACAGGCTTATCTCTGTATAATACATACTTTGAAGATGCACTTTTATAGTTAGATGATTTAAATATTTTGGTAGTTTATCATTGGAATATTGTAAAATATTTTATTAATAGACACAAAAAAAAGCTATGATAAGGATTTTTAATAGGGCCGTTAGGGGCAAGAGTCTTCAGGAGTCTGTCAAGTTATCCTCTAGCATACAAATCATCAAAATGCTGTTACTCTTTCATAATAAGTACTGTTGTATTCTATGTATTGAGCATATTAGATCAAAACTGAAAATAATTTAATGGCATGTTTTGGTGGAGGAGGTGGCTCTCTAGGAAGTCGAAAGTCCAACAGAGAGTCCCTGTTCAGCCTGGCCACCATCACAGGTGTGCTACAAGACAAAGTTAACCTAGATAGTTAAGTAGATTTCTGTGCGCTAATTCTGTAATCCTCCTTGATTAATTGTTTTCCCTTAAACTGGAAACAAATCCTAATTGTATTTTCAGGGATTGAGATAGTTGAGTATTTTACACAGGGATATAAACAAAACTCGGGATTTGCCCGTGACCAGTATCTTTGGACAGTGTAGACTCTTCTTGCTTGGCTACCCTCCAGCTTAAACCCAATTAAGTCCCATTAACTACGTCTCAGATACTCATCTGCAGATTGTTAATGATAACAATCGTAGCTTGCCTCCCTGTTCCAAGAACAGCATGCTCTTTCAGTCTGCTACCTAGCGATGGCTTGGAGAAATGCATGCATTCCCGCGTGGCCTTGCTCTTCTCTACATGATGTTTCCTGTAGAGGATAAATAAAGCTTTGGGCTTTTATTTGCCCAGTAAAAATTAATTACTACCCTTGACTTGAAATAATGAGCTGCACATTTTTGTTGCCTACGAAATGATTAGATGCATAGTTATAAACTCTTATTTTTAGAAGTTTTCTCCAAAAAATGCCTGGTGATTTGCAGGTCTGAAATGCCGTGAGGGAAGTCTTCTCCCTCACTGTCCTCCCACGCCAGCATTTAGAATTGCTTGTTCTTCAGTAATGGGTTTTTATCATTTTTTGCTTGATTGACTGGGATCAGTTTCTGAAAACAGTTAAGAGTATTTAAAAAAAACAAACCTGCAGTTATTTTTTTTTCTATGTTCTATTTATATAGTAATGTGAAAAGTAAGATATCCCTTCTCTCCCCAAATTTCAAGAGATACAAAATTTTCAGTGTCTTAACAAAATTACATTCTGTGGCTCTTGCTATCAAAACCATATAAATTAGTCTTTTAAAATTTGTATTGTTTTTTTCCTATTTTTTATACTCTTCAACATGAAATACAATAAGGCAGTTAGACTTTCTGATCTCAAGATCTAAAGTTGTTTTTCCTTATGAGGTTGACTTCAGAAAACATACGTGTAGGATTCAATATTTTCATGTGCTTACCTTTACAGGCTAAGAATTAAGTAAACATTGTTTTACTTTTCTCTTTAAAACATGTTGTCTTAAAAAGCTTTTTGCTTTTATTTCTCCTTTTAATAAGCTTATTCTTTAATCTTTCAAAAACAGACGTTAGCATATGGTGATATGAACCATGAGTGGATTGGCAATGAATGGCTCCCCAGTCTGGGGCTCCCTCAGTATCGCAGCTATTTCATGGAATGTCTCGTTGATGCTCGAATGCTGGACCATTTAACTAAAAAAGATCTGCGCGGGCAACTTAAAATGGTGGACAGCTTTCACAGGTAAAGAAACTTAAGCTTGAGACCTAACTTACATTAAATGTTTCTGTTGTCTCTAAATGTTTTTTTTCTATTTTTTTTTTTTATTTTCTAAACAGAAACAGTTTTCAGTGTGGAATTATGTGCCTCCGAAGACTGAATTATGATCGAAAAGAACTTGAAAGAAAAAGAGAAGAAAGCCAGAATGAAATTAAAGGTTAGTGCATTGTCTTGACCTCAGTCTGATTCTGATGTGTTTTCATGATCTGCTTAAAAAATTTAAGGGGAAAAAAAAACTATTAGAGGGGAGGAATTATTTATAAAATATCAAATGTTACATACAGGAGATATGTCTGGGTGCAGAACCCTAACAGTGAATTATGAAACACATCATGACATCATTCACTCGTGCAGAGGTGTGCTGCTACAAATGCAGACTCTTTAAAAACTCATACTGCTATGAATCTTGCAATAAAACAAAATGCTTTAGGAAGATGAGGGTCTTGAAAAAGTTCTTGTGATTTTATATGATTTTATTGTTTCTTGTGGCTGATGATTTTGATTACCCAGCACTTTATAAAAAAATATCCTGGTGACTTAGGTGTTTATATCTTCCACGTCCGTGATGACTACTGAACAACAAAGGAGGAAGAAAAAGCAGGATGGGAACTCGCAGTATTTTCCAAGAATTCCCATAGAAATTTGTCCCTGGCCTAGTGTCAGAAGTCTTTTTTGACATCTTGGACTAAAATTTTAGGGTTATCTTGTACACAGTTTGCTTAGAAGGCTCTGCTTGCACTTCCCCTTTCCTTTTAAAGTGTTGATACCCTTTGATGGTGGTTCTACTAATTGTGCTGGAGAGTGTTCCCAGGAATTGCAATTAACTGGCACAAAACAAGGCTGTGTTGCGGCTGGTAGAGCCGTTTTAGCCTACTGAATGGTATGGCTGCATCTGTTGGCCAAAGAGAATTGCTCCTTGGAATATGTAATTCTTAAATTCCTCCTGGGAATTGTTTGGGAAGAATGCTAGTTGACACAAGCCATAAACATGCAATGTATCTTTATAAAAGTTTGACTGGCATAGACACTCCTGAGTAGTGTAAAAACCCTACTTGTGAGAACATAGTTTTTGGTTTGACGTTTGGACTGAACCTGTAATGGCTGATTTATAATGTTTTTCCTTGGAAAAGCTTGGAGATGAGAGTATGCTGATTGTGGAACTGTTAGCGTGAAATGCCTTCCAGCAAACTTTAACATATTTACTTTCTACATTAAATTTATGATTGTGAAGAAGTATAGTAGTAAACACACACAAGCTGAAGGTTAAATCTGCATTACTAAATTGGACACTTTCAGAATTTAAAGGTAGATAAAATGTTTAAACTTAAAAACAAGCCTTAAAGCAATAATAAATAAGGCTTTCTCTTCAAATTCAGTAGGAAGCATGTGAGAAACTGCTGTAAGATTTTTCTTTTGAGTAGTAAATTTTCTTCCACAAAATATTTGATGTGTCTTGGGTGAGGTCCAGGCCCCTAAATGGCTGTGCAAAACAGAAGATTCTGCATTTCCCATCTGCATGAACGCTATGCCCGGCTGAACATGTCTTGTAATTGTGACTGTAGCCTTCCTCTAGGCAGGGAGGGGAGATTGAGCGAGGACTATTCCTTCTGGTTACAAGGAAAACTACTGTATAGAAATGATCTGACAGTGAGCAGTGGAGTCTAAGCATTAAGTTTTGTTACCGATTCAGAGCATTTCATGCATTCCAAAAAGGCAGGGGCAGATTAGATCACAACCTTAAATGTTAAATAACAAAATTTATTGAGGGCTACTACTTAAGAGCATTTATGATGAATTGTGTATATGTGAAAACCAATTCTGATGCAAGCATAGGGATGAAGAAAGGACTATGAGGTTTTTGTTCAGAGAAGTTGCCTTGCTATAAATGGGGAAACTTATTATCTCCACAGATGTCCTTGTCTGGAGCAATGAAAGGATGATCCATTGGGTAGCGTCCATTGGTCTTAAAGAATACGCGAATAACCTTATAGAGAGCGGAGTTCATGGTGCACTTGTGGCCTTAGATGAATCATTTGATTACAATGCATTAGCTCTCTTATTACAAATACCCACTCAAAACACACAGGTAAGCAAGAAGTAGTTATGTTATGGCCTATATGATTTTTCTTCCCTCTAGGAAGATTAAAAATGGAACTGATTGGGTTTTGCTTAGGGAAGTGCATGTCCTTCTCTTTCCAGCTCTGGAAACTTTAGAAAAGTACTCTGTTGTCCTGTAAGAGAAGAACATAAAACTACATGTTTCTTACTGTTCTCTAGTTCTTAGTAACAGATCTGGTTGATAAATGTTTTGGAACAAACTCTACTGTTTGAGTATTTTCCTTGTAGCTCATCTTCACAACATTAGGCTAAAACTCATCATTTTGTTGTTTGCTAGTTTTTGTTCTGAAATAACTAAGTTTGAGCCAGAAATCATGAACTTTCATGTCATAACTAAGGAAGGGGACAGCTGTTAAGTCTTCCTTAAATTTTTAATAAGTGATTAATTCAATTGTAACTTGTCAAGTACTAAGTACTTAATCTGATCAGGTCTTAAACCGTTCAGGGGATATTAAATTTAAAAAACTGCTATAGGTTACTAATTGCTAATCTTTTGGAATTAATTTTAATTTCTTTCATACTATAAACTCCAGGCTCGTGCTGTTCTGGAGAGGGAATTTAATAACCTTCTTGCTATGGGCACTGACAGAAGACTTGATGAAGTAAGTTACTTGAACTGTTGACCCATTTTATGGTCCTAGGAACTTTATCAGAACTGTTAAAGAGATTCACGCTGAAATTTTTCACTTAAGCTGTTGACAGAATAGTGTCAAATCTTGAAATTCTTGGTCTTAGTTTGTGAATGTGGCAGGTTTTGTGTATTTAGGTAAGGTAACTTTGAGTATGAAAGTACTGAGATGATTTGCAAAGTACATTTTTGGAAGTGGGACTAAAACTACTGTGTTTAGTAAGTGCAATATAGTATATCTAAAGTGAAGTATTGCTTTAAAGATGCAAGTGTGCTGCTAAATGGGGGGAAAATGCACTGGGGTTAAGTTTAATGCACAAATTTAAGGTTACCCAAGTGCTTAAGCAAAATACTGCATGGCAGCGTAGTATTTACTACGCTTATGTTTTTCCCCTCACTATCATTTCTGTAATTTGTAGCATGAGAAAGCCACTCCTCATATCCCTTAAGAATGAGTGATTCGGCACTTAGGAATTACACTAAATCATGAGTTACAAACATTCAAAGTACAAAACACTTTCCTAAGTGTGTCAAGCTCATGAATTTCCTTAGTGACTGAACTGAAGAGCCTACGCTTGAGCAAAAGAAGACAGATTGTTGCATATGAAGGCCTCTGCTGCTGTTTTACCTGAACCTTTCTGAAAATTAACTCATTCAGTGGTGATATGTTTACTGAAGATTGTTAGTAATCCTGCATTTGTTTCAATTGCTATTGATATTTGTCAATGTAACAGGATGATGATAAAAGCTTTAGGAGAGCACCTTCGTGGAGAAAGAAGTTTAGACCAAAGGACATAAGAGGTTTAGCTGCTGGATCAGCAGAGACTCTGCCTGCGAATTTCAGAGTTACAACCTCAATGTCTTCACCTTCTATGCAGCCAAAGAAGATGCAGATTGATGGTATGGGTTTTGTATTATTTTAAGCATGATGCACTATTTTTGCTTGAGATGACAGAGGAGTTAAGTTCAAAATACTTTATTTCTGCATAAAAGCATCTGCCTTGTGCATGGTTGTGTATATAACACTGTGTTTAACCATAGGGTGCTTTATAATTTTAGGAAGCTGTACTAGATGTGGAGTTTCTTCTTACTTTGCTGGATTGACAAAATAACCATTATAGTTAGCAGTAGTTTTATTTTAAGCTAGGGAAAAAAAAAAGGCATTTTAGTAGAAGTCTTTTAATTAAATGATGTGTAGTTTCTAATTAGCAGCAATTAGACCAATGTAAGTTCCACCTCTGAAATGCAGTAAAATCCATCCGACAAGTGATGTGAGTAAACTCCTTGGAAGATTTTGAGATTATTAAAACTTGAGTACAAACTGCATTACCTCCATCTGCAGCGGTCACTTAAGTGTTGATCATACTTGAAACCATTTGAATTCATTAATTTCTCTGTACTTAATGATTTATATGTGTGTATATGCACACACACACAGAGAGATGCATTAGAAAACCCCAAACGAACTCAAAAATCCCCACCTGGACGTGGAAGTTGATCACCTGTCACTTGAGATATCTTCTCTGTTTTTTCTTGTGGTACTAAATAAAATGTTTTTAAAGTTTTACTTGAATTTGTTTTACATAAAAAAAAGTGAAAATATTTAATTGGAACAGACAAGATGAGAAGTTCAGCATGATCTGTTAGTTATCTCAGATTCTGAAAACTGTGTTCATGAGTAAAACTCAAAGAAGTGATCTTTGCATCTGATGTTACTCTAAAATATGAGCTGTTTTCCATCTCAAATACTGCCACTAGCACAAAATATTTTCCAGAATTCATTTGGAAGATTCTGTAAGTTAAATAAGTGAAGTCTTCACCCATGTAAATCCCCTTTATTTTTATTATTTTAATTAAAAAAAAAGAGAAAAAAAATATGAACTATATAAAATAGAATAGAAAATAAATCAGTTATGAAATTACCTTTGCCTATTTTTCTGTGCTAGTTGGCATACAGAGGATTTTTATATTATTCTTTTTAAGCCACTCAAACTAGAAGTGGTTAATATAGAAAAAAAAAATCTGCTTTTCTAACTCGTAACCATAGAGTTGGGTGAGTTCAGTAGCTGTAATTACATTGCTGTGTTGAGTGTTTTTTGAAAACTAACATGCATGCTTGTGTTCTGCATGTCTTCCCATGCTTCTTGAAATAGGCAGTGTATCAGGAACACAAAGATTGGATTCTGCTACAGTAAGGACCTACTCCTGTTAAAGCCTTCTCCTGGTGAGTAAAGTTGATAGGTGTAACACTAAAGCAGCTATTTATGCAATGAAGTGTCAGGTATTTCAGTACAGTGAACTCACACAAATCTGTTTCAGGCTTTCAGGGTGGATCGTAGAAATAACCTCTGGATTTTCAATATATTGATGAAGACTATAAGTGTTTACATATTTACTTCTGTAAATATTGTATTCTTTTGAGGTCTTTTTTTAAACAGCCTTAAATAATCCCTTCTAAACAGCTACGTAGAGGTGTTGAAATCAAAGGCTGGATGAACCAGCTGGTGGAAGTAGGAAAGAGAACTAAATGAGGCATAAAAAGGAAAGAAAATCACATAATGTGTGACACTGTGATTCACGTTACTAATCTTTCAGGGTCCTTTCTTGGTTAAAGTTACCCCACTACCATATACTTAAATATTGAATTGATATAGGGGTAATGGAATAGTTTTCCAATTCTTGGAATGCTTCATGCTGCTGTGATTACTTAGGTGGTCAGGTTGCATACAACTACCTGCAGCCTGAATTTGGGTAGCTATGAGTGCTGACAATAAAAGGCAGATGGATAACACAGGAGTGTTTGACACAGAATAGACATTTTCTGGTTCATGAAGGGTATGTTGTCCTGGCTTACTCCAGGATTTGGGATGCTTTTTCTTTAGCTTCTGCCACATTTTCTCAGGGAATAGTATTACTTTTGGTTTGCAAACAAGTCTGGAAACTATTTTTTTTTCTATATTGTATTTAAAAAAGAAATAAAAATCAGGTGAATATCTCTCTCACTAGCTGGTGTCTCCCATGGGTTAGGAATTGCCTGTCTCTTCTACTTACAGCTTCTTTCCCTTTTTCTCACCAGTAACGCCCCTACCAGCTCATGTCCTGGCTGCCTTTTCTTCAAATTCTGAACCATTTTGTGTATACAAGTTTAGCTGTAAGCACTTGCTCTGTATAAAATGTTGAGAAAAGCAACTCTTGTGCATAGCAACTTGGATCATGTAGATCTGTTCGTTTATAATCTCAGGGGCTATGTTAATTTTTTTTAGTTTCCAGACACTGAAGTTAAGTCTTCCCCTTCCCCAGATCCTCTCCAGTCTTTCAGGATTTTCTGTAGTCAGATGAGCTAGGATGAAAATCAGAAATATTTGACCTCAAGATTCATTTGTCATTGCAGCTGAAGATTACAGAAGGCAATAAAATTGTGTACATCATGGCATGACAGTAATTTGATGCATGACTGCTACACTGCTGAGCTGTTTGTCAGAAAATTAGAATGAAATGCTTTTAAAAAAAGACTGTTAATGGATATTTTTGTTTTGTTGTTGTTTTTACAGTTTACCCACACTATTTCTACCGGTGATATGCAGCATTTTGAACATTTGGAACCCTTAACCTGTTAATACTTGTTAAATGGACACTTTGAGATATTTTATTACAGAGTTTTTAATTAGCAAATAAATTCATGAGTACTATAGAGAAAATATTTTAGAATCTAAATGTTTCTTATATTTATGTGACTTCTCATTTATATAGTTACTTACTTTTTCTGTTTCTATTCAGTCTACAAATCAAATCATTGCTGATTTTTTTTAATTCTAATTTTAGTTTTTCCAACTGAATGTACTGTAATGCTTGTATGTATATGTCCCTATAAGTAATATAGGGGTTTTGTAAATTATGCAGTTATTGTAATTATCATTGTTTTTTAATAATGAAACTGAAGGTGAAAAGGATTTTCATACCTTTGTAAAAGTACCTTGACACCAAGCAGTATATATTTTGTCTTTTGGAAATGTTAGCTTAGATCTGAAAACAAGCCCAGCTGTTTTTTCAGGTAAGCCTAAGTTGTAGAAGGTATGGTACACGGTTGTTCTTCTTTTCAGACTGTACCTTTCCACAAAGAGGATTTGTCATGTAGTGGGATTTTGTCTTTATTTAAAATATAACTTGTTTTGAAAGCTGGGAAGAGCTATAACACTATGGAACATGTTTTAGAAGTGATTGACTTGGTCATAACACTCTGCTGTATTTGTATAGCATTACCTTCACAGTGACTGAAAACAAGCCATAAACCAAGAACTGTTTGTATTTTTTTTTTTTCCTTAACTGAGGAAGACAGACTTCATAATAATTCCTGGTCGTTATCCACAAGCAACAGTTTTTGTCCTTGATCTTTTTGATTGTGGAAAGATGCTGGTGAAACTAGTTTTAATGGACCAATCATGAAGCACTGCAGTCTTCTGTCAAATGAGTGGTGAAAGATGAAGGTACAATGGGCTGAAAACTAAAGCAGTGCAACTTCTAATAAAGGCCTTACTTTTCTTATGTAAGTCATCTTTTGTGTTTTGTAAACTTGTTCTAAAGAGTTTCCTGGACTTTAATTTTGATGGTTGTAGCCATTTTGGACTGTATGAGTAGAAAATGTATCTGACACTTGTAAATGGCATATTAAAAAGCCAGCAAGAATCTGTTCAGATGGTGCATTATTTATTATGCAACGATATATATAGCATGTCTTTTTTCTTATTTTGTTTTCCACTTTTAACTTGCTTGTAAAACTGAAATTCATTGTTACTGTTCTGTTTTTCTATTAATCTTTTGTGTATTTTCAGATTATGTAACAATATGTACAGTCTACTTTTGAACTATTTTTATCACAGTATTATTTATTGCTTTCTTTCAATAAAGTACTGATGCATTTTCCACTGCCAATAAAACACTATTGAAAAGCTAAGACCTATTTGTATGCAGGCAGATACTTTTGCGGTGAGTGGATGTTGTCAATAAAGCATCTTAATGATTGTTTGCTGCCCTGTACATCTTGTTTCAAATGATGACTGTTCTCCAGTAGAAGGATGTTCCATTAGATGTGACATTTTCTTTGGAATTGTTCACGTTCACATGCGTTTGTCAGGTTTTGAAAACTGGTTTTCAGAAGAAAACTGCTTTATTGCCTACTTCTACTTGTAGTAAGAAACATAGGAGTCGAGGGAACCAATATAAAATTGGATCACAATAGGGCTGTTATGTCAATTTTAATATATTGTAAAATATTTCTTCTGTAGAAGAGAAGACAGAAGGATAAGGTTGCAGAATAATCGAAGCAGTAGTGAAGCATATTTCATCATGTCCTCTAGATCAACAGCAGGATGTGGAATGCATGGAATGGAGAAATATTGTGATTGATGCTTTAACCATTGTTCAATAACGCATTTCTGTTTGTCTGGCTTGTTGCTGTCTGATCATTTGCAGTCTCTTTTATATTTTCAGAGAATCTATCTTTCTAGAAAAAGCTAAAATGAAACTGCAGAAGGAGATCCTGACTCAATGTTCAGCTGAACTTCACTGTTTAGAAAAGAATTGCATAGACGTTTCTGGTCACTGATGTGATAGTTGGTGTTCAAAGTCATGTATTGTTGCTTCTCAAAAGTGAAAACAACGCGGACTAGACTTGTAAAATGTGAAAAGAAAATATGTCTATTATTTTAAGGCTGTAAAACCTTAACTGTTATGGAACAATGGAATTGACATGAGAGCTAGAATAAATGAGTGAAACAGAAAAAGTTTTCACGAACTGGCAAAACTGTGTGGTGACTTCCTTCTGAGTTATACAACGCAGCTATCTCGGAGAAATCAAGAAAA
The DNA here is from genome assembly GCF_017976375.1 of Cuculus canorus. Taxonomy (NCBI): domain Eukaryota; kingdom Metazoa; phylum Chordata; class Aves; order Cuculiformes; family Cuculidae; genus Cuculus; species Cuculus canorus. Next base: position 14,894,164 of record NC_071405.1, read on the forward strand.
GCACTTCTCAATGTTAATAACTCCGCATGGGAAGAAAAACATGCAGGCGCATGTGTAAAAGGCATATGAGTATGTTACCGTGATCTTTAAATAAAGCTAAATGTAACTTTGTAAATTGCCAAATATCTTTGAAGGCTTTAGTTGGAAAGAGTGCTAAAAAAGTTCAAGTATGCATTTTATCTGCAGTGAGGAGATGGTAGAAGTATCTGAAAGATCTTTAAACTTGCAATTTTTGTATGTTTAGAGGACAGGGAATCTTAAAACCTATGTTATAAATTACTTCATCTTTCTCTTTGAAGTGATGTGGAATTAAAAGATGAGAAGTTGCTTTTGCAGTTTCTTAGGGACAGTAGTGATTTATCACATGGTAAGTCAAGGCAGAGAACATGTGAAGTAGCCCAAAGCAGAATTTAAACTTGGAACGGTGTAGGCAGATGATTGGGAGAGAGGGGCTGCAAAATTAAAAACTGATGCAATGTTATGTTTGAGGAGTGACTTTTTGTTGAAACTCAAAGTGACTTTGCCTTTAAAAGGAAAGTGGGGGGGTTTTTTTCAGTTTTTGGTAATTACATTTTCAGGGTTGTACTTTTGGTGCACTGCTTAAACTCAAGTTGTTCTAAATTCTATTTCCTTTTTTGTTAATAGTAATTTTTTTAGGGGAAAAAAGACAATTGCAATCTACTTTAGGCCGCCAGCACCTTGTGGGTTTTTGTGGCATATAGGAGTGGATGGGTGAAAAGTGATACATGAATGTGGTTGGTACAAGATTTGCCTGTAAACAGAGGGACAGGTGATGACAACAGGGCACAGTAATAGAGACAGAAGGATCGAGGTTCTCTGAGCCTGCTTTCTCTTCTAGCAAACATCTTTTTAAAAATAAGTTTAGCCCAGTTTTTGAAGCATGGTGTTTATAGTTTGTAGGGTAGATTGCCCTGTGCTTAATACAGAAATGATGGAACTATTTATGCAGTGAACTGACTAGGCTTGGTTTTAGATGTGTGAAGGCAGCAGTCCTACTAAGACTAGAAATTAGAAAGTTGAGTTGTGGAACTTCACCTGTTTTTTTACCATCCCCTTTATTAGAGTTTGAATGTATACTTTTTTTGTTATAATGTCATTCCTTGGAGTCTGTTTCCTGTCTTCCAAAAGATATAAACTAATAGCGGGCAAACAAATAACTCTGGGAAGCATTGAGGCTGTGTTTTAAAACCCAGATTTGGCATCTGTTTAGTTCAGATACCCTGTGAATGACCACATGTGAACATTTTATCTGATGATAAAGAGATGGGAACCCCTTGATGTGATGTAGCTGCAATTTTCTACCAAGGTTGGTGCGTGGCAGGGAGATTGGAACTGGATCCCTTCCAACCCCAACCATTCTATGGTAGAAATCGGTATTAAGATGACTTTTTAAAAAACAGAAGTATGTTCCAAGCTTTACTGAACTTCTTTGTTCAGTTTTAAACTTTTATAAATGGTAGTGCTGGATCACCTGTTTCTCCACGGTGATTTTAAGAAATAGAATCTATGAATGTCCAGAGCTGAAAGGGACCCACAAGGATCATCAAGTCCAGCTCCTATCCTTGCATGGGATGACAACCCCTGCATTCACACCAAGGACATTGTCCAAAGATGAAACCATTGGGTAGCTGGTGGTAAGATACCCCATTGATGTGTAATTTCCTTTTCTACGGCAAAACTGGGAAAGGGGAAATTCATCATCATCCTGATGATGAAAATGCTGGCAAGTAAACTCTTGAAGACTTGTTCTGCAGTTTTAGGAAGCACACACCCTTTATCAGATGTGGTTAATGCAAGGGAGTGATCTCCATCAATCGTGTGCAGCGAGATGAGTTGGGGACAATACATCTGTGTAAAATCATAGAATAGATTGGGTTGAAAGGGACCTTAATGATCATCCAGTTTCAACCCCCTGCCCTGGGCAGAGACGCCTCCCACTAGGGAGGAAAGGACCAGTTGCAATAAGTATTTGAATATATTCCTCTATTCCCTCTATTTCTTTATTGTAAGACCTGATCTGGGGTAACCAGTCCTGGAATCCTCACCATAAGAAGGAAATGGAGTTGTTGGAACGGTTCCAGAGGAGGCTACAAAGATGATCTAAGGGCTGAAGCACCTCCCCTATGAGGACAGGCTGAGAGAGTTGAGGTTATTCAGCCTGGAGAAGAAAAGGCTCTCAGTGTTCTTTATAGTGACCTTCCAGTACCTGAAGGGGCTACAGGAAAGCTGGGGAGGGACTGTTCACAAGGCTTGTGGGGATAGGACGAGGGGCAATGGGTATAAACTGGAGAGGGGCAGGTTTAGACTAGACATAAGGAGGAATTTCTTCCCTATGAGAGTGTTGAGGCAGTGGCACAGGTTGCCCAGGGAAGCTGTGGCTGCCCCATCCCTGGAGGTGTTCAAGGCCAGGTTGGATGGGCCTTGGGCAGCCTGATCCAGTGGGAGGTGTCCCTGCCCATGGCAGAGGGGTTGGAACTGGATGATCTTTAAGGTCCCTTCCAACCCAAACTACTCTATGATTCTATTTTATATATATATATATATATGTTGGGATAGAACTATAAAGGAATATACATATAAAGGAATAGATATATGTATATATAGTACATATATATATAACCCCTCCCTGGCGTTCTCTCCGCCCGGCGGGGCGGGCCTCGCCGCGTCCCTTTCTCCCCTGGAGCCGCCGGGCCGGGAAGAGGAAGTGGGAGCCGGGGAGAAGCGGAAATTGCGGCAGCGGGATCCGCCGGCAGCCCGGGAAGCGGCAGGGGAGCAGCAGGGTAAGTCCAACCATACGGTACAGGATGGGGATGATGTGATGGAGAGATCCCTGCGGAGAAGGACTTGGGGGCACTGGTCGATGAGGCGCTGGGCATGAGGCGGCAATGTACGCTCGGAGCTCAGGCGGCCAACCGTGTCCTGGGCTGCATCCAGAGCAGCGTGGCCAGCAGGGCCAGGGAGGGGATGCTGCCCCTCTGTCCCTCTCTCGTGAGACCCCCACCCGGAGTATTGTGTCCAGTTCTGGAATCCTCAGCATAGGAAGGATATGGAGCTGTTGGAACAGGTCCAGAGGAGGCTACAAAGATGATCAGAGGGCTGGAGCACCTCCCACATGAGGACAGGCTGAGAGAGTTGGGGTTGTTCAGCCTGGAGAAGGGAAGGCTCTGAGAAGACCTTAGAGCGACCTTCCAGTACCTGAAGGGGCTACAAGAAAGCTGGGGAGGGGCTGTTTACAAAGGCTTCTAGTGATAGGACGAGGGGCAATGGGTATAAACTGGAGAGGGGCAGATTTAGACCAGACACAAGGAGGAATTTCTTCACTTTGATAGTGGTGAGGCACTGGCACAGGCTGCCCAGGGAAGCTGTGGCTGCCCCATCCCTGGAGGTGTTCAAGGCCGGATTGGATGGGCCTTTGGCAGCCTGATCTAGTGGGAGGTGTCCCTGCCCATGGCAGAGGGTGTGGAACTGGATGATCTTTAAGGTCCCTTCTAACCTAAACCATTCTGATTCATAGTTCAGGGGCCTCCGAGCTGAGAAATTGGAAGAAAACACATCTGCCACCCTTAGAGAGGTCAGTGGTCATGGGGGGAAAGTTGGGTGCGATGCACCCTGGCTGGCAGAGACGGGGTTTAGGTGGGCACCGTGTGCTCCAAGGGTGTGTGTCCTACAGGGACGTTTCCTGGCAGGGTCCCACCTGGGCTGGGATGAGCCTGGTGTGCTCCAAGATGCTGGGTCCCAACCAGGCTGGGATGAGCCAGCCCACTGTGCCCCTGGATGCTGGGTCTCAACTAGGCTGGGATGAGCCCACCATGTCTTTAGACTCCCAGCTAGGTTGAGATGAGCCCGCTGTGCCCCTCCTAGACAGCAGCTCCTAGCCTGGTTAAGATGATCCTGCTGTGCTGCTGGACAGTTGGTCCCAGCCATGCTAAGATGTGCCCACCATGCCTTCAGACAGCAGGTCCTAGCTAGCCCAAAATGAGCCCCTTGTGCCCCAGGACAGCAGGACCCAGATAGGCTGGAATGAATCTACTGTGCCTGTGAATGTTGGGTTCTAGCTGGGCTGGGGTGAGCCCACTGTGTCCCCAGACAACAGATCCCGGTGATGTCGGGATAAGCCAACTGTGACCCTGGAGAGCGGATCCCAGCCAGGCGGGATGAGCTCACCATGCCCCTTGACAGCAGGTCCTAGCTAAGCTGGGATGAGACCACTGTGTCCTCAGACAGTGGGTCCCAGCCAACCCAGGATGAGCCCGCTGTGCCCCATCAAGCCAAGGGTTGCGATTTGGTTCCCTATGCCCAGACGTAAAATGTTGCCATTTCCCTTTGTTCCTTCCAGGAGTTTGTCCATAGTCCCTGAGGAAAAGGGAAGTTCCCGAGGGTGCCACTGTAGGTGCTGGGTAGGGTGCTGGGACTGCTGATGAGTCACAACAGATAAACCAGATAAACTCAATGCTTATATTTAGCCTGGGTTTGTGTTTGAACCGTAGCGTTTTCTTTTTCCTTCAGAAATTTGACCATGTGAGTCAGTGACTCATAAATAGATCATATTTCTCCACATTTTCCTTTGGAAGAGGTGCTAGAACGGCAGGCTGCTGAGGAAACCAGGCTGATTCCTGTTAGCTCCCCAGTGGCAATTGGAGGTCTTGCCTGAGATCCCCTGTTACTAGGCTGCTTTGCTCCCATTTGTAATTCACTTTATAGAACACAGGGCTGAGGTGTAGAAAAAACATTGGTGGTTATGTGCATAATTTAGGAAGAAACACGGATTCTGGATTTTGTAAGGGTGTGCATGTGAAATCTCTGTTTCCTTCATTATTGTTTGTGAGAGTCTGAGGAGGAAGCAAAGGAATCTAGACTGAAGGATCTATCTTTTGTTCTTTAAAATGCCTGAACACAGCTGAATGCACAAAACAAACAAGCGAAAAAAATCAAGTGATCGCTTGAACCACATGCTTGAGGGAAGAAGTTGTGTTTTCCCCAATTTGATACACAGAGTAACCACATGCATATGTACTTGTGCTTAAGCTCTTGTTTAGAATTGGAGTTCAGGTGACTTGCACTGTGTAGAGTGTGATGGAGCGTGGAGGGAGGCATACAAGCCATCCCTCTCAGGTTTGCTTTCAGTTATAAAGTTGGAACTGTGACCCCATGCTGAGTTTCATTAATGAGCTGGTTCGGTTCTGCTTTCCAGTAGTCCCTATTATAAATACGTAGTCTCATAGGTTTTCTGGGTAGTAAGTAAATGCTAGTTCCTCAATTGTCATGGGAATTTGGAGACAGGAGAATGGGAAACGTGCCACCACATTGTCAGATTGTCATCTGCTCACCTCTCAGACCTCCTTCTAGGCCACTCTGTCATTTGCTGCCTTGATGTTTGATACTCATTTTTTTCAGTGGCTTTTGTTCTTGTTACCAGTCCTGAAATTTCTGAAATGCTCCATAAAACTGGCTTATCAGCTTATTCTGTCAGGCTTTAGAGCCAGCAGTGTTTTTTTTCCTCTGTGCACATTACCTATGGGTTGTTAGTTACTCATATAAAGGGGAGTTTTCGTTCTACCTACTGGAATGTGCCTGTGCAAATGAAATAGTCCATGGTAGTCATCCTTATAATCTATTCTTAATTAGAAATGTAAAGGTAAGTGGGCAGAATGATGGTATGTTAAAGAACTGAACTCTACTGGAATAGCAATGAAGGAAAGAAATCCTTCCTCGCACTCATGACCTGGAAAAGCTGGGAAAATGGAAACCTTTTTTTGTTGTTTTTCTTTTGCTTTTTAGAATTTATTTGTTTTGATTTATCTGGAATAAAGGGTATAAAATAGAGCCACTAGCACCAGGCAGGTTGGGTATTCTGCTCTCTAGTCACGTTCAAAGTGTTAATTAAAAGTGTCCAACTTGATACTCCGCAGGGGATAAGGTTTCCAGAAAGTAAGATGCCCTGAATCATTAGCCGCTTAGAAGTGTTGAATGCCATTTCCAGATGTTATTGCTTGCCTTTTTATGGCTTTTGCTTCCTGCTGTCAGTACTCCAGCACTCAACCTCTTTCTCCTGAAAGTCAGAGGAGGCACTGGAGTTTGTGTACATATTTCACAAGGGATTACCTGCAAAAGGCAGTAACTCTTGTGTTGCTGCAGGCAGGTGGACTAATGTCTAGGTTGCATGCAAATTCTTACAGTTGTTTGGATTTCTTTCATAATGCTGAAAATTATTACACAACGGAGGAAGCGTAGGTTGTATTGCCTAATAAATAATATCATGCTCATCATTAGTAGTGACTGGGAAGAAGACTATTCTTTAGACATTAAATATGTGCATGAGATCTAGAAATAGTGACAGTCTTCGGAAGTGGATGCTGGTTTGGAGACCTATTTGAAGAGGAGTCTTTCAGTGCAATGAATGAAGACAACACACATTAATGTGAGCGAGGAAAGACTTCCTTGTTCTCTTTGAAATTGTGTCAGCAATTGCTCCTAACCTTTTTGTGGTGCCAGTAGGAAAACTTAAAAGGGTTTTTCAATCCAGCTTGAGAAGACAGCTAATGGTTAAATCTGCTTTCACAGCAAATACAGCTTAAATAACATGTTGTATTGGGAATTTTGGATTGCATCTCCATCAGCTTGTATGTAATATAAAATGACCTGTAACCAAAGTGTGACATTGCTTCTTCTGATGGTTTTGCAGATGTGGAAGGCTACTGCGGGCCACACCATTTCTGTCAGTCAGGATGACGGAGCAGATGACTGGGAGACAGATCCTGATTTTGTGGTATGACTTTTGAATTCCAGTGATTCAGCAGAAGTGTGTTACCTAACACAGTAAAGGGTATTTCTTCAGGGTGGGGGCTACATCTCAGCAAAATGAACTGACAGAAGCGTATTCCTGTAAGGGGAAGGGGTTTGTAAGGGTTTGTACCTGTGAGTGACTGACAAAGCTACTTTGTCTGAGCTGGGTGCTGAAGGAAAGTCTGTACAGAAGAGGTGTGTGTCAATAAGCAGCAGCTTCTTGGGCTGAATATGTGCTCTGTGCATTTCAACAGTAGACAAAGCACAGGGCTCACAGCAGAAGATAAGGTGGTTTTGACTGCTTTTCTGACTTCTCTGATCTCGCCAACAGCTGAAGGCTTTTGCTGTGGACTCTGAAGTGCAGATAACTAGTCATGTCTTCGGGGTTTTAACTCTTTTCATGTGTGTCCTTCACAGAACGATGTGAGTGAGAAAGAACAGCGCTGGGGAGCTAAAACTGTGCAAGGATCCGGCCATCAAGAGCACATCAAGTAAAACAGTTCTCTTTCAAATTTATTAATAGTCACAATCCCAAGCGGCCTAATCAGCTCATGTTCTTAGTTACTTGTATCTTCATAATTAAAACAAGTGTCTCTGTAGAAGAGTGATTATTTGCCAGATTGCTGGTCTTTCAGATGTGTCGTCATCCTCAGATCCGAAATTGAGCTCAGAATTATAGTGCAGAGACTCTTAAATCTTTCTTTGCAACTGGAAACGTTACTTCTTCTGCCTCTCTGTGTCTGGAAAGCATCTTTGTTCTGGTTTTGTGCAATAGCCAGTTCTGCCAGGGGAGAAGTTTCTGTTGGGTCATCTGAGCAGCCCCAGTTTGGTACTTTAAGGATACATTTGGTCCCATAATTCTTAGGCTTTGTTTACAAAACTGCTATCAAACTCATAAAAAATTCTGCAAAGTAACAAGTTGAACCCTTTGACAGAAAAGCAAATGAATGAATCACAGAGGACTACGTGAGACAGAAATGAACTATCTTGTGAATCTCAGATTTCTTATGAAGTATGTCTAAGACTTAACTTTAAAGCTACTTTAGGAGATCTGTGATTGTGATGTTCATTTTGCTTTTGCTTTTGTGTCTCTGGGACATCAGCCCTTGTGGTATAAAGCTAGGAATCATATGATCAGTGTTGCAAATGGAAAGAAACTGAACTATGTGGCTTACTTCAGGGCTCAATTTTATTCTGCCCTACTCGAAGTGCAGTGAGGATGCCTCCTGGCTGAATGACACCTGAGGAAGCTTTAAACTCAGGTGGGAAGTGTTTTAAGGTGCAAACTACCATCTTGGTTTGTCCATCTTGTATGTAGCCTGCACTACCGAAAGCTCAGTTCCTCCATATTACAAGAGAACACTTGGAGAAAAGGAGGTGCCCGTCTCTGTGCATCCTTATTTTGCATTACATTTGTGTCCAAAATGCTCAGTTAGAATTAGGGTCCCGTTACCATAGGGACAGTATGATAAGAGAGATGATCTCTATTCTGAAAAGTTGCCATCTAAATAAAAAGTGTTGGAAAGAATTTTAAATTAGAATTTGAGAAGAAAGTATGTTTCAAGTACATAAAAATTCTGTGTGATTCATTGTTCAAATAGCAAAATACGTTTCCATGTTAGTCTTAAAAGCAACGCTTTCGTCCTGGTTCTCTGTTTTCCAGATAGTGCTTTGCAGTGGAGTAAATTCTGTTTCTCAGGATAAGATGAAGTGCTTTCTGCACTGAAAAAATGGGAAGGGCTTGAAAAATACAAGTTGTCCAACTTCTATCACCCGTATTTTTATCATCTTTTTATTTTGCATCTTTTTGAAGTTAACTTCTGAAACTGTCTTAGTAAACCCTGCTGCTTAATTATCTGTCTTTAAAGTATTCATCAGCTGAGAGAGAATGTATTCCAAGAACACCAGACCCTCAAAGAGAAGGAGCTTGAAACAGGACCAAAAGCTTCCCATGGCTATGGAGGGAAATTTGGTGTTGAACAAGATCGCATGGATAAAGTAAGTATGAATGCTTCCCTGGGATGATGGTATAAGCCTTGCCTTTCCTGTGGCCAGCACAACTATATATGTGAGTTAAGCTTGTTAGAGGTGCAGAGTTGTTCCAGCTAGGTCCAGAGTCATAAAAGCTCAGATCATGGCATCTCATCTGGAGTATTGTGTCCAGTTCTGGAATCATCAACATAAGAAGGATTTGAAGCTGTTCTAACAGGTCCAGAGGAGGTCTGCAGGGGTGATCAGAGGGCTGGAGCACCTCCCATACGAGGACAGGCTGAGGGAGTTGGGGTTGTTCAGCCTGGAGAAGAAAAGGCTCAGAGGAGATCTTATAGTGACCTTCCACTGCCTAAAAGGGCTACAAGAAAGCTGGGGAGGGGCTGTTTACAAAGTCTTGTAGCGATAGGACAAGGGGCAATGGGTATAAACTGGAGAGGGGCAGATTTAGACTAGACATAAGGAGGAATTTCTTCCCTATGGGAGTGATGAGGCACTGGCACAGGTTGCCCAGGGAAGCTGTGGCTGCCCTATCCCTGGAGGTGTTCAAGGCTGGATTGGATGGGCCTTGGGCAGCCTGATCCAGTGGGAAGTGGGTTGGAACTGGATGATCTTTAATGTCTCTTCCAAACCAAATTATTCTCTGATTCTATGTACAGCGGTGGCTCATTTTGAGGGCAGAAGCGTCACTTACAGTGCTGTAACAAGAACACTTGTAACCGCTGTTACCCAAATCTGTCAGGCCCTCACGCTCTGTCCTCTAATGAAATCAAGATGCTCCTACAGAAAGAACTGAACTAAAGCACTTGAAGCATCAGGAACAAGTATTTGAAGTGGCAAATTAGGAATCTGTGAAGGAGGAGAATTTCTGGGATGTGCAGTGGGCCCACATGCTTTTATTTCATGTGGAACAAGTCTACTTTCTTATATCCTGGGTGGATTCCCCTGGAGTCAAGATTTGGGTTTCTAGATGTATTTTACTAAATGAAGGAGCTACTTCATACATGAATAAATCTAGTATTTTTTTTTCCTGTTCTGATGCTGTGCCAGCTCTTCTGGGCATATAGGAGTTGCCAAAGAATAAAGAAAAAGGTATGCTGCTTCTATTAAATTAGAAGGCAGCTCTCCTAAAAAGCAGTGAACAGTGACAGGTAATCTAAAACATCATTCTACTTCAGTGAGATGGTAATGTTTTATGTAAGGACTTGATGGCTGTTTGAGTTACACTCTTAACAAAAGCAGTGATAATTCTTAATGTAATTCCATTAGCTGTGTGATAGACAGGCACATCAACTTCTGGCTAGGTGCTTCCTGTTAAAATAAGAGCCAAACTGTTTCCTGAATAAGAATGATTATTTTCTTACTTTGTTCTGCAGCTGTGTGGCTCTCAGCAGTGTCAGCAGTTAATCCCTCACTTGTGTCCATGGGCAAAAAGAAACAAAAATGAGTACTGTTTCCTGTAGGCCCCAATTAATCAGCAGGAAAAACACAATCATCATGTTTGTCTGAGTGATTCTGGTGGAAGGAGATGTTAATAACTTTTTAATAAAGCTTTCTTCCTTATAACTGTAGTTTTAGAACCATATCATCACAAGCTCTCCTGTGCAGGTCTCTGTGACTCTCTGCAGGGGTGCTGACATTAAGACTTGACCCACGTGAAGTGAGCGAGTGTTGCTGCAATGTGGTTGATGGTATTGGTGTTTGCTGCACTTAAGACAAAAGCTTGATGCTGACTTAAAATGAACAGTTAAATCATTCTGTATGCCAGACCTCCATAGACGATTTAAAATGTAGCAGAGCATTGTGCTGAGGAATTAGGAAGGCACTTTACTCTGAAATACAGATTTCCAAGTAAACCCTTTTTGTATGTATTTCCTAAAAAGAGGTATGTTGTAATGCTTGGTAGTCAAAGAAATGAAGAAAGTTCTGATATCACATAGACATAACAACATACTTGAACTTCACCTGCATCAACTGGTATAACAAAAGAAAGAGTGTGTAAAAACCACAGAAAACCTATGATTTTCAGAGCGTCATGTATTCCATAAATGTAATGGGTGACAGGAAGAAGAAAGGGAGGTGGAGGCCTTTTCTGTCACATTTAACATCTATTCTACTACAGAAATGAACAAGAGCATGACTGTTCCAGTCAGGAAAAGAAAGGAGCTCTTATATTGCTTCTAAGTTAAGGTGGTGTCCTATTCTTGATAACTTAGTTTCTCATTCTCAGAGGTTGGAGCTTGGGGCAGCTCCTTGGAGGGGGCTATGCTGCAGCCGCAGATTCTGACTGCCTCATCCACAGGACCTGGTGCTGGGACCTGTGGTGCTGCAGGTGGTGGTGGTGGTGAGTCTAGAGAGGTGCTGGTCACAGCGTGCAGCCTCTTGTTCTGGATGTGGCCATGTGTAGCAGGTTATAGGGTTTTCTCTTTCTGCCTCTGGTGGGAATTGTATGCATTTGGGCAATAGATTCTAATGATAAAGTGGCAAATCACAAGTTGCTCTGGCCAGCACTTAGATTTGGTGCTGGAAAAGAAAAAAGACATATTTTTTTTGGCTGTTATATAGGTGTTGTGCTTTAGCATCGATTCCAGGATCTAAAAGACTATCTTGACACTAGATTAATGTAACAGTAGCAAATGCTCTCTGGTTATACTTTCAGGTGTGTAATTACATATCCTTCTGTCTTACCTGAAGGCAGTCACAGTGCAGTGTAACTGTGCCTTGACTTCTGTGTTCAGCTTGAGTTCCAGGGACAGGCTCAAATGGGAGACTGTGGGGCTGGGATGTCTGTAGCATGCAGAGCTCTGTCTTGACGTGGATACACTGGTTCATGTTGTGATGCCATTTGACAAGTGAGGAGAAAGCGTAGAGAGAAGATGCCTGATTTTTATTTATGCAAAAAATGAGGGTGCTTCCTTAAAAGAATGTCAGTGGAAAACCTAGCTGTAGTTGTATTTGGTTGCAATCTAATACCAGCTAAACCAGAACTGTATGCATTTGGTTGCGATCTAATACCAGCTTAATCAGAACTGTAGTTATGGACCTAAATATAGGGCTCTGTATTTTATCTGGAACTAATCCGTGTTTTAAATTCTACATGAACACTGTCAAGATTCTGTCTGTATCTTCCTTGTTTTAATTCCTGTGGTTTTGAAGTAAATAAAAATCCAGAATGTAAAGAGGTCTTCATAAAATTCAGTCACTGCTTTCTTGGCACTTCTCTTGCCCAGGCTGTAGTGGTAGCACAGCGGCAGTGCTACCCAAAGTCTTGTAGAGCCTTCTCAAGTGAGTAGCAATTTCCAGGGAAGTTAGTTTCAACAGGAAGAGTGCAGTGATGCATGTTTATAAAAAAGATTTATCCTCAAGTTACATCATACAGTGTTTTCTGTTACATACAGAACTGTATAGAACTGCTGTCTAAACTTAACACTTTCTTTTAGTCAGCTGTTGGACACGAATATCAGTCCAAGCTTTCCAAACATTGCTCCCAAGTGGATTCGGTGAAAGGGTTTGGTGGCAA